>NW_024412403.1:48870104-48883471 GCF_014898765.1 Herpailurus yagouaroundi | reverse complement strand
TGTCCATCAACTGATGAATGGATAAAGAAATTGTGGTTTATATACACAATGGAATACTACGTGGCAATGAGTAAAAATCTTAAACATTTTAAAAATAAAACCTTAAAATATATATATGTATATGCATATACATATATGCACACATATATATTCTTTCATTCTCTCTCTCTATATATATATGAATAAATATACAGAGAATGAATGAAAAATAAATACCAAAATACCAACTGGTAAAAATTGTTTATGCTTATTAGTAGTCAAAGATTATGGAAAATGAAATAATACACAACCTTACCTTTCAGTTTTAAAACAAAAATGTTACTAATGGTACCAATACCAGCAAGAGTGCAGGGATCTAGGCTGGTAGGACCACAAATGTGGATAGCCTTCCCAGAAAGCTGTTGGCAATATGTGCCAGGGGGCTTACAATATCCCCCTCCTTGGATCCATCCATTGCACATTGTTGTTTGCTGTATTGTGTCCCCCTGCCCCAAATTCATATGTTGAAGCCTTGTATGAGTAGCTCAGAATATGACTACATTTGGAGATAGGGCCTTTAAAGATTAAGTCAAGGTAAGACCATTATGGTGGGTCTCATTCCAGTCTGACAAGTGCCATTATAAGAAAAAGAAATTTGGACACACACGGAGCGATGCCAGAGATAGGCTCACACAGAGGAAGGACCGTGAAGACACAGCAAGTAAGTGGCCATCTGCAAGCTGAGAAGAGAGGCTTTGGAAGAAACCAAACCTGCTCACACCTTTATCTCAGACTACTAACCTCCGGAACTGTGAGAAAATAAATTCCTGCTGCTTCAGTCACCCAGTCTGTGGTATTTTGTTATGGCGGCCCGAAAAAACTAATACACATGTCTAGAAACTTTCTCTCAAAAAATAATCAAAAATGTGGTTCAAGATTTGTAAAGCTACTAAAAAGACATGAGGTAAATTTGTATATATTATTCCATTTATTATAGGTAATACAGAGTCCTTGGTGCTTTGGATAAACTGGGGAGCTAAACAGGCACAGTGTCCTGCAGAGAGATGATGTCTGCATAGGAGAAGGACACTAAACACAAAGGGCATATGCCTACAGCCTTGGCCAAATGCTGTAAAGGAAAAGTTCAAGGTGCCTTGAGAGGATATAATAGGGTAAAATAATGTATGTTTGTGTGGGTGCTGGAGTGGCTAAGAGGATCGGGGAGACTTTTGTGAAAGTGTGATGATTAAGATACAATCTGAAGGATGAGCAGGGTTAATTAGGGAACAGGGAACACTTTTCTGCCTGAGGATGAGCCCCATATGTGCCACAGAAGAGCTTGCCGGCTGGAAGGAAAAGAAGCTCGCTGAGCGGGAGTGCCTGGGAGGAGGGAGGTGGGAGGAGGGCTTGAAGCAGGATAACATTGTAAGATGGACAACCTTAAAACATACCTGAATGTTTTGAAAGGGTTTCTTTGTGCCATGGAACTTTTTTTTTTTTTTTTAGTATTTTCTAAGTTTTCTGCAGTGATCATGTATTATATTATCGAGAAAAAAATGGTACTTTAAAAACTTGAGACTGAGACACAGAAGAACACATACTAAATGACTCCACTTGCATGAGGTCTCTAAATTCCTCAAACCCATAGAAGCGAGGAATAGAGTGGTGGTCGCCAGGACTTGAGAGAAGGGGGAAACAGGCGGTGGCGAATCAATGGGTGTAAAGTTCCAGTTATGCAAAGATGAATGAGTTCTAAACATCTACTGTACAGCCTTGGACCTCTAGTTAACAATACTGTATTGCACACTTAAAAATCTGCTAAGATGGTAGATCTAGTATTAAGTGTTCTTGCCACAATAAAATTTTAAAAATAAAAATTTTAGGGGCGCCTGGGTGGCTCAGTTGGTTGAATGTCCAACTTCGGCTCAGGTCATGATCCCGTGGTCTGTGAGTTCAAGCCCCTCATGGGGCTCTGTGCTGACAGCTCGGAGCCTGGAGCCTGCTTCAGATTCTGTCTCCCTCTCTCTCTGCCCCGCCCCCGCCCCCCACTAACGCTCTGTCTCCCTCTGCCTCAGAAATAAATAAACATTAAAAAAAAAATTAAAAATAAATAAATAAATATAATTTTTAAATTTGAGGTTGGATATGAAATGAGAATGTTTGCACAAAGGGCCTAAAAGAATGGCAAGAGTTATATACTTAATCTTATATACTTAATATTTCCTATCAGATAGGTTTTTCCAGTTGTTTGTTTTTGTGTGTGACTTTGTGGGAAACAGGCTTAAAAGAGGTCTCTAATCGATTACAGGGAGAAGTTCCCATTTTTAAATATGCTTACTTACCATGCAAGCTCTACTTTTGGAATTTTATATGCCCTTCAAGTGTAATTTTCCTGGCAAAGACATGAAACAGTGCCCTAGCTTATTTTTATGTAGCTTATTTTTACCAAGTACGTACATATCACCTCCACAGCCATGGACTAGCCTTAGAGGTTTCTCTCCCACACTGTGAGTGTGGGCTCTTGCCCATGGGATGGGATCCTTCATTTTGAGCTCACCAGCTGGGGTCCCAGATGACAGAGTGACAAAGCGTGTACAGACACTGCCTTCAGAGCAGTCACTGTCCAGTTCCCAGTTCTGACCCAAGGCATAGGTTCTCACTTTAATTAATTAATTAATAAGAAATAGGTGGGGCACCTGGCTGGCTCAGTCCGTGGAGCGTGTAACTCTGGATCTCAGGATTGTGAATTTGAGCCCCACGTTGGGTGGAGAGATTACTTAAAAATAAAATCTTTAAAAATTATAATAATAAATAAATAAAAAGACATTGGTTATGTAAAATTTTCCTCTGGAGAGCTTAACTACTTGATATTCTTTGTCTTGGCTTTAATTGCAATCACCCTTCACTTGTACCCCTCCTGCTCTCTGTGTAAATACAAGCCCCTGAGACACCCATTAACACCAAAATGAGAAACAATGAGGAGAAAGTTCCAGGTGCTGGGATAATAAGACCCATGTTAAGTCCTAGTGCACAGTACCAGAGTACCACACTCTCTGGGGACCATGTCCTTGACCTCTGACCTCAGAACAAATCCTGAGAGGGAATCATCCTTCCCTTTTACAGATGAGGAAAATGAATCTTAGGTCAGCTAAATGTCTCGCCTAAGACTTATGCATGCAGGTGGAGAGAAAGAGAAAGGGTAAGCTTTATGGTGTCTCTTCTTATAAGAGTAGTAATCCCATCTCACCTCATGAGCTCATCTACACCTAATTACTTCCAAAGGCCTCATCTCCAAATACCATCACATTCGGGGTTAGGACTTCAGCATATGAATTTTGGAGGGTTAGCAGGGGGAGGGGGCGACATCAGTCCATAAACAGAACATATGCCAAATGCCAACCACCAGTATAAAATTACCTACTGTCTTCCCATTGTGATATAAGAGAGAAAGAGAAACATTAGAGACAATGAGGGAAAGGCAAAATGAAAGACTCTAGAACTTTTTGCAGTACTTAACTAAAGCATCATCTGGAAAAAAATTCCCAATTTTCAACACTTCCAGCACATAATAATAAGAAGCATAGGTGCTCATTAGGTACCAGGCAATGTCCTAATTACATTATATAAATTACTTATTGAATCTTCCCTACACCCTTATGAGGCATATGCTGTTCCCATCAGTCGCCTTTACATATGGTCAGAGAGACGTAGGTAACTCAGTCAGTTACGCTGCTAGTGGCCGACCCTGGGTGGCTGCCTCTGGAGCCCTCCCTTCATCCTTCTCTACTCTGCTGCCCTTCCAGCGACTCCTCTACATCCGGTAGAAAATAGAAAACAAATCCATAGAGCGTAGAGTTGTCACTGTTGCCTGAAACTCTATCACTAGTTTCATCTTTGGGATTAAGGCATTGTCTCCTGTTGAAATTAAATATAAATTTAACCTGAAAAACAAGAAACCACGGTTACTCACATAACTTTAGGGCATTCCTTCTCCTCAGGTTTATGAAAAATCCTCTGAGGGGGCCATGCCCCGCCCGCTCCATGTAGTGAACAAATGCGGGCAAACCACCCCTATGGTGAGATACTGTAATGGTGACAGTGTGTAGCCATACTCAGGTCAGTCAGGATAAAAATGAAAATTATAAGTGTCTTCTATTGCTTTAAACTGAGACCATGAAGAGAGAATATAAAAATGGTTAAAGGAGATTATTTATTTATTTATTTTGAGGGACACAGTGTGCGTGGGGGAGGGACAGACAGAGAGAATCCCAAGCAGGCTCTGGGATGTCAGCACAGAGCCCCACACAGGTTTTGAACTTAGAAACTGGGAGATCATGACCTGAGCTGAAACCAAGAGTCGGGTGCTTAACCAGCTGAGCCACCCAGGTGCCCCAAAGGTGATTATTTCTAAAAAGAAAAAAATGGGGACACATAGGTGGCTCAGTCCGTTGAGCATCCAGCCTCTGCTCAGGTCATGATTTCTTGGTTCATGGGTTCAAGCCCTGCCTCGGACTCTGTGCTGACAGCATGGAGCCTGCTTCGGAGTTTCTTTCTTTCTGCCCCTCCCCTGCTTGTGTTCTCTCTCTCTCTCTCTCTCTCTCTCTCTCTCTCTCTCTCTCTCAAAAATGAATAAACATGAAAAAAAAATTTTAATCCCTTGGGTGCAGACAGGTAGAGGCTTATTTTTATATCCCCTCAAATGATATCATGTGGGCAAGCATATACTGTGCCTACCTTGGAGCATAGAGGAAGCACTGAGAAAGCATTTAGAATTAGCAAAGCTAGGGGTGTCGGAGTGGCTCAGTTGGTTATGCACCCAACTTGAGCTCGGGTCATGATTTCATAGCTCCTGGGTTCAAGCTCCCCACTGACCAGCTCTGTGCTGACAGCTCAGAGCCTGGGGCCTGATTGGGATTCTGTGTCTCCCTCTCTCTCTCTGCCTCTCCCCCACTCACACTCTGTCTCTTTCTCTCTCTCTCAAAAGTAAATAAACATTAAAAAATAAATAAAAAAATAGAATTAACAAAGCCCTCGGCCAGGGAATTTGGTTCTTCCTTGAAGGCTCCTTTCATTTAGCATAATCTCTCTTTCCATAGGCCCAAACTGTGCCAAAGGATGGTAAGAGAACCATGGTAAGGTACAGAAGATGCCTAGAAAGCTGAATAGACTAAAGTCTTTAAAATCCGCTTTCAAAGAGCAGAATAAATAAGGAATACAGAAACTTTTACTTGTGGCGCTGGAGGTACAAGGCACATCAGTCCAGTTAATGAAAGGGACTTCATATCACTTCATTTTTTTCCACCAAGAACATCAGGACAGTAAAGTTAGATTTTTAAATTCACTTTAAATCAGCAATCATAGATCATTAAACTGAGGCTTGTTAAAAAATAGTGTTCTCTAAAAAGGACCACGCTCTACCCCTTGTCTACCTTGTTCTTTCTGACAAATTGTATTTTCTACTAGACTGGAAGTTCCACAAGCTCAGAGATTTTGTTTGTCTTCTTGTGCCCTATAAGCCTATAGAGGCTTGCATAATGTCTGGCACATAATAGGTATTCAATAAATATGTTCAATGAATCAAGGCTCCATCGCTATGGTTGTGCGGGAATCATGAGGCTGAAAGCCATATTAGAAACCACATTCAAATGGGAAAGAAGGAGAAAACTCTTCTCTTCCAACGCATGTAATATTGATGGATACAGGTTACTAATAGGTTGTGAGAGGGAAGAGCCTTAGATTGGAGCAGTGGGGAGAGAAGAAAAGAGATAAGGCTAAGAGTAAGCTTTTCTTTTTAAGTTATTCATTGAGCTCAAAGCAAAACACACACACACAAAATGAAAACCTAATGGTTCTCATATATCTAAGGTAAGAAAAACCTGAGTACATTTTAGAATTCGAACAGTTAAGTATCCAACTACAGGCTCTCTTCATAAATATGTGGCATAATGTGACCAGAGGTGGAGATTCAGACCCCTGACTATTTCCCAAGACTCTGCTCACCTCACTCTGGGTCCCCTGCTCTGTATTCTGTGCTTATGCTCTTGCTGTTCTATTGAATAATGTGGTCATTTTTATTCCATGCTTTGCATCCTTAAATAAGCACATACTTTCTGCATGTTAGTCTGATAATTATGGAAGTCACTGTTGACTAAGAGAATCTGAAGAGGTTAATTCAGGCAAATGCTCAAAGCTAGTATGAGCAGGAAAAGATATATGGACATCTTTTAGAAATGTCATACATAACAAATTCCACCCTGATAGTTTAAGGCAAACAGCACTGAAACCTAAAAATGGATTCTCTAAAAAGGGTGGATTATCTCAGTATTAAAAGTCTAATAAATCCTAAAATTTATTCAACAAAACTGTATTTTAAAAGTCATGTGTCTTCTTTTGTTTTCCTATTTTCAGTGGCTCCAAAGGGCTGTTGAGATAAATAGCAAATCAGAATTTTTCTCTTTGTTTCTCCCTGGTCCTCACTATCTGGAAACTGGAAACTAATTACACTTCTGGTTCACACATTGTGAATACCTCACTCGAAGTGGAACATAAGAGATTAAAATTAGAGTGTGATATGCAGGTGTTCATTTACAACAGAATCATGGACAGTTAGCACTAGAAGGGTTCCCAGGGATCATCCAGTCCAGCCTCTCTTCTTTTTTAGTTAAGGTACCTGAAGCTCAAAGAGCTGTTGAAACTTGCCCTTAGTCCCTGAGTATGCATTTGGTAAGAAACCTATTTTCAAATATTTGTGTCTCAAAGACATTCCTCAAAACTTGCTGGTCAGTGGGAGTATAAGAGATTTTGCCTTACACACTTTTATATCCCTTATAAGCATTAAGCATCTGAGAACTCTAGGGATAAAAATGAAATAAAATAACATTACCCCAAAACTTACTTGTTTCTGGGGTTGACAGAGGCAGAAGGTTGAGAATGTATTCTCTACAGCTGGAATTCTAAGTGACTCATGAAAAAGAAAAGCTGTATTATTGTTGTGTAACTGGGAAGCAGAGGACACGTGTGTCTGCAGTGGAGTCTTCTAGCACCGCAGTTGAACAAAGAGAACCACTGTCTGCACCTGCTGCAGAGTCCTCACCTGGTCAGGCCCACCCACTCCCCATCAGGGGCTTTCCTGCTTGCATCTTGCTCCCTAGACATTGGGTGTTTGCCTTGCTGAGGGCAGGACAATTGTGGCTCCTTCTACCCTCAGGAAACCAAAGGGGAACCAGAAGAAAAAGGATATCAAATTTTTTCAAAGGTGGTGATTTATTATGTGGAATCACCAATTCTTCAGAGGTTATCAAATAGTGGAGCTTATTTTCAGTATTTTAAAAAGACTATAGGAAATCACACATTGACCCATGCCGATGCTGCACAAACTATAATATCAAGTGTCTTTCCTTTGGCTTGAATTATATTAACCCTCAGAAGGATTGTCTCAGGTTTATCAGTAGCTCCAAATCGTAGTTAAAGATATCTTAGACTACTAAAAATGAAGAAATCTTTACCTAATAGATGCACATCAGTTCCCCTGGAGAACAAGATAAAGTAATAAAAGGGATTTTTGTGGATATAAAAAGGTTTAGAAGTACTGCTTTTTAACCAAAGAAAATTTTATACCAAAGGCCTCTTCAAAAATTATCCAATAGAAACCCCCCTCCCCTAGTCCAGCTCTCCCCTGGTTCTCTGATAATAACTCACTGGGCAGGGCAGGGAGGTTTTCCTGTAACTGGCAGCTTGTGATCCATGACGGTCTCGGAGTCCTCTCTCATTCTCTTCTATCCAGCTGTGACCCCAGAAGCTGCTCATCCATTTGGCAAAAGACACATCATCATCATCATCATCATCATCTTTGTGCTCCATGTATAGGTGATTCAAGGTACTGAAGGCCTGTCCCTAGATCTGACAGAGAGCAATATCATCCAACAGGGCTGACTTGATGAAACCCAGGATCTCCCCCAAAAGACAAAATGAAACTGGTATTTTCAAATGCTCTCCGATAATGGGATTCTTAAGGGAGAAAGATTTACTAAACAACCACTTCACCATCAGGCAGCCTCAGGGAATGTCTATTTATAAATTGTGCAGCCCACATTCCCTCCCCTCCCCCTGTCTTTTTAAATTGAGGCTTTTTAATCCTTCCATTGCTGGGGCTTGTGCCTCCAAGCCTAAGGGTGGGAAGCACAGTCCACTGCCTGGTTTTCCCTGTGCTTTGCTGCCGATGGCATGTGATGGCATCTCCAGCTGTCAATGATGATGGAGCATGACCTTATAATATGCCTGTCAGCTCCAGGCTAGTTCTGAAATGGGGCCACTTACAAGGGACAGACTGACTACAGCCTGCTAGATGGCCAGCTTTTGGCATGTTATATTGTCTGCTAGATACACTCCTAGTAAATAAAACTGCTATTGATACAAAATCCTGGGATTAAGGGAGCATTTTTTTTTACTGATGTATCATTTATATCTGCATAAATGTAAATAATATACATGTATGCATATAATGTACAAATATTAAGTGTTCAGTTTGATGAATTTTTTACATGCATATACCCATATATGATCACCACCATGCAGGTGAAGACAAAACATTTTCAGCATCTCAGCTGGCTCCCTTTGTCCTTCCTCCAATCCATCCTCCCTCCAAAAGGTTATGACTTCTGGCTGCTGACTCTATAATTTTGCCTGTTTTTGAACTTTGTTTCAATGGTATTATACAGAATGTATTATTTCATATCATTCAATGTTATATTGGTGAGATTTATCCATTCTTTTGTAGTAATGGTAGTTCATGCCATATAGTACTGCATTGTATGAATATCCCACATTTTAAAAAATTCAGTCTACTAACTGATGGTCATTTTGGGCTGTCATTTGGATTGTGTTCAGGTAGAGCTATTATAAAAAGCTTCTATAAACACTATAACCTTGCCTTTTAGTGGGCATTTTTTGAGATAACAGGAATAATACATTTATTAAACCCCTGCTTTGTACCAGGTATGAAGTCAAATATTTTACATATTTGTAAATGTACATATTTTTAAATGTATCCTGGGAGATTTGTATCACATTTTATATATAAGGACAGTGAGATTCAAACAGATCATCACTTGCTCAAGGTTAAATTACTACTAAGCAGCATAGCCAAGTTTGAAGCAAGGAGTAGAATAATGAAGTCCAGACTCCACCATTCCACCAGTATTCCAAGAAAACTTTGAGAAATCTTGCATTTGTAAACAGAGGTATTCTTGGCCATTTCTCATATGAAAACTCTTTGAGCTGCAAAAAGACATGCTTAATAATTGTGACCAGTGTTTCTAGAGCATGGTACCACAATTTCTAAGTTGCTAAGGGAAAATAACCAAAGCATAAAATAGCTTGCAACATTTTTACTTCTTGTTTTAAATAGTGAGAGATACAGGCTTGTAACTTTGTATATTTTTATTACAGAATGTAGAAAGCCTGCTTCTCAATGGCCCAGATGAGAAAAGTTATAACTATAAATGTATGCAACCACTATTGGTTGTCTCTATTATTAAAGAAAGAAACATGGTAACTTCATTGGGGAAGCAGGATAGTTATGTCCACAAAACTTAACTATGGATAAACCTCTTCTTTTCTATTCCTCTTAAGACAGGAATGTCTTTTCTTCCAATTTTTGAAACAAAAATAATAAATCTATGACCAGAGGATTGAAAAACCAGAACAGGTCATACCTAATTATTGCTTAAAAGTATTTTCAGGAAAAGAAATAGGACATTATTTTAAAAACCTCTTTGAGTGACATCTATGTCTTGGAGTTCTGAACCCTTCTTATATTGGGAAATGTGCAGATAAAGTTATAAATATGGACATTTATTATGTGGAATTGGCTTATGCAATTATAGAGGTTGATAAGCCTCACAATCTACCATCTGCAAACTAGAGACCCAGAAAAGCCAGTGGTGTAATTCAGTCCAAGTCTAAAGACCTGATAACCAGGGGAGCCAATGGTGTAAATCCAAGCCCAAGGGCAGGAGAAGATGAGATATCCCAATTTATGAAGTGAGGTGGGAAAAAAGGGCAAATTCCTCCTTCTGTCCTTTGTTCTCATCAGATCCTCAACTGATTGGATGAGGCCCACCACACTGGGGAGGACAATCAACTTTATTGAGCCCATCAATTCAAATGCTAATCTCATCTAAAAACACCCTTACAGACACATCCAGAAATAGTGTTTAATCTGGGCACCCCATAAAATTGACATAAAATTAACCATCACAGGCACTAACCCCATTCATGAGGGCTCCACCCTCTCATTTATCTCCCAAAGCCGTTATCTACAAACCATCATATTATATTTAGGCTTCAACATATGAATTTTGTAGGATTACAACATACAGCCCATAGCAGGGTCCCCACATAAACAGCACCCATTAAAAACCATGGGCACTAAGTCCCAAATGAGAATGTAGACACTTCACATGTGTTGCCAAAACTCATTACTGGAGAAATTAAACACATCCTATAATAAGGCTTCAATGGAAAAAAATATATATATATTTTGGAAGCTTGTGCCTGGCTTTCTTCAGACTTCACCCAACATGCCCTTTACCATTTTAGATTTTACTTTGTATCCTTTCAGTGTAACAAATCTTATCCATAAGTATAACTATATGCTGTGGATTTTTCTAGCAATCTTTAAACTGGGGTGCCAGTTGGTGTCAGAAGTGGGATTCATTAAAAACAGCTCTGACTCACTGAAATATGGCTAAAACAGTGTTTGGAGAAAGGAGGTATGAAAGGGATACAATTGTGAACCTTCACCTCCCAATGGCCACCTAGTCACCTGTGGCATGAAACAGCAGCGGAGATGATGTCTCTTGTGAAAGGTGAAGGTTACCTATGGAATTAAAAATGACAGATCCAACCCTAGGAGAATTGGGTTTATTGGCTGCTTTCGGCCATGGTAGCTAAGGTGAAGGAATTAAAAAGTGCAGGCTGAGTGACATCTTTAGGTTTTGTTCTGTCCTTCAGGTGGGAGGAGAAAGGGTTCAAACATTCCTTTAAAACATTTTGTGTGAGCCAAAATGTTGTATGTTTGCATTGTTCACTCCTCCAAGTGGGAGGAAATAAGATTAAGTCAGTTCCAAGGCTGGAGAAAACTTTACACGAATTAGGAAAAAAAGACAGAGACGGGGGGGGGGGGGAAGAAGAGGGGAAAAATAACAATCTACCCACTGGTGCAGCAGCCTGTTGCATTCCAGCTGGGATCTGTCAGTAGTTGTAATGTTAATCCCTAAAAGTGTTGAATTTACTGCTAAGGTTTGAGTAAACTTGCAACAAAAAAAAAAAAAAAAAAAAAAAGAAAAGAAAAAGAAAAGAAAGAAAGATTAAGAAACTTTCTAAAATGTGTTTATTTTTTGTTTTATGGCTATTGCATCTGGGTATATAATTTTTTTAATGATTAAAAAATATATGCTTGTAATTTCATAAAGGCTAGAAGGATTATTCTAATCTGGTGAAGTCTCCCAATAAAAGTGTTAATATAACATAACTTTCTTGTTTGGATGGATTAAAAATTTAAACTCTTTGAACTTCTGAATATTGAAATCTTCATAACTAATTATTTTTGCTATGATTTTTGCCTGTTGGACCCTATGAGAAAAGGCAGACAACAGAAAGAGAAATATTCTCCACAGGAAAATACAGTTTTTGAGGTTTAAAAAGTAGTTTTTTAGCTTGATAATAAGTTTCTGTAAAATCAGAGGTCTGACTCTTACAGGCTGGTGATTTTCTAGACTAAGTGTGTATATTTTTGAGTAGGTCAATTTGAACTCTAAGTCCAACAAGATAAAGGGGGCTTAAAAAGCCTTGGAACACCACTGTCTAACCTGTAGTCTCTCACCTTTGCTGCTGTCAAAGAAAAGTCATTGGCTTTTTGGAATCCTGAATTCAGAGATCCTAATTGCCTGTACCCGATGGTATGCTGAAACCTAACAACATCTGTAACAGACAGTTCCAATCTTGGAAAGTAGACATAGGCTAAATGAATCAAACAGACTCTAAGACGACTGAAGACTTAAGACACCCCTCTGTAGGGCCAGAAACATTGTGGATGCTGGCTGGACCACATGGGTCACCTGTAGATACCCACTAGGAAGGGCTCATTCTCTGATGGGACCATCTGAAACCAAGCTGCTAGTGGCTGTATATTTCTAACGCAGGGGCTAATTGCATTTGAGATGAATGATCACAAGGAACCTAATGTGTGATTCCCATTGAAAGCTGTTAAGTTGGAAGACAACACAGAATGTAGGGTAGACCTTTCCACTCCACTCCTGACAGAGGGGGGGGGTCTCCTCTCACCTGCTGCTCAGGAATGTCTCATTGCTGTTGACTTATGTCTGACTTTCAAGATTATTTGAAATTTGCAACGACAGACTGATAGCCTGATTCTACTTTACTTACCTTTCTCCTTAGTTAGGCAGTTTGATTATTAAATGTAGCAATTACCAAACAAAGATTGTTCTTTTTCAGGCTGATTACTGAATAAATGATCAGGATGAAAAGGGTGAGGGTTATGTAAACATGTTCTGAAAACTTTTGAAAATTCAGGATTTTTTCCTAACCAGTTCCTGAAGATGATATGTCTTTCTGGTTAAGTTATATTAACAGTGTTTTTCTGTGTAAATTCTTCTATCCCTCTGTTATGAATTTGTTAAATTATCACTTATTAAGTGGAGCATGGGATGTCAGATGGTGAACTGTGGTTCAACAACAGACCACAAGCAGAATTAAAATAGAGAAGTTTTTTATTTACAGGTCCTGGAGGAAGTACCTGGCACACCTTGAGGGCTATTGTGGGGAGGTCATGGCAGAGTGCCGACAGAGTGAAGCAGAAGCTGGGACACATGTTTTTATCAAAGTCTGCAGGTGGAGTGCTTTGGGATTCCCAGGTCTAAGGTTACATTGGTCAACTCAAGCTAAAAGGGCAGGGTCTGATAAGCCACACGGTAGTCTTATTTAAGGAGCTCCATAAGGGGAAGGCAGTGGGGGTCAGGGGAGATTGTTGATCATGAGGGCTGTTGGGGAAGTGATAGCAGGAACTTACATGTGCCTGTGACTCTGCAGACTGCTATCTAGGGCATGTGCTTGTATGAGGGGTCTAGTGTCAGTTTAAGGTCACTGCTTGGTCAAACAAAATGATGTCAAGGTAGCAATACCATGGAGTAACAGCTAAATTCTCAATACCCTCTTTACACCCAACTCTTGTTGATGAAAAATGAGAATAAAAAATGACTGGGGAAGAAACATAAAGTAATGATTATTAAATGAGACACACTGATTTTGTAATAACAGAAAACACACACACACACACACACACACACACACACACACACACACACACA
>NW_024412403.1:48804779-48870094 GCF_014898765.1 Herpailurus yagouaroundi | reverse complement strand
ACACACACACACACACACACACACACACACACACACACACACACACACCCAGCACCTGGGAAATGCAGGAAGGAGGACATTAATGATCCCTATTTCTCATAACTACTCTGTTTTTCAGAACTACTCCTGAATGCCAATGTTGCCTTCCCAGGATGCTGTGAGGTCCTGAACTCAAACCAACTACTGAACCCATGATCACACCTGACAGTGCTGACTGTGGGGCAGCTCCTATGTTCCCATGAAGAACACCTCTAGATGTCGTCCACACTCATGAGGCAAATGAACTGATGTCAAAAACAAGCAAAACTGGCTGAAACTGCCTTCTGGAAGTGCTTCTAAAACTAGGGACTCAACTGCATTACTTGGACTGGACAGAGACCCTAGAGCAGAAGGACCCACAGTGGGAAGCCACACTGGGGAGCCCTGTTAACCTCTAATGCCTAACTAACGTATGTCTTCATTGGGTGACCTAACAATTGCAAACTTTTTGTTTCCAAGAGTACTCTCTGGGATTATACATCTTATACATGCACCTTGACTTTCATGAGTCACCTTAGTCCTGGAAGACATGCAGGACAGCTTCAGCTTTACTAGCCTTGTACTGCACTTGAACTGATGACTTAGGTCAAGTAAAAAAAGTTAATTCAAAAACTTTAGGAGAGAGCCACCTGACTTACTAAAATTGAACTTAATTGTTAATTTTTTAAAAGGTTACTTATTGATTTTGAGAGAGAGAGTGCCTGTGGGCCCATGGGTGGGGGAGGGGCAGAGCAAGAAAGGGAGAGAATCCCAAGCAGGCTCCACAATGTCAGCACAAGATCATGTCATGAACCGCGAGATCATGACCTGAGCTGAAATCAAGAGTCAGACGCTTAACTGCCTGAGCCCCTTAGGAGCCCCGACCTTTATTGTTAATGGGACTTGTTTGTTTAATTTTAATTTTTTAAATTTATTTTTAGAGAGAAAGCACGAGCAGAGGATAGGGGCAGAAGAGGAGACAGAGAGAGAGACAGAGAGAGAGAGAGAGAGACAGAGAGAGAGAGAGAGAGAGAGGGAGAGAGAGAAAGAGAGAACCTTAAGCAGGCCCCATGCTCAGCACAGAACCCAACTCAGGTCTCAATCCCATGACCCTGGGATCATGACCTGAGCCTAAATCTTAACCAACTGAGCTACCCAGGCGTCCCAGTGGGATTTGTTTTAATTGGCTAAATCCAGGACTGTGGAGGGCATAAGAGAGTCAGTACAGCAAGTTGCCTTCACCCTGCCGCATGGGGTTCTACTGATGATAATTTTGCTCTAAAAACATCTTGGCCAAATGGGGTAGACTATGTGGAAAAGAGTTAGCATAGTAGCCTGAGACTACATATCCTTAGAAAAGCCTTCCTGCAAGGTTGGCCCTTGACTGGCATCTGGGAACCTGGCTGGTTAACTTTCCCTAGTATTATAAAATTTACCCTAATTAATGAGTAGTCTAAATAGCTTATCCAGACTTTGGTTTATGCTGAACAACTAGTTTTTTTTTTTTTTCTGGAAGTCTGGAATTTCTGTACATGCTAGACAGTGTGTGCCTCATGACCATCATCCAATAAAAGGCCTGGGGTCTGAGTTCCCAGTAAGTTTCTCTGGTAAACAACACTTCTCATTAATGGAAGAATTAAGCATGTTCTATATTCCAAGGGCTCTTGGAAGCTTGAGACAGGTTTCCTCCAGACTTCACTTATGTGTCTTTTTACTTTGATGATTTTTCTTTGCATCATTTTATCAACTGCATGCTGAGCCCTGTGAGTCCTGTGAGTCACTGCACCTAAGGCTGGTCTCCAGGACTCCCCAATACAGGAAGGAAAAGGAACCCTTCACAACTTTGGCCAAAAATTCTCCCAAAGAAATAAGCTATGAAGTTACCCCCCAAATGAAAAAGAATTTGGTCTACATTATATAAAATCAGTCCACTTCCATTTTTTCTCCTACTTTAGCTCATTTACTTAAAGGTATGAGAAAGATGGCTCCCTGATTTGCCTGAACAAAGGTCCTTATAACAAACCCGGAGCAGCAAGGGGACAGCAGCAGCAGTTGTCAGGTCTTGGCAGCTGGCGGAGAACTGCTCTTCCAGTCTGTCTTAGAATCCCTCACACAAGAGGAGGCCATGTCCCAACCTGGGAGCCTGGCCACCAGCTTCCCCTGGCAGATCCCTGGACACCTGCCTTGAGGAGACAGTGCCAGGGGCATTGGACCAAAGGGAGCTGCCCTTTGGCCCCTGCTCTAATGTTCTGCCTTGCCAGGCCCACGGTGTGTACTCAAAAGTGTCAAAGGGGCCAAGACAGCTGAAGTTTTCTAGAAAGTTTAAATGTGTGTTTTCTTATCATTCTTAATGTGAAAGGAATTACCTTCCCTTCGAGGGTAGGAAGCTTGTGGTGTGTGTGTTCTCATAAAGCAGTCAGACATCATGGGTACCCAGGGAATCAGTGAGAATAATCCTTGGGCTATGTGAAAATGAAGCGGCTTTTCGATGCCCCCTCTCACATTCACTGCTTCAGGAGATTACTATCATGAAAAAATGATTTTCTCTTTATTTCATTCTCTCATTTATTTATTTCCCTTTATTTACTGCAATGCCTTCCCTTTATTTATTTCATTCTCTATAGCCCCTATGGTTATAGTAATTTATTTTTTTAGTTCATTTTCTTCCTTGGCAGTTAAAGGGAAGAATTATTCCCCATACTATTTTCAAGCTTTCCTGAGCCAGTCTCATTCGAGAAAGGAGGTGCTATGTATGGGAGAACTGAGCTGCTACATCCTTATATATTTATGTATAGTCAAAATACATCAGCGGTTTTTATACAGTTTCTACTTGCCAGAAAGCAGTGCTTGAATATTTGAAACTGTGTGCTGTTATATTTAGTGTCCTGGTTGTTAGAATGTTCTTTTGCAGGCAACATGTCATAATGTAGTCATCCATTTCCATGATTGTTATCAAGTTACACTGAAGTTTGCAGTGTATCAGGTTACACTGTCGAAGTGATCATCAAAGGCACGACTGCTTGGTGTTTAACCAAGGGTCTGAAAGTATGTATTATTTGAGGGCAGATCATCATTATTTCTTATTCTAAAAAGTTATGTAGCTTATATCATGAAAACTATTTTTAAAATATACTATTGTTGATGTAAAAAATATATGAGGAGGATGGGTGCCTGGGTGGCTCAGTCTATTAAGCCTCCAATTCTCTCATTCTCTCAGGTCATGATCTAACAGTTGGTGAGTTTGAGCCCTACAATGGGCTCCGAGCTGGCAGCACGGAGCCTGCTTGGAGAAGTCTCTCTCTTCCTCTCTTTCTGCCTCCCCATCACTCACAAACACGCGTACTCTCTCTTTCTCAATATAAATAAATTTTAAAAATGTATGTATATGAGGATGGAAAAGGTTTGCCTACAAAAATATTGGTTAGATAAATATCTAGTTACTTTGGCATTAAGCATCATTAAGTTCTGCAGGATTTGGGCTACTGGTGGGTTTCATAATAGTCAAAGTCATTAGATGCTGGAATAGGTTTTTATAAGACAATACATCATCTCTTCCACAGAGAACTTTAAGCATGGCATTCATTCTCATCTGCCAGAGATGGAATCTGTCTAGCTTTGCCTCCAGTAGTATTATTAATTTTATGGCCTCTCAAGGTCTTGTTGATTCCTGAGCAGCTATTATTCTAAAACAGATTGCACATCCTATTTGTTAAAATTTGCCATATGTAAAAGAAAAAAAAACTTTATCAGTTTAGTTCATCAGTGTGTTATACTTCAGAAAAGGCTTCCTCCAAGTCATTAATTACAATTTCACAGAAACTAAGGGTAATGTCTCAGCACTTTCTTTTAATCTGAGTCTACAAGCCTCCCCATAAGAAATGCCTCAGAAAAGAACTGAAGGAATTAGAGAATCTTTTGAGCTCACTTCTAAGAGGGGCAGAATTATGCATGTACAATAATGGTGTAGACCACCAAACATTTAAAGGAAACTGTGACAAAATATGACAGTTAGGAAAAGAAATTGGAAAGTCTGAGTCAATAAATAATGGGTGGTCTTCAGACTATTATAAATAAAAATTTTAATGAAGCTCCAGAACAATATTTTCTGAGGATCAAATGCCATATAATGTTAGTATGAATATAGTCTTTCTGGAAAGAAATATATCAAGATGTATTAAGAAGAATTTTAAAAAATATTTATATTCTTTGATCCAGAAATTTCTCTTCTTAGTATTATAGGTATATAAACAGGTACAACAAAAGATATTTGTTCATCATAACATTATTTAAAATAGCAAAACTATGGAAACATCTTAAACGTATGACAATTGAAGACCATGCTAATAAATTATGATATATTCATATAACAGAATTCTGTGCAATCATAAAAAAGCGAGGGATTTAATGACACAGAAAACTTCTCAAAATATTTGTCAACTTGACTGGGCCATGTTACCCAGATGTTTGGTCAAACATTATCCTGTATATTTTTGTGAGGGTGTTTTTGGATGAGATTTACATTTTTTAAGTGTAAATTGTTATTTATTTATTTATGGCAAATAAAATTTCAAAAAATTTTTGAATATAGTTGACACACAATGGTACGTTAGTTTCAGGTGTACAACATAGTGATTCCACATCTCCATATGTTATATTACGCTCACCACAAGTGTAGCTATGTCTGCTACCATACAACATCATTACAATATCATCGACTATGTTCCCTATGCTGTGCCTTTTATTCCCATGCCTTCTTCACTCCATAACCAGAAGCCTGTATCTCCCATTCCTCTTCATCCATTTGCCCATCCCTCTGGCAACTATCACTTTGGTCTCTTTATTTATAGGTCTAATTCTTTTTTTGTTTGTTTATTCATTTATTTTATTTTGTAGATTCCACATATAATTGAAATCATATGTTAATTGTCTTTGTCAATCTGATTTATTTCACTTAACATAAGACCCCTAGATCCATCCATGTTTGTTGCAAATGGCAAGATCTCTGGATGAGATTTATATTTCAACTGGTGGACTTTGAGTAAAGCAGAGTGCCATCCATACTGCAGGTGAGCCTCATTTAATCAAATAAGCCTAAATAGAAAATAAGGTTGACCTACCCCCAAAACAGGGAATTCTACCAACAGACTGCCTTTGTACTTCAACTGCAATATTGCTTACCCATGAGTCTTTAGCCTGCTGGCCCACTCTGCAAATTTTGGACTTGCCAGCCTCCATATCATGTGAGCCAATTGTTTAAAATAAATCTCTCTCTCAATCCCTCTCTCTCTCTCCATAACACACACACACACACACACACACACACACACACACACACACACCCTATTGGTTTTGTTTCTCTGGAGAACGCTAATATATACAATTCATTAGTATGATCTCAAATATCAACTATGAATCATGGATTTCAGATAATTTTTATTTGTTCTTTATACTTATTTCTATTCTTCAAGTGATTATGCATCACTTTTGTAATCATGAAAAGATGCTATTTAAAAATTTTTTAATGTTTATTTATTTTTGAGAGAGAGAGAGAGAGAGAGAGAGAGAGAGAGAGAGAGCACAAGCAGGGGAGGGGCACAGAGAGAGGGAGACACAGACTCTGAAGCAGGCTCCAGGCTCTGAGCTGTCAGCACAGAGCCTGATGCAGGGCTCTAACTCACGAACTGTGAGATCATGACCTGAGCCAAAGTCAGAGGCTTGACAACTGAGCCACCCAGGTGCCCTGAAAGATGTTATTTTAAAACAACTCATGCATGTCATACTTAATGGGGAAAGACTGAAAGCTTCCCCCCTGAGATAAGGAAAAAGGCAAGAATTCCCACTCTCACCACTTTTATTCAACACAGCGCTAGAAGTTCTATCCAGTTCAATAAGGGAAGAAAAATGGAAGTGGGGTGAGGGAAGGCATACAGATTTTAAAGAAAGAAATTAAATTGTCTCTATTTGTGATAATGATTGTCTCTATATAAAATCCCAAGGGATATACAAAAAACACTCCTAGAACCTAGAAGTGAGTTTCAGCAATGTTACAAGATACAGACTCAATACAAAGAAAAATTAACTGCATTTTCTACATACTGAAAATGAACACACAGAAATAAAATTAAAATTATAATACCATTTACAATTGCTCCAAAGAGAGTGAAATACCTAGATACAAATCTAACAAAACATGTACAGACACTGTATGCTGAAAAGGACAAAAAGCTGATAAAAAGAAATCAAAGAAGATGAAATAAATAGAAAGGCTTACTCATGAATTAGAAGAGTCAACAGAGTAAAGATGTCATTTCTCCCCATACTGACCTCTAGGTTTAAAATAATGCCTATCAAGGTGTTTGTAGACATAGAAAAGCTTACTCTAAAATTTATAGAAATTCAAAGGACATGAAATAGTTAAAAACAGTTCTGAAAATGAAGAATAAAGTAGGAAAATCATGCTATACAATGTGAAGGCTTACTGTATAGCTACAATAATAAAGAATGTTCTATTGATAGAGAAAGACACACATGGACCAATGGAACAGAACAGAGAATCCAGGAACAGATATAAATATATATATATATATATATATATATATATATATATATATATATATTTAAACTAGATTTTGCAAAAGTGCAAAAGCACTTTTGGCAGAGTGGGGGTGGGGAGTAAGGAACAATCTATTCAACAAATGGTGCTGGGACAATTGGACATTCACATTTTAAAAACTGAATCTTCCAGCAGCCATCTGGCAGTGCACACACATGTGTGTTTGCCCTGTTTAAAAAAATAAAAAAAGGAAAAACAAAGTAAAAAATGAATCTCGACCTATGTCTCACACCTTATACAAAAATTAACTCACAATGGATCACAGAATTAAATATAAGTTGTGATGTTACAAAGCTTCTAGGGAACAAAATGGAGACAATATTTGAGATCAAGAACTAGGTAAAGAGGGGTGCCTGGCTGGCTCAGTTGGTGGAACATGTAACTCCTGATCTCAGGGTTGTAGGTTTGGGTGTAGATATTACTTAAAAATAAAATCTTGGGGCACCTGGGTGGATCAGTGGGTTGGGTGTCCAACTCTTGATTTTGGCTAGGGTTGTCATCTCACAGTTTGTGGGATCAAGCCCTACATCAGGCTCTGCACTGACAGTACAGAGTCTACTTGGGATTCTCTCTTCTCTCTCTGCCTCTCTCCTACTCACACACACTCTCTCTCAAAATAAATAAATAAATTTTTAAAAAATCTTTAAAAATAAAATTTTAAAAAATAAAAAATAACAAAGCAAAGAGTTCTTAGATTTGACACTAGACATATAATTCATAAAAGGAAAAACTGATTAGCTAGATCCCATCATATTAAGAACTTTTGCTCTGTAAATCACCCTGTTAAGAAAATGAAAAGAAAGGCTAAAGACTGGGAGAAAATATTTGCAAACAATGTATCCAACAAGGACTAGTTTCTAGAATATATAAATAACTGTCAAAATTCAACATTAAAAGAACAAAAGAGCAAAAGACATGAAAGACACTTCATTGAAAAAGACATATAGATAGCAAATAAGCACAAGGAAAGTTGTCGGCATCATTACCCATCAGGTAAATGCAAATTAAAGACAAAATCAGTTATCACTCTAAACACCTATCAGAATGGATAAAATTTATTAAGACTAGTGTAAACACCAAATGCTGGAGATGCAGCAGAGAAGCTAACTCATTCTTGCCTTGCTGGTAGGACTCAAAAGTGGTACAGTCACTTTGGAAAACAGTTTGCTAGTTCATTTTAAAACTAAAAGTGTGGGGCTCCTGGGTGGCTCAGTTGTTTAAGTGTCTGACTCTTGATTTTGGCTCAGGTCATGATCTTACGGTTTGTGAGATCGAGCCCCAAATTGATATCTGTGCTGACAGTGAGGAGCCTGCTTGGGATTCTCTGTCTCCCTACCTCTGCCCTTCCCCGACTCATGGCATGCACATGCATGCTCTCTCTCATTCTCTCTCTCAAAATAAATCAGTATTGGGTATAATGCACTATTGGGTATTTACCCTTGAGTAATTAAAACCTATGTTCATGCTAAAACCTACACGTGAATGAATATGCAGATTTGATATACACAATTTAGATTGCCCTCAAGAGAATTATGCTGAGTGAAAAGTCTTAAAAGAATTCATACTATATAATTTTATTTATACAACATTCTTGAAATAACACAATCATAGAGATGAAGAACAGATTAGTGATTGCCAAGGGTTAAGGATTGGGAGCAGGGGGTTGTGGCTATAAAAGTTTCGCATGAGAAAAACTTTGTGATGATGGAACAGTTCTGTATTTTGATTGCAATGGTAGTTACATGAAACATGTGTGAAAACTGCACAGAATTTTAACACACACATACAAGTGCATGTATGGCTAATGAAATCTGAATAAATTTTGTAGATTGTATCAATGTCAATTTCCTGGTTTGATATTGTCCTATAGTTATGCAAGTTGTCAATACTGGAAGAAGTGGCATGAAGGGTACATGGGACCTCCATGTGCATTTATTTGCAACTTTCTGCGAATCCATAATTATTTCATAATAAAAGTAAAAAGAAAAATGAGTACTACTAAGAAAAAGAAACTTCTCTAAATGGGTAGCTACAAGATCAAAATGCTGTTGAGCTAGAGGTATTCAGGGATGACAATAATGAAGACAGCATAGGTTTTCAATCTCTCTGAATCCCCACATAAAAAAGCCAGTAGAACAATTGTAGAGGAACATATCCATAGACAACTCTACAGCAAATATTGATGACAAAATGGGCTCCGCCCCCAAGTGGACAGTGTGAGTCAAACCACCAAAAGCTAAGACCTGGGACAGTTGTCCAAGCAGGAGGAAAAAGAAGGAAGCAACAGGGCATCTGCCAGACCTGAGAACAGAAGAACCACAAAATAGCCAATAGTTTGGCAAACATAAGGGACCAGTTTAAGAATAGTGCTAATCTTTCATCCACCAGCATTGCTAAATTATTTTATTATTTCTAGTAAATTATACTTTTGGGGGGGGTTCTATGGAGACAACCAGATTGTTCATAGATAATGAAAAGTTACTTCTTCTTGGGGCGCCTGGGTGGCGCAGTCGGTTAAGCGTCCGACTTCAGCCAGGTCACGATCTCGCGGTCCGTGAGTTCGAGCCCCTCGTCAGGCTCTGGGCTGATGGCTCAGAGCCTGGAGCCTGCTTCCGATTCTGTGTCTCCCTCTCTCTCTGCCCCTCCCCCGTTCATGCTCTGTCTCTCTCTGTCCCAAAAATAAATAAACGTTGAAAAAAAAATTTAAAAAGAAAAGTTACTTCTTCCTTTCCAATCTCCTTTCATTTCTTTTTTTGTCTTATTATTTTGTCTAACACCTTCAGTACTATGTAATAGAACCTGAAATCCCTGACTGATTCTTGACTTAAAAAAGAGAAAAGTACTAACATTTCACTGTTAGGTATGATAATTTATTTAGACTTCCAGATGATCTTTATAAAGCTTCCATAATAAAAATGTTTTTATAATTGTGTCCTGGGCAATTATGGCAAGATAGTAACATTGGTTAAATCTTAGAAGATGGTGGTAGAGTAAAAATAATTGCAACTTTTTTGCTACTTCTCCTATGGAAAGTTGGAGTCTAATTCACCTCCCCATGAATCTGTGCTGGCCCTAGTAACATGTCTGACCCATAAAATGTGGCAGAACAAGGCTTTACAAAGCTATGCAGCTTCTTCCTAGGGCTCTTGGGACATTCTCTCTAGGAACCCTGAGATGGCCCCGACTGCCATGCTGGAAAGGCCACAAGAAGGTGTCCCCCTGAGTAATCTGAAATGCATCCAGTCTTCAAGCCATTTTCACCAAGGTGTCAGGCACTGAGTGAAGCTTTCTGGAGCCCTCCAGATCAGGCCATCTGCCAGGAGTATAAACCATTGACACCAACAGGAGAGTCAATCAAGCCTTGCCCAAACTCCTGAGCAATAAAACTTTAAGATATACTAAATTGGTTGTTCAAAGCCACTAAGTTGCTTTAAGCCACTGCTACTTGGGATAGGTTGTTAAGCAGCAATAGGTAACCAGAACATAGACACAGAAACTATCTTTTATGGTTTTACATTTTTTTCATAAAATAGCAAAATTGAGTCTCCTCCTCATTGCTGGATTTGAAGCTAGTTTCCACTGGCTTGGAAAAACAACAAAAGGTAAAGATAGGGGAAGTATAGCCTAGAGGTCCTCAGGTTCAATGCTAGATCAAGGCTAAGATCAAGTTTGTATAACCAAGGTTCCTAGTCTAATAGGAATGAATTAGAAAATGGTACCCTTTTTTTGGTGGATATTCCACTGCAGGCTGATCACTTAGTGATGGACAGTATCTTCATGCAATTCAGAAAAAGGAGCACCTTTCTCCAGGCAGACACAGCCTGATACCAGACTGAGGAACAAAATGCAGGCTGGACCTTAGCCCCCACTTGATCCAGCCTTCTTGTGTAGGGCACAATTCATGTAACCTATATATAATATCTTTATAAGTATAAGCAAGGCAACATTTCCACATGTGCAAATGACACAAATTCTTGTGGGTGGTGATGAACTAAATTGATGAGGATAGAAAGATCTTAACAAATCTGTGAGTGGGCAGAAAGGTAGCAAATGTGTGCATCAAGTATATACATGCATGATCAGTCACAGCTAAGGAGAGGGAGCTAGGGTTAAGGATAAATGCAGAGGTTCCTTCTGACAGCAAAAAGAGCAGCTACTTGATTAAATCATAAAGTGACATTCCTCCTGAGAACAAAGAAGTACCACCCACTTAACTGATGCTTTGATGGAAGTTGAATAAGGCGGAATCCATCAGGAGAAAAATTAGAGAAAAATTAACAGCATGAGGGCTCAGAGGAAACATGGACTTCTATATATCATAAGTAGGGTATGAAGGACAAACCAGTCAGGTCCCAATGGAAGCAGCTTCAGTGGTGCAGATGGTAACAATGACTACAGCATGCTTGGACTGGAAACCAGTAGACAGGATGATGGTGGATGGTGGGGAAGCAGACTATTTCTGGTGATGGCAGCAGTGACAGCATGAGCTGGTCTCTTAGCTGATACCTGTGGTTGGACAGCAATGGTGGCATTAGATTATTAATTTTGGCAACAGTAATGGAAATGAAGCAGCAGTCAGGGAATTGTTCAACAAACCCTTCACCAACTCTTTATTCAGCACTGACCACGTTTCAGGTATCATGTTGGGTGGATAAAATAAGTATGTTAACAATTATTATGTGCTCAGCCACGTAATAGATGTAGGAGCACAAAATGACCAGAACATTATATCCACCCCTCAAGGACTCAGAATTGAATATGGGTAGCACATGAGAACAAATAATTATGGCAATGTAGGAGTTGTGAGGGGGAAATATATATTGTTGTGCAGGTCCAATGCAGGAAGAGAAAGCATATCCCTTTGCTCTGACATATAGCATTACAGGAGACATTGTGTTATGCACTGCATAAGACAAAAGATGAATCAGATATACCTTCTGATCTAGGATGATTATAGTCTAATAGATGAGGCAGGACAAGTATAATTCTATAAAACAAAGTAAAAAGAGTTCTGTTTTAAGAAAGTTCCAGAGAAGTATTTTGGGAGTTTAAAGAAAGGCTCATATATAGTAGATATACTATATATACTATTAAAATAGACTATTTTAAGTAAATGAAAATTCTATTTATTCTATCCTAAATGTCATTTTTTCCTTTTTTGATACCCTTAAATATCATTTCCTTAAAACAGTATCTATTGAGTGCTGACTATATGCTTTGGCCTGAATGTTCGTGTCTCCCCTGCATATACCAAATTCTTTGGTTGAATTCTTAACCCTAATGTGATGGTATTTGGAGATGGAGCCTTTGGGAGATAATTAGAATTAAATGATATCATGAAGGTGGGTGGGGCCCTGGTCCTATGCAATTCGTGCCTTTCTAGGAAGAGGCACTAAAGAACTTGTGCACATAAGCACTCACTCTCACACGCTCTCTCTCTCTCTCTCTCTCTCTCTCTCTCCCTTAGTTACCACAAAAAAAAAAAAAGAGAGGTCATGTGAGGACATGCCAGGAATAGAGCTTTCACTAGAAACCAAATTGGCCAGAACCTTGATCTTGGACTTCCCCGCTTCCAGAACTGTGAAAAATAAATTTCTGCTGTCCAAGCCACCCAGTCTATGGTATTTGGTTATAGCAGCCCTAGGAGACTAATACAGATTTTGGCACAGTGAGTGAGGCACTATTCCCCCAAAACTCATGTCCTCACAGGTAAAATACATTCATTTCATCTCAATAGCCCCCAACTACTCATTCCAGCATATGCTCTAAAAGCTAAAGTCCAAAGTCTTGTTTCAACATCATACAAATCAAACATGGATGACAGAAAAAAACTGAGTGAGACTTATGATTTATCCTGAGGCAAAATTCCTGTCCAGCTGTGAACCTGTGAAACCACACATGTTATTTCCTTCTGAAATACAATGATGTGACAGACAGATTATAGACATTTCCATTCCAAAAAGGAGAAATATGAAAGAAGGGTTGAGGGGTCCCAAAAAAGTTCAAAATTTAGTAAGGCAAATTCCGTTAGATCTTAAGGCTCAAGAATAATTTTCTTTGTTTCCGTACTCTGCCCTCCAGGTCCAATTGGGTGGCAGAATCACCTCAGTGAGGGAGGGGTACAGCCCAGTCCATGCAGCTTTCTACAAGGGTGACTGCCTCTGAGGCACCTGGTGGGCCCACCCTTTGAAATAGAGGAGGAACCAGCCCTGCCCTCTAACTCTGTAGTGGGAATGGCAGTCTTCATTCTTGAACAGCCTCTGGGGTCATTGTTCCCTTTTGAAAGATAAGGCATGCTTATAGCAGAGTAGCTCTATGGTCCCATATGGTCTCATATATCACAAAAGTCCAATAGCCTTCCTTCATTCTGCCGTTCCCCTTTCATTTTGGTCCTCTTTAGTCCCAGCTGGCAGTGTTTCTTCTGGTATTACTCCTGGCTCTGCTGAGATGGCTGATGAAGCTCATGAGTTGTACTCAAGATCTATCAAACAGTTGTTCAGCCATACCATTAGTGTTTCTTTGAGAACAAGCTTTCTCATCTTTTGCAATATGGATAGGCTAAGAATTTTCCAACCTCCAGTTTTTAGTTCCTTTTTACTTAACAGTTTCTTCTTTGGTACATCGCTCTCCTCTTCCATTTTACTGAAAGCAATAGGAAGGACCCAGACCACAGCTTCCATATCCAATTTCATCACTCATAAGTTCTACCTTCTACAAAACACTAGGACACAATTCAGCCAAGTTCTTTGGCACTTTATAACAAAGATCATTTTCCTCCAGTTTCTAGTAACCTGTTCCTCATTTACTCTGAGACCTCACTGAAAGAGCCTTTAACATCTATATTTCTACCAACATTCTGTTCATGATTATTTATGTATTTCAGTAAGAAAATGGATGCTTGGTCTCCATCTCTCACTTTTTTCTTTCTGAGCCCTCAACAGAATTGCCTTAAATGTCTTTGTCTACCAATAGTTCCTTCACAGAAATCTTGGCTTTTTCTAGCACATAACTGAAAACTCTCTCAGCCCCCACCCATCACAACTCCAAAGCCACATCCACATTTTTAGATATTTCTCACAGCAGCACTCCACTCCTAGTACCAAAATTTGTATCACTTAGCATGCTCCAGAGAAACAATCTATTGGATATATACGTTTATAAAGATATTTGTTATAAGGAAGGGACTCATGCAATTATGGAAGCTGAGAAGTCTCAAGATCTGTAGTTGAGAGACACCCAAGAAAGCTGATGGTGCAAATTGCAGTCTGAAAGCTGGCAAATTCAAGACCCAAGAGCCAATGCTTCAGTTAATTCCAAAGGCAGGAAAAACAAAACAAAACAAACAAACAAAAAAAAACAAAAAACAAAAAACAAAAAAACAATGTCCCAGCTACAGGCAGTCAAGCAGTGGAACCTCCCCCTTACTGAGGGAAGATCAGCTTTTTTATTCCTTTCAAGCCTTCAATTGATTAGGGCCACTCACATTAGGAAGAGCAATCTGCTTTACCTAAATGTTAATCTCATCCAAAAACAGCCTCACAGACACACCCAGAATAATATATGGCCAAATATCTGGGCACCGTGTGGACTAGTTGACCAGATAAAATTAATCCTTACACTATCTTCTGGGCTCTGGAGTACAAGATGAACAAACTTTTTGTAGAGTTTATGTCCTATGAGGGGTCACATAAATAAATAATTTCAAATACTGCCAAGTGCTATGAGTGTTGACCAATAAAATAGATGAAGTGTATGGAAGGAGGTGGGGGTGGGCAGGCATTTAACCTTATAGGAAGTAGAGAAGGTCTAAAAGTTTCTGAGCTCAAGAATGAAATTGGAGTTATGCTTTGGAAAGAGTAATCTAGTCGCTAGGTGCAGAGTAACACATAGAAGAGAGGTTCTGGAAGCTGGGAACCTAATACAGCATTCAGAAAAGATAAAATAGAGAAAAGAGGGTCTGTGGACTCACTGAAGGCTTGAACACCAATCAAGCAGCTATCTACCAATTCTACAAATAATAAAGTCTTTCAGGTAGCAATGACAATTAAGGGCATAGAATTATACAATTTTAAAGCTATGAGGAGCATTAGAAATGATCTAATCTGGGGCACCTGCGTGGCTCAGTCAGTTAAGTGACCGACTCTTGATAATGGCTCAGGCTGTGCTCTCACTGTCTTGAGATCCAGCTGCTTAGAGCCCCAGATAGGGGTCCCCACGGGCTGAGTGCAGAACCGGCTTAGGATTCTCTCTCTTCCTCTCTCTCTGCCCCTCCCCCACTCATGCTTTCTCTCTCAAAAATAATAAACATTTTAAAAAAAGAAATCATCGAATCCACTGGTCACATCGGTGCTCACAGTCTCACACAGACACACACACACACACACACACACACACACACACACAGAGCTCAGTAGTATTAAAATCTAGAATGAGAACTCGGGTCTTGCGACACCTGGCTGGCTCAGGCAGTAGAGGAGGCAACTCTTGATGTCACAATCATGGGTTCAAGCCCCATGTTGGGTATAGAGCCTACCTAAAACAAAACAAAACTCAGGTCTTTTGCATCCCAGTCCATTAGATGTTCTACCTCATTCAACTGACTCCTAAGATACAGACCAGAGAAGAGATAAAGAAATCTTCTATTGAGTTCCATGAATCTAGCAAGAGAAAGAAAATGTCTGTGTTCACATACACAAAACTTCAGTTTTCTTAGAAACAATTTTACTTCTCTCCTTTCAAATTTTAGAAATAGAAAATTAAGCAGTGAATGTCTGCTATTTTGCAACAAACAAGATACGAAGAAGACCTTAAATATTATCTAGTTAAATCTTTCATATAAAGGTGTGAGAGGTGTGTTTTCGCTATTTCACAGCTTAGAAATTTATGCATCAGGTCAATAAGGTCATAGAACTAGTGACATGCAGTTCTATATTATAACCAATTAGGAAATGATAGAGAAAATGGGAAAAAAGATGAATAGGCTAGGGAATGAAAATGTTACGTTTAACAAATCACAAAAGAAACAAGAACAAATTCATTTACTGATGACAACCTTAAAAATCAAACCAACAAAAGCAGCCCTTTAGATAAATATTAAAGTGTTTCAAGAAACTCTAACACTGATGTCTTTGGAAAGGGGACCTGGGTGGCTGGGGACAGGGAGATTTTTCACAGTAAAACTTTTATAACTTGTATTGCAACCATAACAATGTTACCTATTTTGATAAATAAGTAACAGCTAAAAATAAAAACCTTCAAATGACTTAGTTCCTGCCAATAGTAATTACTAGCATTCTACAATCCCCCGAGGCTGCTGAAAAATGGAAATTTCAAGAAAGAAAAATCCTAATTCCATTCTGAAGAGGCAAGGGTGAAATTACATTTGGGTCAGAAGACTTTCCTTTGAGGTTTGGGAATCAAGAAGGAAGAGGACTACCTACCCCAACTACTATTTGATCAACTCAATTCTATTGCTATTATTTTTAAAATTTTTTAACGTTTATTTATTTTTGTGACAGAGACAGAGCATGAATGGGGAGGGTCAGAGAGAGAGGGAGACACAGAATCCAAAGCAGGCTCCAGGCTCTGAGCTGTCAGCACAGAGCCCCACGCGGGGCTCCAACTCAGGGACCGTGAGATCCTGACCTAAGCCGAAGTCGGATGCCCAACTGACTGAGCCACCCAGGCGTCCCAATTGCTATTATTTTTAGCTCATCTTTTAGTCTGTTACTAAGGAATCCCTTTACCTGAAAGCAATTTACTAACTGGAATCTACATGAAGCGGGAGAAAAGCAATGATCCTGAAACATTCAAATCAGCCCATTCTAATTTAATCCGTCTATTTTGGTGCCACTTACTACATTGTATTTCAATCTTAATGTAGCTCTACTGTGATGTTGAAAATTCTGTTGTGCCCCAAAGCAAAATGATCATTTCTAAATTTTTAATATAAGGGTTTGCAGACCAGTGTATTTGAAATAGGGAGTCATAGCTCTGAATTGATTCTCTAGTAATACCTGCCTTTTCCAATTGAAAATACTATGACTTCCGAAAAATTCCTTGCAAGGGAAATGCTTGTATTTTAAGATGTCTGGTCCAGAGCACGGGGAAAGGACTTCACAAATCTATTCGATATATGAAAGCTATGGATTGACATTTCGGTTTAGGAATGAAGCAAGAAATCTGAGACAGCTAGTGCAAAACACCCAAGGCAGCGGGCGGATCAAAGCACTGCGGAGGGCGCGGGTGCTCCAGGGATTGCGATGTGGGCTGGTGTGTCAGGAGAAATCCAGCACAAGGCACAAATATGTACTGGAAAGCCGCTAGTAGGTGGGAACTCTGGGTCTTCGCCTTTCTACCCACTCAGTTCCCGTACATCATCATCGCTTTCGTAACTGGTGCAGACGGTGAACCATAGGGACTCAAGCCGTTTTGGCCGAAGCAAATTTAGATTTACCCGTTTCCCCCAACTCCGATTTCTGCTATCTGCCCCCAATCTAAATGCCTCCAAACTAAAATCTGGCCATAGTAGAAATAAAAGAATCAGTGACACAACAGGCTACTTATAGCTTTGAGCTCTTCTTTTATACACCTTTACAAGTCCTTCTAATCCACTGGCTTCACAGACATGAAGACATAAAACCAAGCTACAGGACCTGAGAATCTAAGAAGCGCCTACGTGGCTGAAACGGGAAAACGAGGCCCAAATTCTACCAATAAATTGGGCTATTTGGGCTACGCCCCGCCCACTGCTCCTGCCAGCCAATAACATTCACAACTCTTCAGCCACTCCCGCCCATTCGTAGGGCTGCTGCAAATCCTCCACTGACCGCCTGCGCACTGTAGAGCCGACTTATATGTGCCCCTCCTCCGCTTCTCAAGATAAGAGGACCCTCTGAAGACGGAGAGGACGACACTGGCTACCACTGGAGGCCGAAGACTCCAGAAGCTAGTGTCACAAACAGCGAGGGGGCTTAAAGAAAGAGAAGGAGCCACTTACGACGACTCTCTCCCGCCCTGTTCCCCCTAACCCGGAAGTAATTCTCCCCTATTTCCGTTCCCGCCTACGGTTAAGACGGGAGGAGAAGGACGGTAGGGTCTGGCCCGGCATGCCCTGGGCTTCCGGTGACCTCTGGCCCTTTTCTGTCGTCCGCTCTTGCTTCCCAGCGTGCTCGCTCGCTCGCTCATTGCCTCCCTTCCCTTCTTCTGGTCTTCCTTCGCACGCTACCTGGCGACTGAGGCGCCCGCGACCAGCAGTGAGGCGGTGGCGGAGGACATTCAGTCATGGCCGCCTCTAAGCCTGTGGAGGCGGCGGTGGTCGCAGCGGCTGCGCCTAGCTCCGGGAGTGGGGTGGGCGGCGGCGGTGCGACTGCAGGCCCCGGCACTGGGGGCCTGCCGCGATGGCAGCTGGCGCTGGCAGTCGGGGCTCCCCTGCTGCTAGGTGCAGGTGCCATGTACCTGTGGAGCAGGCAGCGGCGGCGCCGGGAGGCTGGGGGCCGAGGAGACGCCAGCGGTTTAAAGCGCAACAGCGAGCGGAAGACCCCGGAGGGTAGGGCCAGTCCGGCCCCGGGCAGCGGACATCCCGACGGCTCCGGTGCTCACCTGGAAATGGTGAGAAGTAGCCCTGGGCCGTGGAGGTGGAACCCAGCGGGTGCAGCCTTTTCTTGACGAGTTGTGCAGGTCAGGGGGCTTCCCGTCAGACGAAAGCTGCCTGGAAGCACATGAGGTTAGGGACGCACATTTCTGGATGCTTTTGTAGGGATTGGAATAGCCCGAGGGCACAAGTTAGCGGCCTTCTTTGACAGTTTCCTTTTAGTTTCAGAAAAATACATATGTGGGGGTTTTTTTGTTGTTTTTTGTTTTTTCTGAGTGACACAGCATTTATCTCTGGTGTTTTGGGTACGGGGGATATTTGCAAATGTGATGATTGTGTTTAACTAGTGAGGGAAGCCAAATTCCATGAATGATTAGTACATTGTGGTTGATAGGAATTGTGATTTCCAAGGCCTAGAATTTGATAGATAATAACCTTTAATAATGAGCCACCCCGTTATTTGAAGTCTTAGGGTATGGGATGGGTAAATACAGTGACTGTTGGTTGGCAAAGCGAAATGGTGTTGAGTAGCATTTGCTTTTTTATCTATGGGAATGAGTTTTTAAACTTTCTGGGTAGAAGCATCTTAAATTCGTTTTTAAATTTTACCTGAAAAATTACCAGACCAAGCCTGGCCTGCGTGATAAAGGTTCTTTGATGTCAGGCCACGCATCAGAGTATCTGCTGAACTACTTTGTATGGTTTTGTTGAACAGACTGTTAAATCCTTTTGGTATCTGACAGCTGTGGGCAATTGACCTGGCTACATTTAACAATACTGGGATAGGGTGGGGTGGAGGATTTTATCTGCCTCTCAGATTGTACAGTGGTAATTCCAGAGTAAATCAGAGTTCATTGAAACCTTTGATCAAAAAACTCCCAGTTAAATACATTTGCAAGTCATTTCCACCTTACGTTATTCAGGTTAAAGACATGGTTTTGCTAAGTAGTCAAATAAGCTTTAAAGGAAGTTTTATGTGGGAGTGAACTACCATAGCTTCATGCCTAATATATGTCAGACATTGTGCTAGGCCATGAAGAGAGCCAGAGACAGTCTTTGCAATGGCAGAGTAAAACATTGCCCCCTCACCCCAGCTTTTTTTTTTTTTTTTAATGTAGAAAAATGCGTGTAGTAAGCTGGAAGAACCTATGGACTGTGAGAACTAGGAAATGTGCACTCTATGGTGGGCTCTCCAGCATAGTTACCTTGGGAAAGTCATTTGATCACTCTGATCTTAATGTCATCCCATACAATAAGAGAATTAAAATACTCTCTTTCAGTCTCATTTTTTCCAGCCCTGAAAATTGGTGATTCTGAATGCTAATGACAAATCTGAAATTCTCTGGTCATTTTTATTTCATTTGTTAGTTTAACTTTAATCACGGAAGAATAATGAATGAATGAGAAATATATAAAAGCTTTTAGTTCTATAATCACTAAAAAAAAATAATTCTTACACATGAAACTTTTTGACATTTTTTTGTAGTTTCAAAAACTTCTCTGTCTCACTCATTTGGTGTTTGAATTTAGTACACCATTGGTATAGAATTTAGCAAACTGTCTTACAGATTTTAGATTTTCTTGAGTCCATTTTTAGTTTTTTCAGCATTGCCTGGGATAACAGGGTGATGATTTTTAAATTTTTGGAGTGTTTTGTCATTTTATCAGAATAATTTTTTATTAATTCACTGCTGCTAAAAATTAGATTTTAAGATTGACTTCTTTGTGTAACTTGAACTGCTCTAAAATGACTTATTATTTTTGACCTTAAACTGAGCAAAACACACATATGGTTGTTCACCTTGTGGAATTTGTGGGCTTATATTCTTGCTTTGAATTACTAAATGATTCTTCACTAAAGCAACAGTAGGAATGTCTTTTCCATTTTTGTAAAGGAAATTTGTGTTTTTACTGATGGACCAATAAATATTGAAAGACTATTTTTTGTGTTTTTTATAGTCTGGTCCTTAGAATTATTATTAGATTTATCTAAATATAACTGACCACTAGTTATAATTTATTTATTATCTGTGGTTGGAGAAATTGCTTTATATTTGAATAGCACCTTTCAGTTGGCAACCTTAGTGGGTTTTGTAAATAAGGAAGTCATTTGTTTCAACTGATGGAAAAACTGGCAGAATCCTGATGCTGTGTTCTTTCTCCACCTGAGCAATAGCTATAATTTTTAAGGGAATGAAGGAATGGACAAATACTGTCTGTTCAAGGTTCAGTGAATAAAAGAGAAAATCATTGTTTTTTGTCTGTTGGCCTATGTTTGCCTTAATGTAAAATGAACTAATAAAACTGGCCGGCTTGAGATTTTTGTGTACAATGTAGACTGTATCCAGTTATCTTTTTTTCTGGAATAAACACCAGAAAGTAAAAGCAGAAATTCATATTTCTGTTTAATTAATGGGGATTTTAGGATTTCACTAAAGAAAGGCATCTAATTACAGTTGATAGCATCTGACATTGAAATACTTCAAGTATTAAATCATGTTCCAGGGGCGCCTGGGTGGCGCAGTCGGTTAAGCGTCCGACTTCAGCCAGGTCACGATCTCGCGGTCCGTGAGTTCGAGCCTCGCGTCAGGCTCTGGGCTGATGGCTCAGAGCCTGGAGCCTGTTTCCGATTCTGTGTCTCCCTCTCTCTCTGCCCCTCCCCTGTTCATGCTCTGTCTCTCTCTGTCCCAAAAATAAATAAACGTTGAAAAAAAAAATAAATAAATCATGTTCCATTTGGGGGCACTGGAAAACCTATCACAAGGTGCTATGTTGCTTCAGTAATGTTTTTAAAAAGACGAAGAATTACAGATTTCCAAAGTTGGATAGATTCTTTGAAGATCATCTTGTCCATATGGCTTCTCAATCTCTGAGTCTCTGAGGTATCAACAAGGGACTACCACACCCACATATATACCAAGTATGGTATTCTGGCTGCACAGATGTCTTAAGTATTTTTTTTTCAAACAGGATTTTTTGAAAGGTGCATTTATTTAAAACTTTGATTGGCTATAGTAGCGTTCTATCCTGTTGTTTTTTAATTTGATAAAAAAATAGTTATTCTGGTGTTCAAGCTTTTTTAATGTTACACAGTAGTTATCCCACATGAAATGGTTAGAAACCACTAATCTAAGTCAGCCCTCTAGAATGGGAAAGGAGAAATGTACTTAAGCATTTTAATTAGGAGAGCAAAGACTGAGTGATCTGGTGTTTTCAGTCATCTTTGAAATGAAGTAATTCTCTCCCCTCAAATGATCTGTTTCTAGTCATTTTTTAAAAATCAGGGTCACTGGGGCACCTGGGTGGCTCAGTTAAGCATCTGACTCTTAGTATTGGCTCAGGTCGTCATCTCATGGTTTATGGGATCAAGCCCCACATCAGGCTCTGTGCTGACAGCACGGAGTCTGCTTGGGACTCTCTCTCTCCCTCTCTCTGCTCCTCCCCCACTTGTTCACTCTCAAAATAAATAAACTTTAAAGAAAAACCAGGGTCACCAGTGACATTTCTATGTAACTAAGTACAGTGAACACCTTTCAGTCTTTATCTTAACTTGATCCTTGGCAGTATTTTACATTGTCTTCTCTTAATTTCATAACTTTTCCTGTGGCTTCTGACACATTGTATTCTGATTTCCTTTGCCTTTTAACAAATTCCTGATACCTCCCTTGATTGTTCTTGGTCTCCTTTCCAGGCTCTTTTCTCTACCTCTTCCTTTTGGTGACCTTCATGGTTCTATCATAAGCATTCTTTTACTTTCCACACCTTCACTGGATGCTTGCTTGCTGTGCAGGAACTTATCACATATACTGATAGCTTCCTAATTTCTTGTGTATAGCCTACACCTCTCAAGAGGCCCAAATTTAAGGGGGAATTCTCACTTCATTACCTTACAGGTATTTCACATCCAGACTCCTTCCTGTTTTTCTTGAGAATACCAACTAATGTGCCTCATCAGACTACTTTCCTAAGCCAGAGACTTGGATATCATCCTTAACTTTTAACTATTGGCATATTCTCCACATCTAATCCAGAAAAACATCCAGAAGAGTTTTAAGCCTGACTGCTATATTCCCACGGCCATTATTTCTCAACTGAATAACTGCTACTCTCATTGTCTTCCTTGAATCCATTTGTCACTACCAGAATAAAATCCTGACAGTTATGTGCTTAAAATCATTAAGTGGTGTTCTGTTCATTGCCCAACAGATAAAGTTGAAACTCATAATCATTTAAGATCCTCCATGATCTTGATCCTGTTTACCTCTTCAACTTTATCTCTTGACATTTCCTCTTATTTCTTGGCTTTGGATATTCTGTGAACACTGCCTAATACTCTACCTTCTCATCCTTCAAGTCACAACATGTAGATCATTTAACCTTTTCTGAACCCTTTATCTGGGCATAGGTTATGTGATTACCTAACACTGAACTTTTCCCTTCCATAGCACTTACCACGTGGTACTAGAGTTGCTTATTCATATCTTTCCTACTATACTCTTGAATATGTGAAGGCTGGGACTGGCTCTATCTCACTATTCTCAGAACCTAATAAATGCCTTGTACAAAGCAGGTGTTGAGTCAGTGTACCAATGGAGCTTCATTCTTTGACGTGTGTGTGTGTGTGTGTGTCCACATCTCCACAAGTTGAATATTTTTTCAGAATTCAGCTTTTCATTTTTATTCCACCAGTCAACCTAGAACTTGGTGTAACAGTCTTAAACCTTACTTAGACATTCTTTTTATAAATCACTTGATTTTGTATGAACTACAACCATAATCCTGCAGAACCTGCATTCTTACAAATGAATTCTTAGATAAAGAGTGTTCTGTATTATGATTCAGTGGGTGGGGTTGGTTGTAGATTTTTGAAATATTGGGATATAATACGGGAAAGGACTTATTATCTCAGGTGTTATTCATATAATAGGTTTTATTCATATAAAAGTAATATTTGGTTGATAAAAGTATTTTTAAAAGACTTTCTCATGCTATAAGTTTTCCACAGTTGATTGCTACTTCTGTTAAGCTGGGATTCAAATTTTTAAATATGCTTTTGGAATTTGGTAAATTTAAGAGAATGAAGCCATTGAAAAGAAACAGTGTTAAACCACTTTGTCTATATTTTGATATATGTAAATGTGTATTATGGTGATACCCATTTTATTTTCTTACACATGGATTACCTGATTCCAGCTCATTTCCTTTCACAGTAACTATATGTGATTATCAGAATAATATTTTGTAAATATTTGCTGAGCATTTACAGTGAGTCCTTTTTGCCAAATGTCTATCATTGAAAGCTTTCTATAATGTAGTCAATGTTACCATTGCAGGACTTGTTTTAAAGGACCCTTTCTGGTCTGAAGTAAGTGTGTGTGTGTGTGTGTGTGTGTGTGTGTGTGTGTGTGTGTGTGTGTGTGTGTGTCTGGTCTGAAGTAAGTGTGTGTGTGTGTGTGTGTGTGTGTGTGGTTTTTCCTCCTTGGAGTATTTTCCTGGCTGTTCTTTATTAGTCATTTTTGTTCCAGAGCACATTCCTGTAAGTAACCTTCACTGACTATCAAATCTCCATTACTTTTTTTTCAACTTTGTATTCTACTAAATTTACTGGCATTATACCTTAATATCTGTTCCTTTGGTCTTTAAATGTTACTTGTTTTTTTCCAGAGTAGATTAGCCTCTGCAAAAGGTACAGAGTAGATTTGTAGGTTTTGCCTCTTGTTTGACAAGTTCTAGCACAGTGCTTATGGAGAGGAGACCTACATATTTACTGTGTTTTTCATTGTTTCCTTTTAGATTTATTACCTGAGTTACTTGTTTTTAATTCTTGTGTCTTACCCAAATACTTTTGGATATGTGTGTGTATATTTATATGTAGTTGCTACTTTGATTCTAATAATTTTCTGGTTATTAGTTACACAGTTTACTAATTACCTAATCACATTTTCCTGATGTGAATTGGGGTTTCGGGTTTTTTAATCAGTGGTGATTCTTTAGAGACGCTGCCAATCTACTTGTTTCTTGACCTGCCTCTAGTGTTCCTTCAGGGTAAAGACTATCCTGTTGATTGTGGAGTCACATCAAATGTGCTTTTTATTAAAATGAATTCAGTTATATTTCCTTGGCATAAAGAAAGAAAAAGATCTAACTGTGCTGATGACTCTCTTTGTCTTTTCATTTAAAGACCTTTTGCCCTAAAGTTAGTAGTTAGCAAGATAGGATATCTGAATCTGTTTTGTTTCAGTTCCAGAGTGTGAATCTGGATGTGATTGTAATAATATTCTTCATAAAACCTGGATGACAATCCATGCAGTACAGAAGTAAAGTTTAGGCAACCTGGAGTGGAATTGCTAGAGTTTGAATCCTGCCTTGAGCAAGTTACTCAGACTGTCTGGCCTTCAGTTGCTCTTTATGTAAAATGAGGATAGTAATAGCACCTACCATGCATCTCCAGTGTGGTGCTCTGCTAAAGATTTGTCAAAAGTAATTTTGACAGTTGATTTTTTTTAATGTTTATTTATTTTTCACAGAGACACAGTGAGCAGGGGAGGGGCAGAGAGAGGGAGACAGAGGATCTGAAGCAGGCTGTGTGCTGACAGCAGAGAGCCCGATGTGGGGCTCGAAGTCAAGAACCACAAGATCGTGACCTGAGCCAAGTCCAGTGCTTAAGGGACTGAGCCACCCAGGTGCCCTTTTTACTTAATGCATTAACTTCAGGATTCCTTGTGAGATTTGGCTTCAAATATTTATTGAATTCATTTAGCAGAATCACATGGAATCATGGAGTTAACTCTGCTGAACAGTTATTCATTATGAAAGAGATGGAACTTACCAAATCATGCATGGGGGAAAAAAACTAAGTTTTCTAGTAGACCATTTTAAATCATACTTTATGTGACATACTAGGCAGATGTCAACATCTTTTTCATAGTTCTTCTGTATTCTAACCAGTATTGATGAAGTTTGAATTTACACTCATGTATGAAAATTGAGTATGTGGCTGAAGTGGAGTAACGAAAGTTTGGAGTCTTGTGTGTAGGTCTTGGTGGTGGGAAGTTCCTGGAAGGTTTTGAGCAAGGAATGACATGATACAATTTATTGTTAAAAAGAATTTTCAGAGCAATTAGAAAATAATTTGTTGTAATAAATGCAGAGAGAGCTGCATTTTTACATAACTTCAGTGTAAAATATTATGGAATGTTCAGAACCTGAAAACGAGTACCCAAACCAAAAGTGATTTCCAGTAACATAAATGGCTTTTAAATGTCTTTTAAACATAAATGGTTTTTAAATGACTTTTAAACCACCTGAGTACTTTTAGATATGCAAACAAACCATATGAAATAAACTGGCATTTCAGGATGTTCCCATTATGTTTTAGATCAGTATGTCTGCATCTCATTTATCAAATATGCTTTCAAAATTGTCTTTGAGCTTGTTTTCTAACTCCAATCTTTAATTATGAAAGTTCTTATTATAACTCAAGAATGTAGACTGGTGGCGGCAGGTGGGGATTACTGAAAAGCAGTGTGAAGGATTCTTGTAGGATGGTATTAAAATCCCTCATAAAGAATTGTTCGTCATGTGTTCTCTAATACAAACTTTTTTGTCCAGTGCATTTATTTTAATTTCTGCCTGGTTTTGGCCTCAAAGCTTGTGAAAATAAGGTCTAGTTCCTGATGTAGGGGAAGGCTGGCATTGTGTTAACCAGCTTTTTGTCCTACATTTCATCAGTGGGCCAAAATGATTAGTTTTTCTGTACTGTCCTTGCTGTAATGCCATTCTTTCTCTGCATTTTTATTTTTTTTATTAAAAAAATATTTTAATGTTTATTTATTTTTGAGAGAGAAAGAGAGCACAAGCAGGGGAGGGGCAGAGAGAGAGAGGGAGACTAAGAATCTGAAGCAGGCTCCAGGCCCTGAGCTGTCAGTACAGAGCCCCTGTGCAGGGCTTGAACTCACAAGCTGCGAGATCATGACCTGAGCTGAAGTCGGACGCTTAACCCACCCAGGCCCCCCGTCTGCATTTTTATTAAGGAAGGGAAATAGTTGGACAGAAAGTAATGAGGCAGACAGTGGGCTTGGGGTGATAGGGATGTTAACCAAGGTTGTGCTCTCCAGAAATGTGGTTTGGTTTGCTTTCTGGAGTGGCAGTGGAAGCAACTGAAAAAAATTTGCACTTGGTGATTTGCCTATGTAATTTGATCCTTTTCCACACAGTGTCATTCAAACTATTGTTTTTTTTTAGAGTATAATAAGGAAAAGACGTTAATCAGATTCTAATTTTGGCCTTAGGAGTTAAAAGATTTTTTTTTTTTTTAAACTTTTCAAGCCCAACATGAGGCTTGAACTCAACAACGCCGAGATCAAGAGTCGCATGCTCTACTAACTGCGCCAGCCAGGTGCCCTGGAGTTAAAGAATTTTTAATAACTTTTAAAAGGAGCTATTATAAAACGACTAATGGAGGAAAATAGCTAATTGAAAGATTCACTTGGTTGGTTTTAAGTTGATTTAGACTTTGCTGGATAAAAATAAGTATCCATCCTCTAAGTAGAGAAAGGAAAGCCTTGTGTACTCATCTCTCCAGATATGTCTGTTCTTTTAACTTGTTAGCCCTTGCTATAACTGCCTCCTCTTGTATTCTGTATGATATTATTTAGCCTTAAACTTCTAGTAGACAGGAAGGAGTTCATTACCTGTTTCTGCGGAGACAAGGTCATTACTCTGTCCAGAAGATGTTTTTATCTAATCTATAAATCTTTATTAAAAATACTGAATAAGGGCACCTGGGTGGCTTAGTCAATTGAGTGTCCGACTTCTGATTTCAGCTCAGGTCATGATCCCAGGGTCGAATCAGGCTCCATGCATGGAGCCTGTGTAAGATTCTCCCTCTCTCCCTCTGCCCCTCTCCCCAGCTCATGCTCTCGCTTGCTCTCTCTCTCTCTAAAAAAATAAAAAAGTTAAAAAAAAAATACTGGGGCACCTGGGTGGCTCAGTTGGTTGAGCATCTGACTCTTGATTTCAGCTCAGGTCATGATCTCACAGTTGGTGGGATCGTGGGATCTAGTCCCTTGTTGGGCTGTGCACTGATAGTGCGGGGTCTGCTTGGAATTCTCTCTCTCCCTCTCTCTCTGCCCCTCCCCCCCTTCTCTCTCTCAAAATAAATAAATAAACTTTTAAAAACAGTCTTCAGTAGGTCTGTAGTCAAATATACTTCTCACATGCTTTTAATATGCCACATTATTTTCTACATAAACAGTCCCTAGTGTTTAAGGATGTGTATTAGCCATGTCCTAAATGAGTTAGAAACATTGTAAACGTTTTGCCAAAAATTGGAAGAATGTTTATCTTGATATTTAGTATCAAAAGTAACTTTCCTTATTTTGAAGTTTTATTAGCCTGTAAAGATTCCTGATTATGATGTGTTCTTGGCAAATTGAGCCTTTTATCAGTAAAGCTCTCCTTTTGTGTTCCATCTGAGGCTTTTTAATGTTTTTTTGGTCTGATACTGCCTTATTTTTCTTAGTGTTTGCCTTCTCTAACTTTTATAGTCTTTTTGACCTGTCACTTTGTTTTAGGTCATGCCTGATAGCATAGTTTGAAAATTTTTTAATATGGAGATTTAACCTATTGACATTTGTTGTTATTAACCTGTTTAATGACTCCTGCCATATGTAACCTTTTTTGTTTCTTCCTTTATCCTCCCCTTTCTACTTGTATTGATAATTTGCCCTACTTTTGGGTCTATTTTTAGTGATAAGGAAGTTATACTACCTCTATTTCTGTTCTTGCAGTCAACCTTAAAAACTAGTTTGGCTAGGTATAAGATTCTAGATTGGAGATAATCTTTCTTCAGAACTTTAAAGTTGTTACTTCATTGTTTTTTAGTACCCCATGTTGGTGATATTCTAATACCACTTTGGTTCTTTTTCCTTTGTGGATAATCTGTTTTTTCTACCTAAAAACTTTTAGGATTTTTGTTGGCAAATTTCACCATGATGTGTCTAAAAATGTGTGTTATTTCAGCTCCAGGAATTTTCTTTTCTTTTCTTTTTTTCTTTTTTTTTTTTAAGTAGGGCTCACACTCAATGTGGGGCTTGAACTCACAACCCTGATCAAGAGTTGCATGCTCTGCTGACTGGGCTAGCCGGCGGCCCCTCCAGGAATTTTTCTAATATTTCCTTCAGCACACCATTCTGTGCCTTTCCTTCTAAATTCCAGATAGGTAGATGTTGGAACATCTGAATTTATATTCCATGTCATTTAGGTTTTCCTCCAAATGTCTCATCTTCCTGTCCTCTATTTTCAATGCATTCTGACAGATTTCCTTGGCTCTATCTTCTACTTGTTAATTTGCTCCTCAGTTATGCCCATTCTAATATATAGTCCCAGACTGTCTATTAAGATGATCTCAACAGAAACTGAGTTTTTTCTTTTAATGTTTATTTTTGAGAGAGAGACAGGGAGGGAGAGAGAGGGAGAGGGAGAGATAGCTCAAGCAGGGGTGGGCAGAGAGAAGGGAAGGCACAGAATCTGAAGCAGGCTCCAGGGTCCAAGCGGTCAGCACAGAGCCCGATGTGGGGCTCAAACCTATGAAATGTGAGATCATGACCTGAGCCAACGTCATATGCTTAACCGACAGAGCCACCCAGGCACCCCAATCCCAGACTGTCTGTTGAGTTGATTAAAATAATCCTTTTTAATTTTCAAGATGTCTAATTAGTATTCTTTCAAAGCAGACTCCTTTTAAAATGACTGTGATAGCCTCTTATTCCTCTGATGTTAAAGTTTCAGTTTGCCTGATTTATCCTGTTTTCTCAAATACTAGTTTTTCTATTTGAGTTGGGTGCCTCTCTCTTAGGGTATTAAATTTTTTTCTATGGTAGCAGTTCTCAGCAGTTTGGTCTCTTGTAAGACAGCCAAGGTATGCCTATCACTTACCTCTTGGGTGTAGGGGATCCTCACTCCTTCTGGATGACAGCCCTAGTCCAGGCTCACTTCTCCTCTCAATGGAGTGGGAGGACTGTAGGGGCTGCTTCAAATGCACTTTTCCAGCAATAACTTGATAGTTACCCTCCTATAGTCTATAGATATATAAGAGATTCCTGATTGTCTATTATGGATATTTTGTGCTAAAGATTTTCACTGTCAAAGCGTTTGGAAGATGATTGAGGCTTTTGACAAATGGAAGATTTTATATTCATCTTTTAATTTATTTGTGGTTTATTTGGGTCTCCTACATCCTAGTTTTAAAATATGTTCCTTATTGACACTAGCTGGCTTAAACTAGCTGTTTAATATTCTGAACTTAGATAAAAGGAGTTTCCAACAAATCTTTGCACACTATACTTTTAAAAAATAATTAGAGGGGCGCCTGGGTGGCGCAGTCGGTTAAGCGTTCGACTTCAGCCAGGTCACGATCTCGCGGTCCGTGAGTTCGAGCCCCGCGTCAGGCTCTGGGCTGATGGCTCAGAGCCTGGAGCCTGTTTCCGATTCTGTGCCTCCCTCTCTCTCTGCCCCTCCCCCGTTCATGCTCTGTCTCTCTCTGTCCCAAAAAAAATAAATAAACGTTGAAAAAAAAATTTTTAAAATAATTAGAGTAGTACTTGGATTAAAGGAGAAGGGAAACAAAAGGTAAATAGTGGGGGGAAAGCAGCAAAGAAAAATGAAGCAAGAGTAAGGGGGAAAAAGAGCACATTCAAAAAAAGGTTGGTGTTTCACTTTTCTGTTTAGGAGTGAGATGCCCTGGTCCATAAGCAACTTGGCTTTCACGACTCCTGTAAGTTATTTGTGAGGGCAGCTACTTCTGCTTTTGTTTTGTCAGTGCTTACCTGTTGCAGACATTATGTATTCTTTCATAATCACATATTTGTTAAAGTTGGATGATGCTGGGGCGCCTGGTGGCTCAGTCGGTTGAGTGTCCAACTTCAGTTCAAGTCATGATCTCACGGTTTGTGGGTTTGAACCCCATGTCGGGCTCTGTGCTGGCAGCTCAGAACCTGGAGCCTGCTTCGGATTCTGTGTGCCCCTCTCTCTCTCTGCCCCTCCCCCATTTGCGCTCTGTCTCTCTCTCTTAAAAATAAACATAAAAAAATTAAAAAATAAAGTTGGATGATGCTGACAAACAATAAGTTTTGGGTAAAGACATGCCACAAAGCTCTTGGACTTAGCAGCTAGAATCTGGATAACTGGAATTGTCTCCAGAACGCTTCCCAAATGTTGACTGAAGTATTCACAACTGTCCTCAGTGGGTATTACCTACGAACTCTTCTTATTGTACACAGTATGTAAGTTGGGTCCTCTAGGAAGACTCTGAGACTAAGACAAGAGTACAGAAAATTTATTGATGAGCAAACAACAGATTTGGGATAACAATTATAATGAAGATGACAAAGTGTGTCTAGTATCTATTCTATACTATTGACAAACAGCCCAACAGAAAAATAGCAACACACATGAATAAGTGGTTTTCAGAATAAAAAAGCCTCATGGCCAATAAACATGAAAAGATTTTCAGATTCATTAATAGAGGAAAATGTAAATCAAAATAATATTGGAGTATTACTTTACACCATGGTTTTTCGATGAACTTGGCACTATTGACATTTTGGATTTGATAATTCTTTGTGTTGGGGGGCTGTCCTGTGCATTGCAGAATGTCAACAGCATCCCTGATGTCTACCCGCTAGGTAACAGTAGCAGCTACCCAAACCTACCCCCTGCAGTTGTGACCATCAGAAATTTCTCCAGACATTGTCAAATGCATCCTAACTGGTAGTCACTTCTGACTGATAACCCATTAGGTTGGCAAAAATTAGCTATCACAACTCTTGCTGGCAGGAATGGCAGGAAAGTGGATTTTAAATATAAAGTACTACAGCAGTTTTTGTTTTTTTTGTTTTTTGTTTTTTTTTTTAACGTTTATTTATTTTGGGGACAGAGAGAGACAGAGCATGAACGGGGGAGGGGCAGAGAGAGAGGGAGGCACAGAATCGGAAACAGGCTCCAGGCTCTGAGCCATCAGCCCAGAGCCTGACGCGGGGCTCGAACTCACGGACCGCGAGATCGTGACCTGGCTGAAGTTGGACGCTTAACCGACTGCGCCACCCAGGCGCCCCTACAGCAGTTTTTTTGAAATTAAAAATACATAAACCTTTGGCTTAGCAATCCTACGACTGAGACTTTATCCCATGAAGATATTTATATGAAGTGACTTACATCGTAAACAGCTATTCTACATACCCATTTTTCTTCTGTGAGTTTATCACTGTTTAGTCTCTGATCTTAATCTATTCCTGAGTATTGATAAGTGTTCTTTCTTCTCATTTCAGAACTCTCTTGATAGAGCGCAAGCAGCCAAGAACAAAGGCAACAAATATTTTAAAGCAGGAAAATATGAACAAGCTATTCAGTGCTATACTGAGGCGATCAGTTTGTGCCCTATAGAGAAGAATGCTGACCTTTCCACATTTTATCAAAACAGAGCTGCTGCCTTTGAACAGTTGGTATGTATCTTAGGGTTTTTTTTTTTTTTCCTGTTCTTTTTGTTTTCTTTATTTGCATAATGTTTCAGTTAGTACCACTCAAATAAACCTAATAAGTTTTTTGAAGTTTTGAAATTACAGGCTTTTTGTTTTCATACCTTTTAATTACATAACTTTTTTAAGAACAGATTTGAGTTTTGCTGGTTAAAAATATAATCTAAGGTTATATATATCAGGTTCTGTACAATTAGACAATACAGGAAACTACAGTGGAGTTTCTGGTAACCCCATCCTTCTCAACAGTTTGAGGCTATTTTTTTCAATTTTTTGTTTCCATAAATATTAATAGTAGCATGCGGGGAGACCAAACTTATTACACAGAATTGTTTGTGACATTCTTTAATTGCCACTATATCTTGTGCAGCTTTTCTTAGCACATGCAGATTTGTTTTATTCTTTCTGAAATGGTATATGTAGTAGCTGTTACATGGTTGTATACTGGAGAACATCTAGTGATGAACATTTGGGTTGTTTCCTGTTTTACCTATTGCATTCAGTATTTGAGTAAATATTTTCATTAAGTATTTTTTTGCATACTTTCGGGAGGATAAAATTCTAGAAATGGAAATCTAAAGAGACAGCATCAGCACCTATTCCTAACAATATGAGCATGCTTGTTTTCCATTACTCTCGCTGACTATATTATCAGTCTTAATATTATTTGCCATTTTTTCTCTCATTGTTTTAATTTGCACTTTTAGAAATGTTGCTGAAGTTCACTATTCTTTTCTGCGGTTATTGGGCATTTGTAGTCTCCGCATTTTTTTGTTCAACCAGATATTACTACCTTCCTATACGGAAGGTTGCTATGGTACAAGCTGGGTCTATAAAAGCAAATCATTATGCATAGAACTCAAGAATAGCTAAACAATGAACTATTTAAATGACATTTTCACAAATGCTTTAAATAATTAACATGATTCAGTAATAAAAAAAATGACTAGAGATGGGATTGGTGCATAAAACAGTAGAGGAGACAGTGTTACAAATAGAGGAAACGGTGTGTATAATTGCTCTGAGGCAGGAAAGAGTTTGGTGTGATTAAAGAATTATAAAGGATCCTGGAGTATAGAGAGATGCAATTGGAGAGGCAGCAGAGGGCAGATGAGACAAGGTCTACAGCGGTAAGGAGTTTGAATTTGATTCTGAGTGTAATGGAAATATTTAAGGGTTTTAAGTAAGGCAGGGACATTCTCTAAAATTGCTTTCAATGTTCTGTCAAGAATATATTGTAGGGAGGCAAGAGTGGAGATGGGGACACCAAGTAAGGATGTTGCTGAGGCAGCCTATGTGAAACATGAAGTAAGCTGAGACCAACAAGTTGCTGTTATATTGGATATGAAGGGTGAAGAAAAGCAGGAATGTAAATAATAGTGGAATGGGGAAGGAGTGAGACAGCTACGTAGAAGTTGAATTGAGAAATGTCTCTTTTGGGAGTCATCTAATTTTCTATTTTATATAATGCCAGGATGTTAGATGTGGTCACCTAGGGTGAGAGAAGAGATGAGACCTTGAGGACTCAGGTGGAGGGGAAGAATTTAGCAAAGGGAATTGAGAAGGAGCAGCCAGTGAAGTAGGTAGAAATCAATTAGAGCGGCAGTTCTTTGGAGGTTTGGCAATAAAGAGGAACCAAGAAATGGGGTAGTAGCTGCAGGGAATTATGGACTCAAAGGAGGGTTTTTAAAAGATGGAAAATAACTAGAGTAAGTGTTTTTTTTTTTTTCGTTTTCTTTTTCTTTATATGCTCATGGGAATGATTCAGTAGAGATGTAGATTGATGTAGAGGTGAAATAGCTAACAAAGTAAAGTCTTTGAAGTGGAGAGCGTATGGATCCAGTTCACAAGTGGAGGATTGGCCTTTGATGAAGAGGGGTGCTTCCTCAGTTTTAACAGGAGGGAAGGAGATGATAGGAGCACAGAGATGCAGGTAGGTTGGTAGATTTGGTGGTAGAAAGATGGCCTAAGTATGTCCTTTGCCTGTTTTTGAAAATCAGGTTGCTTTTCTTTATTTACAGGTATTTACAGAGCTGTTGTAATATATTGTGGATCTTAACTCTTTTTATGTATTGGGAATATTTTTGTGTGTTGAGACTTAACACTCAGCCTGTTAAGTTTCAAAAAGTAATTTCTGTTGAACAGCGATTCCTTTAGTGTGACTTTTTTTAATACTTTCAATTACAGCAAAAATGGAAAGAGGTGGCACAAGATTGTACAAAGGCTGTTGAACTTAATCCCAAATATGTGAAAGCTCTCTTTAGACGTGCAAAAGCCCACGAGAAGCTAGACAATAAGAAGGAATGTTTAGAAGGTGAGGGTATTTTTGTGTTTACATATGAAAATTATATAAGGCTTTGTAGTCATTGGTAAGTTTATATGAAGTAGAGAAATCACTTGTATTTAAAAGTTAGATTCTTCCCCAGCTGAGAATTTGTTTTCTAATTTAAATTGAGATTTCTGATACTTGAGTATTGTTTCTGTTCTCAATTATGGGACTAAATTAGTATTAAGATTTGAAGTTTATATACCATACATTTTTAACTTGGCAATTAATGAGCATCAGTGTAATTCCATGATAAAGAAATCAGACAAGAGGTTTTAGTAAGTGATAGTGTTGCTAAGATTCTACATATTTTCAGTTAATGTCCTATATAAACATGAAATAATTTTCAGATGAGTCATTAAAGAAAACATTTGTATTTTTGTGCTTGGTATTTTCAAACATTATTTTATACCCAATTGGAAATTATGTATTTGGTGCAAAGCATCAGGTGAATTTGCCATTCTGATAAATTCTGTAAGTAAATATTCTGCAGCCTCTAATTGGCCATATCTGCTTCTAAAACTCCAATTAGAATATAGGCTACTGGCTTATTTTAACGTACATTTTTGTGGGTGACGTGGAGCTAAACCAAAGTGATTCCTACAAGCTAAATCTGCTTTAAAAGCATCAATAATCAGATTTAGCCATAATTACTTTTTAAAATAACATTATTTAAAAGGAAAAATCCATTTTATTTTTAAAAGTCTGGATTACCAAGTGAGTGGTTTAGAGACCATTTTAGAAAAATTTGAGGTTTTGTGGTGGTGTGTATTTTGGTGATGGGTAGAAGGACTGTTGCTTTGGAAAAAGAGAATTCTGAGTTTTGAGCCAGCCCTTGAAGTTATTACCAGTTAATAATTGGCAGAAAGCTGATTAAGTGGATTTTAGATAGGTGGACTGAGATGGGAAAAAGATACTGACTTTGGCATTAGCCAGGTTATCCGGGGAACATATGAACAGATTGACTTGTTTGGAGGAGCAAAGATTTGGAGTTCCTGAGAAACTGAATTCAGAAAGAGTGGGAACAGCCAATGCTTGAATACTCTAAAAGGTTGAGAGGTTCAGGAACCACTGATCTTTTAAATTTCAAACCACTTTATCTTGAGCTGTGGCATAACCAGATGAAAATGGTATTTTGAAGCAGATTTAATTGAGAGCTCCCTAGCAAGATGGCTTTGGACACAAGGAATAACTTGTGAGGTCTGTAAAAAGAATCAGACATGAGAAAGCCACATTACATTGATAAGGCCTTTAGGTGCTGGGCACAAGGGAGTCTTCCTGGATTCTTCATTTAATTACTATGTAGAATGTGAGGGTGGTAAGAAACATCACAAACCATACAGGATAGTTCCTTGGATTTCACAGGTGAGAAAAGTGAATAACCAGAGAAGTGGAATGAATTTCTGAGTTTCAAGTTTGAGTTGTAGAGTATATAAAACTAAAGTGTTGAGAAGCAAATTATTGGAAATGGAATTGATAGCTACATCAGGCCATCAATTTGGTTTGGCTTTCTGTGGTACATGGTGCCCATTTGATGCTGCTAATCATCTTTGCAATAATTTTATACTTTTGTTTTTTCCATCATCTCTAGATGTCACTGCTGTGTGTATACTAGAAGGGTTCCAAAATCAACAAAGCATGTTGTTAGCTGATAAAGTTCTTAAACTTCTTGGAAAAGAGAAAGCCAAAGAAAAATATAAGGTAAATCTAAGTTGGTTAATAGAGGGGATATACATTGTGAGGAGTCATTTTAATTTACACTGCTTGAACTTGGGCATGATGGCAGTGGTAACAACTGAAATTAGATCTGTGTTACACTTTTTCTGTAATACTGGGCTTTTGTGGCTTATCTTTTTAAAAGAAGAATGTAGGCTATATGCAATATTGTATCTGGAGAATACTGAAAGAATTCATCTGTATTAGAGGTTGCCAAACAAAGCCTATGGACCGCATCCAGTCTGCCACCTGTTTGTATAAAATTTTATTGGAACACAGCACTCAGCCATCATTTTTGGCTGCTTTTAAGCTAAAACAGCAGAGTGAGGTGGTTGTGACAGGGACTGCATGGCCTGTAAAGCCTAAAATACTTACTATCTGGTCTTTTATAGAAACAATTTGCCAGGCCCTGTCTATATCATTAAAGGTATATTTTTAAGCGTATACTGTATAAATTGGCATTGGTTTTAAGCAGTCTGTAACAGATAATTTAATTCAAGAAGCCTTATTGAACAAAACTCCATGGTGGCCATTTTAGAAATAAATGGTCCTTGCCCTTACAGAATTACAGTTTAGTGAGAGAGACCATCAATAAGTAAAAAAGGCATGATGTGGGGAAGTGTCATGAGGGATAGAAGTAGTGTCATGGGATTACCACAGGCATCACTAAATATCTGTCACTGGAAAATTTCTGCTAAACTTCAGTAATAGCAAGGCAATTGTTCCTTTTTTCTTTAAGAATAATGTTTCCCTTAAGTTGATTTTAATAAGCTGTGTGTTTTTTAAATTTTACACCCCTGAATATTAGCTGAGTTAAACAGTTAAAATGGGTTTCTTCACTGCAGGACTTTCATGTGCTAGGATATGTTGTGAATCTTGGAGAGGAGTATAGCTGTAGTTGTTCTCGGTCTCTTTAAACTGTGCTTTTTTTCGCCTTGAGCATTTCCTAGAACTGGGATTCCTCACAGTACTGTAAAATATCATTTAATAGTCTCACAACCTTGAGGGAGCCTAATTTCCTTGTGTATATTTATAATGTTATTGTGGAGTGATTATATTGGTTGGTCTTCAGGGTGCTCAGAAAATACAAGATAACCCACATTTACATAGGTTCCAAATTAGTTTCCACTTATATTTTCTTTGAAGTTTTTATTTAAGTAATCTTTACACCCATTATGGAGCTTGAACTCACAACCCCGAGATCAAGAGTCGTATGCTCTTGTGACTGAGACAGCCAGGAGCCTCTCCACTGTTCATATGCTACCTTTGTAAATCACAAAATACTTTTCATGTTATTGTTTTTATTTCTACAACAGCCCTATGAGAAAAATAAGGCAAGTATATTTGTTGCCATTTTACAGATAAGAAAACTGAAAGTGACATGTGCAGGGTCACATGGCTAATTAGTGGCACAGCTGGAACTTGTATCTTATTCCTTTGTTACTTAAGTCCATCACTTCCATTGTATTTATTTTAAACGTGTAATTCTGTGTGGAAGGCAGGAAGATACCTTTTCTAAGCTGAAATAGTAAACTGAAAGTAATGATTTAGTCGGTCTTCAGCAACTGCTATTTAAAGTGGCAAATGACTGCCACTATATAGTCCTATACAATCTTTAGTGAAATACTGAAGTTAAGCATACTTGTCATTTGATCGGTGACCAATTGATTTACAGTATTAACCTGTATAATCCTAAATGAAGACATTGAATTTCTCCCATAAAAATAGGGCTTTCCCTAAGATTTCCTTTGTCTTCTTTCCCAATCTCATCTATTCTAGATTAGATAATTTACTTACAAAGCCAAATTCCCTTGGGGTGCTGGGGTGGCTCAGTAGGTTAAGCCTCCAACTCCTGCTTTCAGTTCAGGTCATGATCTCATGGCTAGTGGGATTGAGCCTGTTTAAGATTCTCTCTCCCTCTCTCTGCCCTCCCCTGCTTGTGCTTGCTCTGTCTTCTCTCTCTCTCTCACTCGCTCTCTCAGAATAAATAAACTTAATAAAGAAAAAAGCCAAATTCCTTTTTGTCCTTCTTCAAATACAAAGGCATTGAATCTACCAAAAAAACAGGAATGGTATTTATTATGCATACAATTTAAAATACCGTATTTCAACTTAAAAATCTTTGGGTTAGATTTTCAAGATAAAGGATCCAAAATATAAGGGCCCTATGGTTATGTTATTCCCTGTACCCTCTTGAAGATTTTATCCTAATTGGACTAAAAGGAAATAATTCTATAATGGTGAATCACGTTGCCATGCCAAAAAGTAATTAAAACAAGAAATGTGATTTCATTCAGACTTTCAGTGGCATTTATTGTAATGGAGATCTTCAGATGCAGTACAGCTGGAGGTCAGATGAAAGCCCATGGTAAATGGACTTAACATTATAGCACCTGTGTAAGATGTGGTCTTGAGTGGTAAATTAAGATGCTGATCTAGAACAGAGACCAGAAGGAGATAATTTTTCTTTTTTATTACATTTTTTAAAAATTCATTTTTAAGTAATGTCTATACCCAAGGTGGGACTCAAACTTACCACCCCCAAGAGTTGCATGCTCTGCCAGCTGAGCCAGCCAGGTGCCCCAGGAAATAATTTTTAACTCGGCAGTTATTTGCCTCCTGTGTTTGAGATTTCACTTTCTTGGACTTTAACATGTAGTCCTAGGAGGTCTGGATATTTTACATCTTTGGAGAGGAGAGGTGTCATTTAAAACCTGCTTTGAACAACTGGGATGAGTAGCTTTACCAGTTCCACTGTCTCTTGTCCTGTGGTTTGCAGTCTGATATTCTTCAGTTATTTGAGAATGAGATCCTAGTTTTTACAGCAGTCATTCTCAGTATTGTACAAATGTACCTGCTTCTTTGGTCGGTGTTTTCTCATTTTGAAATATTTAAATGTGATTGAATTTCAGAATCGTGAACCTCTGATGCCATCTCCACAGTTTATCAAATCTTACTTCAGTTCTTTCACGGATGATATAATTTCTCAGCCCATGCTTAAAGGAGAGAAGTCTGATGAAGATAAAGACAAGGAAGGAGAGGCCTCAGAAGTTAAAGAAAAGTAAGTTTATCAACTGTAGTGTCTACGTAGTACCACATGAGACTCTCAAGAGGATTCCCAGTGAGTCGAATAGTTGACTGTATTTGAATAGGGGCACTAACTTGAAAATTATCATGTAGCTCAACATACAGATGTTTTAGTGCAGGGAAGTTTATAATTTATAACTGTGAGATGCTTAGGAGTGCCCCATAGAGTGACTTTCTTCCAAGTTTTTCCTGCTTGCCTAGCCATTCTTTGGGCTTCTTGTGTCTGTTTCTGTAGAAAACTGAAACCAAAGTACAAGATGCTGTGTTTACAACTGAGGATCAAGTCATGTATGTATAGAAGTCACCTAGTCTGCTCATCCATTTATATTTATCAGTATTGTGTTTTGCTGTTAAGGTTAGCTCTCCTTTCTAAGAGAAGGTATAATATTATTACCAACATGACATTTTTTAATGAGTTGGGAAGAAAAGGGAATATTTGTTCTAGTAGCAGAGCATAATTTTGTGTCCATGGAATATTGGAAAGTTTGAGGAAACATTGCTTTTGATTTGTATGTCCCTAATTTTTCAACCAATGTTGGCCACCTTTTAAGGGAGGATACCATGTATAATTGTAGTTGATACACAGTCTTTTCAGAAAATTGTAGTACAGAAGTAAATGTTGAAGACCATGCCAATAATTTCCTCTTCGGGTTAGGGAACATTCCTTGCTAGAAAAATTGCAGTGAAGTTAGAGTGCAGGGAATATTACCATGTAATTATAGGAGAAGTTAGCAGAGTCACAAGATTTTGACTGATAAGTTACTTGCCAGTTTTCTCTACTCAGGATATATAATGAAGGAAATGAGAAATGTATTTTAACTTACAGAGACCTATATTTGTAAGACCCCTTAAAGGTCAGCTAGTCATCTTAGAAGAATACTGATGTCACTGTATTTTAAAAATTTAGGGAACGGTGATTTTTTTTTAAAGTCCTACTTAATAGAAGAATCTTCCCTTAAATTTGCTTCTTTGATATTTCCACCTATTCATTCTAGGTCTGTTTTGTAAACAACACAACTTCTGGGTGAGAGTCCTTCAGATAATTCTCTGCCTCCAGTATTGCTCCTTGACAGTGCATTTTCTACAACATAGCCAGAGTGTTCTCTACCAAGCAGAGATCAGGTCACATGTCTTCCCTTGGCTTATGTGACCTAAACTTAATTATCTCCTAATTCTCTGTTCTTTCTGTTAGGCATAAAATAACTGTTGAGTGACATCAGTATGCCACAGGTGTGAAGGTGAATAAGACTGGATCCTTATCCATGATGCAGATCAGTCAGTCATTAGCTCATCCTTTAACATATATAAATGTCGAAGCCTGGGCAGTAACCCTCGGTTTCTGCTGTTGACTCTGCTGTTTACCTTTTTTTCCTAGTCTCCAGGACAGCGAGAAAAATCCCAGTCTGCATCAGAAATCCTAATCAGTTATTCCTCCACCACCACACCACCCCATTCCAGTCCTATACTGGAATGTTAAGGGGAAGTGGATAGTTGATTAACTCTAGCATACGAAATGTTGAAGTTTCAGTATTTGATCCTTCCTTAGTAAATAATTTCCTATGTTCATGTTTATTTTCAGTTCTGGATATCTAAGGGCCAAACAGTATATGGAAGAAGAAAACTACGATAAAATCATAAGTGAATGCTCAAAAGAAATAGATGCTCAAGGCAAATACATGGCAGAAGCATTATTACTACGAGCCACCTTCTACCTGCTTATTGGCAATGCCAATGCGGCCAAACCAGATTTAGATAAGGTCATCAGTTTGAAAGAAGCTAATGTGAAGGTACATTTAAAAATGTGTGTGTGTGTGTGTAAAAATTGATTAAAAAAAGGGACTTACAGGTTTTCCCAAATTTTCAAATTTTAGTTGCTATTCTCCAAAAGGCTGTTTTTATTTTGGAAGGAACTACCCCTAATGATGATTGGGTCAGTATGGTGAAACTGAAACATAAATATGAGTGATGTTTATCTTTAGCTAGGAAAGGATTTTTTTTTCTTTTTTCTATGGCATCTGGTAACTTGAGCTTCCCGTTATAGCCACTGCTTACTGTATTAGACTATATTTGGATAGGGGTAAGGGTGATATAGCAGTGCTATAGGTAATACTGTAAATAAAAATACAATAGGGAATACAAGATTATAAAATGCATTCAATAAAATAAACACATTTAATCTGAAAGATTTTTGTTACATGAATTAAAAAATAGGTTCTAAAAATATGATATAGAGATATATTGAAATATACCAAAAGTTTTTGTAGTTGTGCAGTTGGAACAGCTTTTTATCTTCCAGGTATTCTTATGTGTACATAATTATTTTCATAATTAAGATTTAGGGGGACCTGTTGAATTATATGAGTCTTCTACTCAGTGTTAACAAGACAAAGCTTAGCTACCAATTAACTAAAATTTCTTACTAGTTTGTTACATTTGTTCGGCCTGTTTGCTCAGTGAATTAAGTGAATTCTGTCTTTTCACCTCCAGATAATTCATTCATGTATTTTGTGGAATATAAAAGTTATTTTCAAGAATTTTTAACAAAGTATCTTAACTTCTTATAAACAAAAATAATTACAACTAAGTATTATTAAAAGTTCCTTTTAGAACTACCCTACGACCCAGCAATAGCACTACTAGGAATTTACCCAGGGAATACAGGAGTGCTGATTCATAGGGGCACATGTACCCCAATGTTTATAGCAGTGCTTTGAACAATAGCCAAATTATGGAAAGGGCCTAAATGTCCATCAACTGATGAATGGATAAAGAAGATGTGGTTTATATATACAATGGAATACTATTTGGCAATGAGCAAGAATGAAATCATGCCATTTGCAGCAACATGGGTGGAACTGGAAGGTATTATGCTGAGTGAAATAAGTCAGTCAGAAAAAGATACTATGTTTTCACTCATATGTGGATCTTGAGAAACTTAACAGAAGACCATGGGGGAAGGGAAGGGGAAAAAAATAGTTACAGAGAGGGAAGGAGGCAAACCATAAGAGACTCTTAAATACAGAGAACAGAGGGTGGATGGGAGGGTGGGGGAGAGGGGAAAATGGGTGATGGGCATTGAGGAGGACACTTGTTGGGATGAGCACTGGGTGTTGTGTGTAAGCGATGAACCACGGGAATCTACACCAAAAACCAAGAGCACGCTTTACACACTGTATGTTAGCCAATTTGACAATAAATTATATTAAAAAAAAAAAAAAAGTTCCTTTTAAAATGAGGTTTTCAAATTGAAGATACACTAACAATATGATCTTTATTTTTATTTCCTAGTGATCACAAATATGTTCTGTTTTTGTTAAAATTGTGGGGGTGTTCTTATTTCATCGAAAGAAAATTTACATGTACTTTTACCTCAAAAAAATTTTTTTGGAGAAGAAACCTATTTCTTCCTTCATGACCATAACTTTTTGTTTTAATGGCAAGTAGTAATGATGCTTATGATACACCCTGTACAAAGATTCACTCAAAATGTCAAAATGTGGTGTTCTCTTTCTCTCTCTCAAAAGAAAAAAAAAAAAGACTTGTATACTTTTAAAGGATGAGCTTTATGGTGTGTGAGTTATACTTGAATAAAGCTGTTACTTTAGAAAAACTAAATTGGAATAAACAGTAACAATGAACCTTTTCTCATTTTGGTTATGTAGCTTCGTGCAAATGCTCTCATCAAAAGAGGCAGCATGTACATGCAACAGCAGCAGCCTTTGCTGTCTACTCAGGATTTTAACATGGCTGCTGACATTGATCCTCAGAATGCAGACGTTTATCACCACCGAGGACAGGTACTTTTCTTATCAAGAGTTCTGACCTTTGTACTAAGGAATAGGATACTAGTTTTGAGAAGGTTGTCAAAAGTTTTCTTGTGTCACTTCTGATAGCGTGAACAAAGTATCAAAGTATTTCACAGTCTGGGTGGGTGTTTATGTAGTCCTGTCTTGAATATTTGTCCTTTATAAAAAAAGAAACAGAAGGCTACAATTACTGGCTTGCCGGTTTGCGTTTGTTTTTCACGTATTTCTGGCTTTTAGGTTTTCAGTGAGTAAAACATTAAAAGCATTTATTGAATATTTTAGGTTAATGCTAGAATCAACAGGATGATTTCTGTGGGCTTGCTGTAAGGTAATAGCGTCCTAAACTATCCAAACAGTACAAAAAAAAATCTCTTCTGAATGGAGTTTTATAGTATTTGGTTTTTTAGTAAAAACTTGGTTTTTAGTAAAAATACATAGTGAAGGAAATCATTTCCAATTCCAGCCTTATCTGGGGAAAACATGTCTTTATAACCCGTTTAACATGGATGGCTTCTTGGACTACATTAGGGTGGAATGTATAGGCTACATTTCCATACAACAGAAAAGCTGAAGTTCTTTCTACTGTAGGAAAATTTTACCTAATACTTCTATCTGAAGGCTGTTAAGAGATGTTAAGATAATCTCTTAAAATTCTTGACATTTTGATCCTTACTGGTAGTGTCTTAAGATTAATTTGAAAGGTAATTACTCTTGTCTGATATGTTTGAAATTTGAAAGTAGGGATGTTTTAGTCTTCTAGGAGAACAGGTTTCTTGCTTAAGAGTGACCAAACCTGCAGTACAAAAATGGTGGGTTTAATAGTATTTAGTGTTTTTGAAAAAACTGGACACTAGTTTTTAGAATCTTTCCTTTAAATGATAGGATTTTCTAGTTCATGGTTTCTAGAAAGTAATTTTGTACTGAATACTACATGCTTAGCATTATGCTAAATTGTGGTAAGAGACACTGTATAGATAATTGTTTTTTTCTTCCTTAGCTGAAAATATTGCTTGATCAAGTTGAGGAAGCAGTGGCAGATTTCGATGAATGTATTAGATTAAGACCTGAGTCAGCCCTGGCACAAGCTCAGAAATGTTTTGCATTGGTGAGTTCTACTTTCTTTTGTATTTTCCTAAACATCATTTTTATTTCCCATTGTTAACAAAAATAAGTGTTTCATTGTCTACAAAACCATCACCTATTTTTCTGCCAAAGGAAGACTACGAGAGAAAAACTGTTGGTTTAGGGAAATGGAAGTATAGTTGCTAATTGAGGTTTTGCTCCTATATTTCTCTGGATGTTTTGAGTTTACCTTGATAGATGTTTGTCCCTGATTTCATCCTCCCCTAAACAGCACCGTTCTTCTTACTTTTCTACCATAAACTAGCACAAAAAACAAAAGCATTTTGAGGAAGTACTCTTCAGTCATACCACGTAACTGCTTTCTCATCTCACCTTTGTAAAGCTGTTAATACTCAGAAACATGAAGCTAAAAATCAGGTAAAATAAGTCCATTTCTAGTGAAATGAGGTACTTCCAGTTAGCCCTTATAGTCTGAGTCCTAAAAGAGTTTTTCTTAAAGAAATTGGGTCACAAGCACATTTATATTATGGATGAAAAATGTTACTAGATGAAGCTTTATAACACCTGTAGTAAGGTGATAATAAATTATATTTAGAAGCCACCATTTACAAAATGGAGAGCGTACTGGACTTCTAAAAGCCCTCTTTTATATGCAGTGGTAACTTACACGTTAGTATGCCTTCTTCTAGATTATTAAACATCTTGAAATTGTATAATGGCAATGAAGTCATAGTTGTACATAGCAAATGGAGATATATCCAGAGATAGTTTCTTGCAACCCTTTTAGATGCAGCAAATTAGGTTAGCAAATCACCTGCTTTTCTGGAAATAATTTTGTGATTTTTGTGTGACTTTTGTAATATGTTAAATTCCATGAGTTTTTGAGTTCTTGATTTGACAGGCCTCTTTTGATTTATTTCCACAGTATCGCCAGGCATATACAGGAAACAATTCTTCACAAATCCAAGCAGCTATGAAAGGTTTTGAAGAGGTTATAAAGAAATTCCCAAGGTGTGCTGAAGGCTATGCACTGTATGCTCAGGTAAATGTGATTTTTCATATTTTTTAGTGGGCAGTCCTTTTTTTTTTTTTTTCTTTTTTCTTTTAAGATTTTATGTATGTATGTTTATTTTTTGAGAGAGAGAGAGAAAGGGAGACACATAATCCAAAGCAGGCCGTAGACTCCGAGCTCAGAGTGGTCAGCCCAGAGCCCGACACGGCTTAAACTCACGAACTGTGAGATAATGACCTGAGCTGAAGTCGGACACTTAGCCTACTGAGCCACCCAGGTGCCCAGAACCCCTAGATGGAGAGTTACATGCTCCACTGACTGAGCCGGCCAACCAGGTACCCCCAGTTACCAGTGCTTTTAAAGAACTGCATTCATATGCTGAATTCCATATGGAAATCCGAAAACTGTGCTTCCCTGGTTGCAGCTTCTATGAATACAAATAGCTTTGTTCCTGTTTTGATTTTCCTGGCACCAAAATGGTCTTGAATCACCTCAGGAGTGGCTCTTATGTTAATACAGTTTGAAAACCCTGGCCCTAAACTCCTAACATGGGGAGTCTGAAGTAGAGCATTTCCCTGAAATGTTCATTTGGATTGGGTTCGCAAAATTAATTCCTTTAGGAAAATTTACCCTGTGCAATTGGTGAGAAGAATGTCCAAGGAAAGGTTTTTCTTCCTCTTTGATCATTGTTCTTTTAAATGGTTAGATAGGCTGTAACAGCTTATTTTAATTTCTCTATGGTTTGCCAACTCCTGAGCTTTCCTTGCTTTAGGATTGAAGGTGTGGAAAGTGGGATGTACATTTGAATTTTTTCCACTTTTTAATTGTAGTCTGAAGTCTCTGAGAAATTACTAATTTTCAGTCCTCCATTTAAATGAAAATGGTTAGCTTCTTATAGGCACAGTTAGACTTTTTCCTGCAACTAAATGATCTTGGAATGGCTGTTTTCTTTCTTAGTCTTTAAGTTGAAATTTGCTTTTGATATATTCATAAACCAGACATTTCAATACACTGTATAATATCTTCTCTTACTCTTTTTTATTCTAAATAAATGTTTTCCCCCTGACCCAAACATCACAGAAATAGGAAACATTTAAAAATGACCATCTCTGGGGGCGCCTGGGTGGCTCATTCAGTTGTATGTCTGACTCTTGATTTCAGCTCATGTCATGATCTCACTGTTGTGAGATCGAGCCCCATGTCAGGGTATGCCCTGAGCGTGGAATCTGCTTGGGATTCTCCCTCACTCTCTCTCTGTCCCTCCTCTGCTCGCTCGCACAATCTTTGTCTCAAAAATAAACTTTAAAAAAAAAAAAATGACCATGTATGGTAGATTCCTACCTCCAAACCTTTCTGAAGGTTGTTTTTGTTTTTATTGTCTTTCATGCTACCTTTAGTCAAGTTGTAAGTGCCACAGGCCATAACTTTTTTTTTTTTTTTTTTTTTGTGAGTGGGATGATGACAAGATGGACTCGTGTTAGCTCTGTTCTTTAAAAGTCCTAATATCACTGCATTGTTAGGAGTTGAGATTCAGGATATGAAGTACAACCCAGAAATTCTTTAAATTGAGTGTGAGCAGTGCCTGTGTGCCTCAGTCAGTTAAGCATCAAACTCTTGATATCAGCCCAGGTCATGATCTCACAGGTTTATGAGTTTGAGCCCCACATTGGGTTCTGTGCTGACAGAGCAGAGCCTGCCTGAGATTCTCTGTCTCCCCCTGTCTTTGCCCCTTCCCTGCTTGCTTGCGCTCTCTCTCTGTCTCTGAAAAGTAAACATTAAAAAAAAAAAAATAGAGTAGGAGCACCTGCTGGCTCGGTCGAGTGACCGACTTATAGTTTCGGCTCACTTTATGATCTCATGGGGTCCGAGCCCTGCATCCTGCTCTGTGCTGATAGCATGGAGCCTGCTTGGGATTCTCTCCCTCCTTGTCTCTCTACCCCTCCCCACTAGCACTCACTCATTGTCTCTCTCTCTCTCAAAAATAAAAACATTTAAAAACCTTTTTTTTTTTTTTTAAATAAAATGAATTGAGTTTGAAATGATCTTATCTCTCCTTAGAATTTCTAGACAGGATGATGAAACATTGCTGATTACGCACAGTATTTAATTGTGAAAGCATGTACAAGATAAAATTTTATAAAATGTATTATATAAGTTAAAATAGGACAAACACACGTTATAATTATATGACATTTTTATTGAAAGGTACACTTGGGTTTGATTAGGTTTGATTAGGAACAAACCAGAAGACGACAGTACCACCCTATCCTCATCACAGAAATGAAATTCAAAAGGATTTTTTTTAGCACAGATTTCTCTAGGCAGCTAAAAGAACAAAGGCCACTGCATAGCTTTAAAGGAAACTCATACTAGGTACAGGTCTTCAGAGTTTTCCTTATTGCACATTGCCCTGTCTCTATGCCATCTTCACAACAGCTGTGGCTTACTCGGGCTATCTTGTTATCAGCCCTAACATTACTAGTCTGTTTGCACTAAAATAAGTATCCTTTGACCCCTCCTCTGCTTTTTACTTCACATATAATATATATGTTACTTTATACACAAATAGATGTGGTTACATAGTGTAACCTTTTTAACTCTCAAGCTTGAGCTTAGATGCTAGCCAGCTCTCAATAGTTTCAGTGTGAACTGATATCCATGTAACCAAACCTTCCATTTCTGCCATGGGATTTGCCCTAAAATAGTTGACTGTAGCTGCTTTTTTTTTTTTCTTTTATCAGTCATTTTTAAGGAATCACTTTGGTAACAGTTAACACCTAATTGAATTTATTCTTCCAAACGAGTGGCTCAGTTGGTTGAGTACCCAACTGTTGATCTCGGCTCAGGTCATGATCTCAGAGTCCATGAGATCAAGCCCGGTGTCGGGGTCTGTGCTGACAGTATGGAGCCTGCTTGGGATTCTCTGTTTCCCTCTCTCTGCTCCTCCCCTGTTCTCTGTTTTAAAAATACATAAATGAACATTAAAAAAAAAAAAAAAGAACTGGCACCAAGAGTGGGATTTTCTCTACAGTGTACCAGATCATCTGTTACTGTAATATCACTAACCACTTGCCAAAAAGAAAGAAAAGTTAATATTTCCTATTTATAACAATGCTTTGTAAAAAAAAAAAATAATACTAAGATGTAACATTTTTAAATAAGTTTATATCCCCAAAACAGAATTTGGTAATGAATGGATAAATTAAGTAAATTTTAAAAATTAGTAAACAATATACTTTTAATTGTTTAGGTTGACAGTTACCTTAATATAACTGAAGTATCTCCTCATATAGGCATTAACAGATCAACAACAGTTTGGTAAAGCTGATGATATGTATGATAAATGTATTGATTTGGAACCAGATAATGCCACAACATATGTTCATAAAGGGTATGTATATTTGTGGTTCTCTTTGTTTCTGTAAGAAACTGTATTTCCTGCATAGTAGTAAGATGGATTTCTTCTAGTCCTTAAGAAAGGAAGTAGGGGACTGTGATAGAGAGTGTCAGTGAGTTAACTGACAAATTTCCTAATGCTGCGGATGCTTTATTAATTTTTGAAATTGTACTTACATTTCATTCTTACACAGCAGTTAATAAATGTACTAGCATAAAGATTTCAGTTCTGAACATCCTGTCAAATATTACCTGTATCAAAATAAGTTTTTTCAGTCCTTGTGTACTTGAATTATCATTAAGAAAAAAACTTAAATTATACAAAGTAAAAAAATAGGCCATGCAAGGTAAGTCAGTAGTAGAGCCTAGACTTTTGGACACTTTTTTCATAATAAGGAATTTGGACTATAAAACCAATATAAAATTGAGGGGGGGAATTAATGCTGATTATGTACGGTTTTAGTTGGGTTTTCCTTGTAAATTCATTGAGGTCGGAAATTGAGTCACGTACTTATCCTAATGATACTGTGCCATCGTCCCATCTGACTGCCTTGTTGCATTTGCAGTTTACTTCAGCTTCAGTGGAAGCAAGATCTGGATAGAGGTTTGGAGCTCATCAGCAAGGCTATTGAAATTGACAATAAATGTGATTTTGCATATGAAACCATGGGAACTATTGAAGTGCAAAGGTAACTCCTACAGTATGTTAGAAAATTTAAGGCAGCTCCATAGATACTTATCTTTTCATTCTTCTCATTACAGATGTTATTGTCAATATCCATTAAGTCTTAATATGTCATGCCTTTTGAAGCAAGCTTCCCTTAAAAGTATACAATTTTGATTTGCCTTGTTTCATTACTTTTTCAATTTAAAAGTCACATTTTAAAAAATTGTTTAAGTCAAGCATATGCATTAGAAAGGAAAATTTGAGCATTATGTGTAGGTAGGAGCACAGCCAAGGGACTTGGGGGAACCTGTGATTGGAGGGGAGGGACATGGGGTGGGAGTGTGGTGGTAGGAGATAAGGGGAAAGGTAAGTTCACACACATGTGAAGGTAAGGCCCCTGGATACTATTAATGTTCTCTGAGGTTACGTCACTGCCTTTTTTTTTTTTTTTTTTAAATCTATCTTTGGGGGGGTGGGGGGAGAATGCAAGCAGGGGAGGGGCAGGGTGAGGGCGACAGGATCTGAAGCAGGCTCAGCACTGACAGGCTGACAGCAGCGAGCCCTACGTGGGGCTTGAACTCATGAACTGCGAGATCATGACGTGAGCTGAAGCTGGACACTCAACCACCCCATGTCACTGCTTTCTAAAGGAGCCTTATGATTTAGTACAGAAACACAATGAACTTAGGAGCCAGACGGGATTAGAATTTTGAGTAAGTCATTTAATTTCTCTAGTCTCACTGTTCTTATCTGTAAACAGAGACTACAGAGGTATAATGTAAGCACATAGTATTTATAATAGTAGCTAACATTGAGTGCTTTCTTTGTGCTAGGCACTATTTTGTTTCTTATAAATGAGCAAAGAATTTATTAGGATCATAGTTGAACCTTAGTGGTTAGAAACTTCACTGTATTCTGTAAAATTCCTATAGGATCTGAAACATTTAAAATTTTGTTCTTTTAGAGGAAACATGGAGAAAGCCATTGACATGTTCAACAAAGCTATTAACCTGGCTAAATCGGAGATGGAGATGGCTCATCTGTACTCACTGTGTGATGCTGCTCATGCCCAGACAGAAGTTGCAAAGAAATACGGATTAAAACCACCAACATTATAAAATAGGGGGAAAGAGAATGACCCTCTTTTTAGAAGTTTACTCCCTTTTCAACTGAACCCTAAAGACACTGTCATGAACTGTGTTGAATGGTGGAACTTAGTATTTCTGTTTGTGCTGTTGTCATTCATTACAGGTTTCATGTCTAGGTGTTGTGGGAGTGGCTGTTGAAGGAAGTTTGCAGTGATGCAGCTTTTATTCCCTGTGCAACAAAAGCTTAGAACCTGTTAAAGGGATATGAAAGCTGCAAAGAGTACAGATGATAATTAGCCATGCAAATAAAAACTTTGATTTGTTGATTTGGCTTTTTTTTTTTTTTTTTTTGGGGGGGGGGGGGGGGGGCGATGGTTATGTTCTGGATGATTTTTGTGTGTGTGTGTGCGCGCGCGTGTGCACGCACGTAATATATTTTACAGCATGTTGGTTTTTAAATTCATATAGTAAGTGCTGTAAAACAAAGCTTAAATGGGGATTTTGTTTTGAAGGCAGCAAAACTGAGACCCTCTAAACCACTGTCAGCATGCACAATGCCTCTGATTCTGCAGAATTGTTAGATTCAGTGGCAACTTAAGCCTTTTGACCCCATTCAACTCCAATGGATAATGTACATTGTTCCTAAAGTCTATAGCAACTGCTTTCGTACAGTAAATCACACAGAACCAAATATTCTGGTATATATGCTGGAAGACTGAAAATTAATGGGTGAGTGAACCAGGCAACAGGTAAGATGAAATAGAAATGGGTTTTAATTGCCTGTGGCTATTTTTTATATTAGGCACACTATTTAATAGTGTACTTTTGAAAGAAAATTCAGGTTGGTTGTGTGTATAAAGATGAAGTGTAATACATGGGAGTGTTTAATTAGCTTAAAATTTGTAGTGCAGAAATGTGGCTAAAGGTTCCAAAAGGATATGTTTTGGAGTCAGAAGCATAGTATTTCCTAAGGTGGTAAGTTTAGTGTTTTAACTATGGCTATGTGTGCTTAAAGAATTTTAAGCCAGTATTTTCAGAAGTGCTGAAGAAATGTGGAATGCTTTTTAGTTTGGAGCTAACCTTGCTCTCTAGTGCCTGACTGCCCATGCCTAGATCTTTACTAGGGACACTGACAGTTTTATCTTTACTTAACCTTCTTACTGAAAAAAAAAATTTGTTTTTGTTTTCCAATTGTCACTTTTCTAGACCATCCTTTTGTTTATATGCTGGATTTTTCTGGTGGGAGAGAGGTTGTGTTCTTAAAGTGTCTCGTTTTGAGATATTTGGAGTTGGGAGAGGTTTATTTAAGTCTGAGTATAATAAAAAAGCAAGCCTTTGGTTACACTCTGGAAATGAATTCTAATTAGTTTACATTTTTGGGAGTAAAGGAGCATTGTATCCCTCTGTAAGAGGGTGCTTTATCCTAATGAAGTCAAAAAGATTCTGTCTACAAGTGCTACTTTTTTAGAAACTATGAGAAATGACCCCTTCCAAAGTCAGTCTGGAAGACACTGAGGAGGCCTCTAGTGGGGACAGTTTAACATAACTGAAGATGGCCTGGATAATGGAAAGTTTGAGAGCTGTGCATTTTAGTTCTTAAACTATGTACCAATTATCATGATCCCTGAATACAGAAATGTTCTACATATCTGAATAACCTCGGACTTAAAGTTTTTATTTGCATGGCTATATTTATATTAACACTGGTATTTTCTTCTACTCTTCTCCCTTCCTACCCTTTGGGGTTGGGTAGAAAAAGACACGAAGGAAACTGAAGCATGTGCCATTCAATACTATCATTCCAAATCCTCATGGACTATTGCTTGTTCTGAAAAATTTGAAACTGCACTGAAAGCTGCATTTGTCTGTATCTTTTCTTTTGTAAATGACCTCACATGTAAATTCACCAAATAAATATTACATTCAAGCTTTTCTATCTGTCCTTTAAATAAAAAGATAGGTACTTTATCATAGTATTGAGTAAAACCATAATCATTCTCTTACGGGCTTAAACTAACTGAAAATAGGTCTCATTAGTATATGAAGCAAATTAAATTTTTGGTGTGAATTGTGGAGGTTCCTGAGAACATCTGTCCTTCCTATTGGAGAAACAAAGCTCCTAGAAGGGCTACCAGAGCCAGCTTCCTTTATTCCTACCTATACCTGCCCTTACCTATGCTTGCATGGCAGCCTAGAAGTCTGCCAACCAGACCTGAGCCTTGTGTCTAACATGATCTTCGAACTGGTTTCACCAAGTTTTGTCACAGTTTGCAACCACTCTAGTCTTTCAGAAAGGATGCCTGACATTATCTGTCTAGTAACTGAGGTATAAATAAGAATATATCCCAAAACGACAGTAAAAAATTTGGTTTTAAAACAATTCTGGTAGAACTTTCAGGTCTCTGGGAACTCAAGGCTGTTTAGAAACAGGAGGACCATATGATTTAAGCAAACCAGGAAACTTCTGAGTATAAAAGTAATAATTACTTAAGCCTGTTCTGGGTACACTGGGCTCTTTGCTATTTGTATATATAAGAAAACATACAGGGGGGGGGGGGAGTAATTAATCCTAAACTCAGTCCTCTTTAAAACTGATTTGTGAATAAAGTGATAGAACTTTAACTTGATCTATTTTCAAGCCTTAACACACTGTGATTGAATACTGGTCCCCCAAAATATACCCACATCTTGATCCATGGAATCTGAATGTTAATTTATATAGCAAAAATGAACTTGGTAGATATGATTGTTAATGATCTTGACATGGGAGGATTATGCTGGATTATCTGAGTAAACCCCAAATGTAATCCCAAGTGTGTTTGTAAGAGGGAAATTGCAGACAGAAGATTATGTGACGACGGAGAGAGTAGAGTGACGTGGCCACAAACCAGGGAATGCTGGCAGCCACCAGAAGCTGGAAAAGCAAGAAATAGATTCTGCCTTAAAGCAGATGTTGGCCCTGCCACTAAATTTGTGGCAGCTTGGTTACAGGACTGATAGGGAACTAACATACACTCCTCCCATCTATTGTGTACACGTGGCTTACAATTTAAAGGAATTCTTTTAGGTATCTCAAAGTCCAGCACGTCTTCATGTACACTTAAATTTTGGCAAAAAGTGGTTTAGGCAATGAATGTATACCCAGGCCACAGTGTGGAGGTTTAATCAAGAGCTGGAACATTTGTGATGTAAAATACATGTGATCATGGTACACTCAACCCGACCAAAAGGCTGCTCCTTCAGTTACGAGGCAAAAGTTGACACACCAATCTCTGATGAATATAGATGCAAAATTCAACAAAATATTACCACACTAAATCATGCATTAAAAAAAATCATTTACCCCAGTCAAGTAGGATTTAATCCATGGAGATTCAAAATTTGCAAGTCAATGTACTATATCACATTAATGAAAGATAAAAAGATATTACCGTCTCAATGGATGCAGAAAAAGCACACGACAAAGTACAACATGCATTCTCTCAAAGTAGGTTTAGAGGAAACACATCTCAACATATTAAAAAGTACATATGAAAAAACCTATAGTATACTAACATACTCAATGGTGAAAGCTTTACTTCTAAGATCAGAAACACACACACGTCCACTCAACACTTACCTGGAAGCCGAGCCACAGCAATCAGACAAGCAAAAAAACAAAAGATATCCAAACTGGAAAGACGTAAAACTTTTGTGGATAGCACAATGCTATATACAGAAAATCCTAAAGACTCCACCAAAAAACTACTAGTACTAATAAATGAATTCAGTAAAGTTGCAGGATACAAAATCGACATTATGTAACAGATTATGTAACATATATCTGTTACATTTCTACAGACTAATAATGTAGCAGAAAGAAAAATTAAAGTCTCATTTACAATTGCATCAAAAAGAATAAACTTTAGGATGAACCTTAACCAAGGAGGTGAAAGACATGTACTCTGAAAACTATAAAACCATGATGAACCAAACTCAAAATGGAATAAAAAGATACCATGGTCATCGAATGGAGGAACCAATCTTGTTAAAACTGCATACTACCCAGAGCAACCTATAGATTTAATGCAATACCTGTCAAAATACCAACATTTTCCACAGAACTAGAAAAATTCTAAAATTTGTGTGGAACCCAAAAAGACTCCCAATAGCCAACGCAATCTTGAGAAGAACAAATTAGAGATGTATCACTATCCCAGATTACAAATTACACAACTGTAGTAATCAAAACAGTATGGTAGTAGCATGTTAAAGGACCCATAGATCCATGGAACAGAATAGACATCCCCAGAAATAAAACCATGCTTATATGCTCAATTAACCTATGACAAAGGAGGCTAGAACATAACAGGGAAATGACAGCCCCTTCAATAAATGGTGCTGGGAAAACTAGACCACTTTCTAATGCCATACACAATAATAAACTCAAAATGGATTAAAGGTGAAACCTGAAACTATAAAACCTGCAAAAGAAAACAGTAATTTCTTAGACATCAGCTGTCACATTTTTCTAGATCTGTCTCCTCAGCCAAGGGAAGCCAAAGCAAAATTAAATTACTAGGACTACATCAAAATAAAACGCTTTTGCACAATGAAGGCAAACCATCAACAAAACAAAAAGGCAACCTACTGAATGGGAGGAGAAATTCACAAAAGATATATCCAATAAAGGGTTAATGTAAAAAACATATAAAGAACTACAACTCAACCCCCCCCAAAACAAATAATTCACTTAAAAAATGGGCAAAGCACCTGAATAGACATTTTTTCAAAAAAGACATACAGATGGCCAACATACACATGAAAAGATACTCAACATCACTTATCAGGGAAATGCAAATCAAAACCACAATGAATGGCTCAAATCAAATCAGAATGGCTCAAATAAAAAAGACGAAATAACAAGTGCTGACAAGGATATGGAGAAAAAGAACTGTCCTGCCCATTGGTGGGAAGGCAAATTGGTGTAGCCACTGTGGAAAACAATATGGAGGTTCCTCAAAAAATTAGAATTACCAGATGACCTAGTAATTTCACTATGGGCTATTTGCCAAAGAATAGGAAATACACTAATTTGAAAAGATATATGCACCCCTATGTTTACTACAGCATTATTTAGCTAAGTTATGGAAGCAGACTAAGTGTTCATTGATAGATGAATGGATAAAGAAAATGTGGTGTAGAGGCGCGTGGGTGGCTCGGTTGGGCATCCAACTCTTGATCTTGACTCAGGTCATGATCTCATGGTTTGTGGGATTGAGCCTTGTGTCTGGCTCTGCACTGACAGAATGGATCCTGCTTGGGATTCTCTCTCTGCTTCCTTCCCAGCTCACACACGTGCTTGCTCAAAATAAACAAACTTTAAAAAGAAAAAAAAAAAAGGTGGGGGCACCTGGGTGACTCAATTGGTTAAGCATCTGACTTCAGCTCAGGTCATGATCCCACAGTTCGTGAGTTCCAGCCCCACATAGGGCTCTGTGTTGACAGTTAAGAGCCTGGAACCTGCTTTGGATTCTGTGGCTGGCTCTCTCTCTGCCTCTCCCCTGCTTGCATGCGCACGCTCGCTCTCTCAAAAATAAACATTAAAAAAAATTTTTTAAGAAAAAATGTGATATACATATATATGTATATCATATATATTACATATATATTTTTTACATATATATTACATATATATGATATACATATATATTTTATATATATGTATATATGATATATATTTTATATATATGTATATGTATATATGATATACATATATATTTTATATATATCTTTATATATGTATATATATACATATATTACATATATATATTTTACATATGTATTACATATATATGATATACATATATATATTTTATATATATATATTTATATATGTATGTATATATATGTATAGATAGGTAGATATAACACACACATATAGTGGTATATTAGCCATAAAATAGAATGAAATCATGCCATTTGTAACAACACGGATGGATGATCTAGAGGGTATAATGCTAAGTGAGATACATTAGAAAAATACCATATGATTGCACTCATGTAGAATTTAAGAAACAACAAAGAAAAAAGAGACAAACCACATTTCTATACACCAAATGGTCACCAGAGGGAAGGGAGGGATAATTGAAATAGGTGAAGGGGATTAAGAGTACACATACCATAATGAGGACTAACATATAGAGTTGTTAAATCATTATACTCGTGCCTGAAACTAACATAACACTATGTTAATAAAGAAAAAGTGGAGATGCCTCTGCCAATATATAGAAGAAACATGAAAGGAATGACACTATTTCCAAGTATTTTTTAAGTGTTGAAATTAGACAATATGAAAAATAACTACACTCTGGTGTACTTTAAGGTGACAGAGCACAAATTCTATTGGGGATTGACAGCTAGTATTCTTTCTAGATGGTCTTCATGCTAGAAGGTATTTAAGGTCCTGCTGATCACTGGGACAGAAATGGCAGTGGTGCCTGTCACCAACCAAAGGAGGGGAGGAAGCTAAAGGTGGGAACACACTAAGGACCAACATGACTACTGCCTTTCAGAGTGCAGAGCACTTAATCTTGCCAGTTCTTTTGTTGGCACTGGAAGAAAACAGAACTCTGTGCAAGCATTGTCCTAGAAGCCATGGGAGGGCTCAACAGATACAAAAGGCTTCCAGAGCAAGTGTAGGGGGGAAAGACCATGACTAAAACTAACATCTGGGCATCATGAAAAGTTTAAAGTACGAGGGACTGGACAAAGTACGTAAGATTCTCTGCAGAGATGTCCCATTGTCTAAATTATCAATGAACTGCTGTATTAAACAACTTGTACCCAATTTTATCTCCGAGTGTCTGCCTTATGTCAAGAATTGTGAAGGATCTAAGATTTTACCTAGGACTTGAGATCCTAGGTCAGAGACATGGACTTAATTAAGAACAGAAAGCTTCATGTTCGCTTTGCTTCCCTTGTACACCAGATACTATGGAGATGATCTGAAATAATCTAAGTGGATGCTGCATGGGCAGTGGGACTGTGTCACAGATGAGAGACTCTGAACATAGGAAACTCAAATCTTAATGGGCTGATTGCAAGCAAAGCTGCCTGTCTTTGGCAGCAGAGGAAAACATTTTTATTATACTGGTTTGTAAATAAACCTGTCCTAAGCTCCAGAAAGAGACAGTCTCTATATTCCAAAACTTTCAAACTTCTTTGAAAGGACAGTCTGGAAGAAATGCCTCTGTTCACAAGACAGGCAGAAACTTAAGAGACTCACTGAGAAATGATTACCCATCTCTACATGTTTTTACCTTCTATTCACCTCAAGCTTAATCTTTCACCAGTTCAGAGGATTATGCTGTCTATCTGGGACGATAGCATGGTGCAGGGAAAAGTATTAATGGCCTCAGCGTGAAGTGACTTAATTTCTAACTAACATTGCTTTCCACCAGTTGCATTATCTTAAGTAAAAGAAGGTCCCACCCAGCTCTAAGTTACATGAAGTTATACCATGTCCCAGATCTTACCCAATTAGAATCCTTTAGGGTAAAGAAATGATTCCAGCAAACGTAGAAAACTTATTTAGCCAGAAAACTTGTACATGTATTAGTGCAATCTGTAGGAAAAAAAGTCACTCCAATTCAACTTGTTTTTACTGAGCACCCATCATGGTGAGGACTAGCCACGTAAAGGGCATAAAGGCCTTGAGGAACTCCAAAACTAATATGACAAAATTGGTGCCATAAAGTTCTATACAATGTGGTATGGAAACACAACAGTAATGAATTCTGCTAAGACTTGAGGGATAAATAGTATTTGGGTAAAGAGCTTTCTAAAAGATGGGGAAACCACCAGAATTTAAAAATAAAACCTAAGTGAAGAGACATTATGAGTATGAGTTGAAATAAGCCTCTGAGTCCAGCAAGATGAAGCTTTTGTGTTTCAAAACTGGTGAGAAGATGCCAATAGTGTAGCTACATGTTTGAGAATTATCAGCATATATTTAAGACAACATGTAGATGAGCTTACTTCAGGAGAAAATTAAAATGAAAATGGGCTAAAAATAAAACTTTGGGAAACATCAACATCTAAGGGAAAAAGGTGGCAATGAAAAAGTGGTCAGACCACTTACCACAGTGAGACCAAGGTCACATTGATGGTGTTAGGTTTCAGAGAGGCCAAATGAACAAGTCTACAAATAGATCATCAGTAATCTTCGTCAGGTAAGTGTCATTGGAATGGTGAGGGCAGACTCTGGCTGCCAGGCTCTGAAAAGTAACTGAAAGATCAGAATGGACTAGTAAGCCGAAATGACTCCTTTAAGAAATGTGTTTAAAAAAAAAGAAAAAAAGGGCAGTTCTAAACTAAATGAACCTCAGGAGGTCTACGCCAAAACACATAATAATTAAAATGGCAAAGTTTAAAGATAAAAAGAATTTTACAAGTTGTAAAAGAGAAGCAAAAGTTATATATAAGGGGAACTCCATAAGGCTATCAGATGATTTTTCAGCAGAAACTTAATAGACCAGAAGGAGGTGGCATGATATATTCAAAGAACTACAATCAGGAATACTCCACTAGTCAAGGTTATCATTTAGAATTGAAGGAGAGATAAAGAGTTTCCCAAACAAAAGTAAAAGGAGTTCTGGTCTTACACGAAATGTTAAAGGTACTTAATTGGGGGAGATGGGGGAGGTGGGGTAAGGCCATAAGTAGAAGTAAAAAAATTATGAATTAAAAAGATGTAAAATATGACAACATACACCTAAAACACGCAGGAGTAAAAAAGAAGAATGTGTTCAAACTTAAATGACCACCAACTTGATATAGTTTGTCAGATACTTAGAATCCTATATATGAACTTCATAGTAACCACAAACCCAAAACCTCTAACAGATACACAAAAATAAAGATAAAGAAAGCCAAGCCTAACACTATAGAAAGTCATAAATCACAAGGAAAGAGCAAGAGAAGAAACAAAAAAATACAAAAACATCCAGGAAACAACTAACAAAATGGCAATAGTACATATCAATAATTACTTTAAATGTAAATGGTCTAAATATCCAATCAAAAGACAGAGTGGCAGAAGGGATGGGGACAAAAGCCATCTATATGGTGTCTACAAGAGACTCACTTCAGTCCTAAAGACACATACAGACTGAAAATGAAAGACTAGAAAAAGATATACCATGCAAATAGAAGTGGGGGGAACGGGGGAAAGCCAGGTAGCAATAGTTAGACAAAATAGACTTTAAAACAAAGACTATAACAAGACAAAAAGAAGACCACTATATAATAAAGGGATCACTCCAACAATCCAAATCTCAGTAAGTTTAAGAAGGTTAAAGGCATATCATGCTTTATTTCCAACAATGATATGAAACCAGAAATCAATCACAAGAACAAAACCAGTAAAAATATAGAAACTAAACCATATGCAACTACACAACCCATGAGTTACAAAGAAATCAAAGAGAAAATAAAAAAAAACTACACATAGAAAAATGAAAATGAAAACACAGCAATCCAAAATCTTTGAGAAAAATCTCAAATTAACAATGTAAACTTACACCTAAAAGAACTAGAAAAAGAAGAAAATAAAATCTCAAGGTTAGGAGAAGGAAGGAAATAATATAGGTCAGGGCAGAAATACATGAAATAGAGACTGAAAAAGAAAAGATCAATGAAACCAAGAGTCAGTTCTCTGAATAAATAAATATTGATAAATCTTCAGTCAGATTTTAAAAAAAGGACAAAAATAAAATCAGAAGTGAAAGGGGAAAAGTGACAACACCCACAGAAATGCAAAGGATTACAATAAAAAAATTTAGCAGCAAACTGGACAACCCTGAAGAAATGGATAAATTCCTAGAAACATATGTTCTTTAAAAAATGAATTACAGAGAGGAGGAGGGAAGATGGCGGCGTAGGAGGACGCTGGGCTCACCGCGCGTCCTGCTGATCACTTAGATTCCACCTACACCTGCCTAAATAACCCAGAAAACCACCAGAGGATTAGCAGAACGGAGTCGCCGGAGCCAAGCGCAGACGAGAGGCCCACGGAAGAGGGTAGGAAGGGCGGCGAGGCGGTGCGCGCTCCACGGACTGGCGGGAGGGAGCCGGGGCAGAGGGGCGGCTTGCTGGCCAAGCAGAGCCCCCGAGTCTGGCTTGCAAAAAGCGGAGGGGCCTGACGGACTGTGTTCCCACAGCAAGCGCGACTTAGCGTCTGGGAGGTCATAAGTTAACAGCTCTGCTCGGAAAGCGGGAAGGCTGGAGGACAAAGGGAAGGAGAGCTGCTGAGCCCCCGGACGACAGAGCTCAGTTTGGTGGGGAACAAAGGCGCTCGCCAGCGCCATCTTCCCCGCCCATCCCCCAGCCAAAATCCCAAAGAGAACCAGTTCCTGCCAGGGAACTTGCTCCCTCCGCGCAAACACCCAACTCTGCGCTTCTGCGGAGCCAAAACCTCCGGCAGCGGATCTGACTCCCTCCTGCTGCCACAGGGCCCCTCCTGAAGTGGATCACCTAAGGAGAAGCAAGCTAAGCCTGCCCCTCCTGCCCCTGTGCACCTTGCCTACCCACCCCAGCTAAGACGCCAGATCCCCAGCATCACAAGCCTGGAAGTGTGCAAGTAGCCCAGACAGGCCACCCCACCCCACAGTGAATCCCGCCCCTAGGAGAGGGGAAGAGAAGGCACGCACCAGTCTGACTGTGGCCCCAGCGGTGGGCTGGGGGCAGACATCAGGTCTGACTGCGGCTCCGCCCACCAACTCCAGTTATACACCACAGCACAGGGGAAGTGCCCTGCAGGTCCTCACCACGCCAGGGACTATCCAAAATGACCAAGCAGAAGAATTCCCCTCAGAAGAATCTCCAGGAAATAACAACAGCTAATGAGCTGATCAAAAAGGATTTAAATAATATAACAGAAAGTGAATTTAGAATAATAGTCATAAAATTAATCGCTGGGCTTGAAAACAGTATAGCTGACAGCAGAGAATCCCTTGCTACAGAGATCAAGGGACTAAGGAACAGTCACGAGGAGCTGAAAAACGCTTTAAATGAAATGCATAACAAAATGGAAACCACCACAGCTCGGATTGAAGAGGCAGAGGAGAGAATAGGTGAACTAGAAGATAAAGTTATGGAAAAAGAGGAAGCTGAGAAAAAGAGAGATAAAAAAATCCAGGAGTATGAGGGGAAAATTAGAGAACTAAGTGATACACTAAAAAGAAATACTATACGCATAATTGGTATCCCAGAGGAGGAAGAGAGAGGGAAAGGTGCTGAAGGGGTACTTGAAGAAATAATAGCTGAGAACTTCCCTGAACTGGGGAAGGAAAAAGGCATTGAAATCCAAGAGGCACAGAGAACTCCCTTCAGACGTAACTTGAATCGATCTTCTGCACGACATATCATAGTGAAACTGGCAAAATACAAGGATAAAGAGAAAATTCTGAAAGCAGCAAGGGGTAAACGTGCCCTCACATATAAACGGAGACCTATAAGACTCGTGACTGATCTCTCTTTTGAAACTTGGCAGGCCAGAAAGAGTTGGCACGAGATTTTCAGTGTGCTAGACAGAAAAAATATGCAGCCGAGAATCCTTTATCCAGCAAGCCTGTCATTTAGAATAGAAGGAGAGATAAAGGTCTTCCCAAACAAACAAAAACTGAAGGAATTTGTCACCACTAAACCAGCCCTACAAGAGATCCTAAGGGGGACCCTATGAGACAAAGTACCAGAGATGTCACTACAAGCATAAAACATACAGACATCACAATGATTCTAAACCCATATCTTTCTATAATAACACTGAATGTAAATGGATTAAATGCGCCAACCAAAAGACATAGGGTATCAGAATGGATAAAAAAACAAGACCCATCTATTTGCTGTCTACAAGAGATCATTTTAGACCTGAGGACACCTTTAGATTGAGAGTGAGGGGATGGAGAACTATTTATCATGCTACTGGAAGCCAAAAGAAAGCTGGAGTAGCCATACTTATATCAGACAAACTAGACTTTAAATTAAGGCTGTAACAAGAGATGAAGAAGGACATTATATAATAGTGACAGGGTCTATCCATCAGGAAGAGCTAACAATTATAAATGTCTATGCGCCGAATACCGGAGCGCCCAAATATATAAAACAATTACTCATAAACACAAGCAACCTTATTGATAAGAATGTGGTAATTGCAGGGGACTTTAACACCCCACTTACAGAAATGGATAGATCATCTAGACACACGGTCAATAAAGAAACAAGGGCCCTGAATGAGACATTGGATCAGATGGACTTGACAGATCTATTTAGAACTCTGCATCCCAAAGCAACAGAATATACTTTCTTCTCGAGTGCACATGGAACATTCTCCAAGATAGATCATATACTGGGTCACAAAACAGCCCTTCATAAGTTTACAAGAATTGAAATCATACCATGCATACTTTCAGACCACAATGCTATGAAGCTGGAAATCAACCACAGGAAAAAGTCTGGAAAACCTCCCAAAGCATGGAGGTTAAAGAACACCCTACTAACGAATGAGTGGGTCAACCAGGCAATTCGAGAAGAAATTAAAAAATATATGGAAACAAACAAAAATGAAAATACAACAATCCAAACGCTTTGGGACGCAGCGAAGGCAGTCCTGAGAGGAAAATACATTGCAATCCAGGCCTATCTCAAGAAACAAGAAAAATCCCAAATACAAAATCTAACAGCACACCTAAAGGAAATAGAAGCAGAACAGCAAAGGCAGCCTAAACCCAGCAGAAGAAGAGAAATAATAAAGATCAGAGCAGAAATAAACAATATAGAATCTAAAAAAACTGTAGAACAGATCAACGAAACCAAGAGTTGGTTTTTTGAAAAAATAAACAAAATTGACAAACCTCTAGCCAGGCTTCTCAAAAAGAAACGGGAGATGACCCAAATAGATAAAATCATGAATGAAAATGGAATGATTACAACCAATCCCTCAGAGATACAAACAATTATCAGGGAATACTATGAAAAATTATATGCCAACAAATTGGACAACCTGGAAGAAATGGACAAATTCCTGAACACCCACACTCTTCCAAAACTCAATCAGGAGGAAATAGAAAGCTTGAACAGACCCATCACCAGCGAAGAAATTGAATCGGTTATCAAAAATCTCCCAACAAATAAGAGTCCAGGACCAGATGGCTTCCCAGGGGAGTTCTACCAGACGTTTAAAGCAGAGATAATACCTATCCTTCTCAAGCTATTCCAAGAAATAGAAAGGGAAGGAAAACTTCCAGACTCATTCTATGAAGCCAGTCTTACTTTGATTCCTAAAACAGACAGAGACCCAGTAAAAAAAGAGAACTACAGGCCAATATCCCTGATGAATATGGATGCCAAAATTCTCAATAAGATACTAGCAAATCGAATTCAGCGGCATATAAAAAGAATTGTTCACCATGATCAAGTGGGATTCATTCCTGGGATGCAGGGCTGGTTCAACATTCGCAAATCAATCAACGTGATACATCACATTAACAAAAAAAAAGAGAAAAACCATATGATCCTGTCAATCGATGCAGAAAAGGCCTTTGACAAAATCCAGCACCCTTTCTTAATAAAAACCCTTGAGAAAGTCGGGATAGAAGGAACATACTTAAAGATCATAAAAGCCATTTATGAAAAGCCCACAGCTAACATCATCCTCAACGGGGAAAAACTGAGAGCTTTTTCCCTGAGATCAGGAACACGACAGGGATGCCCACTCTCACCGCTGTTGTTTAACATAGTGCTGGACGTTCTAGCATCAGCAATCAGACAACAAAAGGAAATCAAAGGCATCAAAATTGGCAAAGATGAAGTCAAGCTTTCGCTTTTTGCAGATGACATGATATTATACATGGAAAATCCGACAGACTCCACCAAAAGTCTGCTAGAACTGATCCATGAATTCAGCAAAGTTGCAGGATACAAAATCAATGTACAGAAATCAGTTGCATTCTTATACACTAACAATGAAGTAACAGAAAGACAAATAAGGAAACTGATCCCATTCACAATTGCACCAAGAAGCATTAAATACCTAGGAATAAATCTAACCAAAGATGTAAAGGATCTGTATGCTGAAAACTATAGAAAGCTTATGAAGGTAATTGAAGAAGATTTAAAGAAATGGAAAGACATTCCCTGCTCATGGATTGGAAGAATAAATATTGTCAAAATGTCAATACTACCCAAAGCTATCTACACATTCAATGCAATCCCAATCAAAATTGCACCAGCATTCTTCTTGAAACTAGAACAAGCAATCCTAAAATTCATATGGAACCACAAAAGGCCCCGAATAGCCAAAGTCATTTTGAAGAAGAAGACCAAAGCAGGAGGCATCACAATCCCAGACTTTAGCCTCTACTACAAAGCTGTCATCATCAAGACAGCATGGTATTGGCACAAAAACAGACACATAGACCAATGGAATAGAATAGAAACCCCAGAACTAGACCCACAAACGTATGGCCAACTCATCTTTGACAAAGCAGGAAAGAACATCCAATGGAAAAAAGACAGTCTCTTTAACAAATGGTGCTGGGAGAACTGGACAGCAACATGCAGAAGGTTGAAACTAGACCACTTTCTCACACCATTCACAAAAATAAACTCAAAATGGATCAAGGACCTGAATGTGAGACAGGAAACCATCAAAACCCTAGAGGAGAAAGCAGGAAAAGACCTCTCTGACCTCAGCCGTAGCAATCTCTTACTCGACACATCCCCAAAGGCAAGGGAATTAAAAGCAAAAGTGAATGACTGGGACCTTATGAAGATCAAAAGCTTCTGCACAGCAAAGGAAACAACCAACAAAACTAAAAGGCAACCAACGGAATGGGAAAAGATATTTGCAAATGACATATCGGACAAAGGGCTAGTATCCAAAATCTATAAAGAGCTCACCAAACTCCACACCCGAAAAGCAAATAACCCAGTGAAGAAATGGGCAGAAAACATGAATAGACACTTCTCTAAAGAAGACATCCGGATGGCCAACAGGCACATGAAAAGATGTTCAGCGTCGCTCCTTATCAGGGAAATACAAATCAAAACCACACTCAGGTATCACCTCACGCCAGTCAGAGTGGCCAAAATGAACAAATCAGGAGACTCTAGATGCTGGAGAGGATGTGGAGAAAAGGGAACCCTCTTGCACTGTTGGTGGGAATGCAAACTGGTGCAGCCACTCTGGAAAGCAGTGTGGAGGTTCCTCAGAAAATTAAAAATAGACCTACCCTATGACCCAGCAATAGCACTGCTAGGAATTTATCCAAGGGACACAGGAGTACTGATGCATAGGGGCACTTGTACCCCAATGTTCATAGCAGCACTCTCAAC
>NW_024412403.1:48715703-48804769 GCF_014898765.1 Herpailurus yagouaroundi | reverse complement strand
TGTCCATCAACTGATGAATGGATAAAGAAATTGTGGTTTATATACACTATGGAATACTACGTGGCAATGAGAAAAAATGAAATATGGCCTTTTGTAGCAACGTGGATGGAACTGGAGAGTGTGATGCTAAGTGAAATAAGCCATACAGAGAAAGACAGATACCATATGGTTTCACTCTTATGTGGATCCTGAGAAACTTAACAGGAACCCATGGGGGAGGGGAAGGAAAAAAAAAAAAAAGAGGTTAGAGTGGGAGAGAGCCAAAGCATAAGAGACTGTTGAGAACTGAGAGCAAACTGAGGGTTGATGGGGGGGTGGGAGGGAGGAGAGGGTGGGTGATGGGTATTGAGGAGGGCACCTTTTGGGATGAGCACTGGGTGTTGTATGGAAACCAATTTGACAATAAATTTCATATATAATTAAAAAAAAAATAAAAATAAAAATAAAAAAAAAAGAAAAAAAAAGAAATTAAAAAAATAAAAATAAAAAATGAATTACATACATACATACAATGGAGTATTACTCAGCAATCAAAAAGAATGAAATCTTGCCATTTGCAACTATGTGGATGGAACTAGAGTATATTATGCCAAGCAAAATTAGTCAGAGAAACGCAAATATCCTATGACTTCACTCACATGAGGACTTTTAAGATACAAAACAGATGAACATAATGGAGGGGAAGCAAAAAAATATATAAAAACAGGGAGGAGGCCAAAACATAAGAGACTCTTAAATATGGAAAACAGAGGGTTACTGGAGGGGTTGTGGGAGGCAGGATGGGCTAAATGGGTAAGGGGCATTAAGGAATCTACTCCTGAAATCACTGTTGCACTATATGCTAACTTGGATATAAATTTAAGTAAATAAATAAATAGGAAAAAAAACTGAATCACAAAGAAATAGAAAATCTGAACAGACCAATTACTAGTAACAAAATTGAATTAGTAATCAAAAAACTGACAAAGGAAAGTCCAGGACCAGATGAATTCACAGGTGAATTCAACCAAACATTTAAACAAGAGATAATACCTACTCCCCTCAATTATTCTAAAATAGAAGAGGAAGGAAAGCTTCCAAGTACATTTTCAAGGCTAGCATTACCTTAGTATCAAAACTAGACAAAGGCACTACTAAGGAAGAAAACTACAGTCCAATATCTCTGAACACAGATGCAAAACTCCTCAACAAAATATTAGCAACCTACATTCAACAATACATTAAAAGGATAATTCATTGCAATCAAGTGGTATTTATTCCAGGGATGCAAGGATGGCTATTTGCAAATCAATCAACATAACACCACATGAACAAAACGAAGGATATGAATCATATCATCTCAGATGCAGAAAAAGCATCTGACAAAATTAAACACCCATTCATGATACAAACTCTCAATAAAGTGGATTTTGAGGAATCATATCAACATAATAAAGGCCGTATGTGAAAAAAAGCACAGCTGACATCATATTCAAAGGTAAAAACCTAGAAGTTTTCCTCTAAGACCAGACACAAGACAAAGATATCTGATAGCCTCACCACTTTTATTCAACATTACTACTGGAAGTCCTAGTCCTAGTCACAGGAATCAGACAAGAAAAAAGGAATAAAAGACATCCAAATTGGTAAAGAAGTAGTTAAAATGTCACTATTTGCAGAGACATACTAGACAGAGGAAACCCTAAAGACTCCACCAAAAAAACTATTAGGAATAATGAATACAAAATTAACACAAATCAAAACAAAACAAAACAAAACAAAACAAAACAAAATTAACACAAATCAGCTGAGCTTCTATACACTAATAATGAAGTAGCAGAAAGAGAAATTAAGAAATTAAGAAATTAGAGAAATTAAGAAAAAAATTTAATTTACAATTGCATCAAAAAGAATACAATACCTTGGGGCGCCTGGGTGGCTCAGTCAGTTAAGTGTCTGACTTCGACTCCGGCCGTGATCTCACAGTTCATGAGCTCAAGCCCCGCACTGGGTTCTGTGCTGACGGCTCAGAGCCTGGAACCTGCTTTGGATTCTGTGTCTCCCTCCCTCTCTGTTCCTCTCCCACTCCCACTCTGTCTCTCTCAAAAATAAAGATTAAAAAAAAATTTTTTTTAAAGAATACCTAGAAATAACCAACGTGGTGAAAGATGTGTACTCTGAAGACTATAAAACAATGATGAAAGACATTGAAAATGACACAAATGTAAAGATTTCCTATGCTCACGATTGGAAGAACCAATCTTGTTAAAATGTCCATTCTACCCAAAGTAAACTACAGATTCAATGCAATCCCTATGAATATACCAAAGCATTTGTCACTGTAGTAGGATAATACTAAAATTTGTAAGGAATCACAAAAGATCTCAAAAAGCCAAAGCAACCTCAAAGAACAAAAACAAAGCTCGAAGTATCACAATCCCAGATCTTAAGATACAGTAATCAAAACAATATGGTACTGGCACACACACACACACACACACACACACACACACACAAAAGAAGATGCATAGATCAATGGAACAGAATAGACATCCCAGAAATAAAACCACGCTTATATGGTCAATTAATCTATGACAAAGGAGACAAGAACATACAACAGAGAAAAACAGTCTTATCAATAAATGGAGCTGGGAAAACTGGACAGCTACATGCAAAAGAATGAAACTGGACCACTTTCTTATACCATACATAAAAATAAACTCAAAATGGATTAGAGACCTAAATATGAGACCTGAAACCACAAAAGTCCTAGAAGAAAACATAGGCAGTAATTTCTCTGACATCAGCCACAGCACTATTTTTCTAGATCTATCTCCTCAGGCAAGGGAAACAAAGGCAAAATTAAACTTGTGACTACATCAACATAAAAAGTTTTTACACAGTGAAGCATACTGTCAACAAAACAAAAAGGCAAACTACTAAATGGGAGAAGATATTCACAAATGATATATCCAATAAGAGGTTACTATCCAAAATATACAAAGAACTTATACACCTTAACTCCCAAAATACAAACAGCCCAATTAAAAAATGGGCAAGGGACCTAAATAGACACTTTTCCAAAGACATACAGATACAGATGTCCAATAGATACATGAAAAGATGGTCAACATCACTAATCATCAGGAAAATGCAAACCAAAACTATAATGAGGTATCTTATACCTGTCAGAAATGGTAGAATCAAAAAGACAAGAAATAACAAGTGTTGGTGAGAATGTGGAGAAAAAAGAAGCTTGTGAATACTGGCGGAATGCAAATTAGTGCAGGCACTGTGAAAAATGGTATGGAGGTTCCTCTAAAAAATTAAAAATAGAAGTTCCATATAACCGAGTAATTCCACTATTGGGTATTTACACACACACACACACACACACACACACACACACACACAACCACAAAAGCACTAATTCAAAAAGTTATATACACCTCTATGTTTACTACAGCATTTATAATAACCAAAAAAATGCAAGCAACCCAAAGGTCCATAGAGGAATGCATAAAGATATGATCTATATGTACAATGGAATATTAGCCATAAAATGGGTGGGAACTTGCCTCTGAGACAACATGCGTGGACCTAAAGAGTATTATGCTAAATAAATCAGAGAAAGACAAATACCATATGATTTCACTTATATGTTGAATCTAAAAACCAAATGAATAAACAAAAAGCAGAAAGAGGTTCATAAATACAGACAACTGATGGTTGCAGGGGTGTGGAGGGAGGTGGGGTGTGCAAAATGGGTGAAAGAAAGTAGAAGACACAGACTTCCAGTTACAGAATAAGTCCTAGGGATGAAAGGTACAGTAGAAGGAATATAGTCAACAATATTGTAGTAGTGCTGTGTGGTGACAGAGGTAGTCACCCTTGAGGTGAGCACAGCATAATGTACGACTTACTGACTCATTATGTTGTACACCTGAAAATACTGTAACATTTTGATAAATTAGTAATAATAAAAAGAAATGTAGTAAAAAAATGGGAGTTTTTTTTATAGGATGGTATAGTTTTAAGGGAGAATGACTTTACAGATACAATAGTAATAATAGTTGAGCACAAAGGAACACATTTGTAGGTTTAAAATATTTCAAGAAGAGCTAGGCATCACAACACTTAGAATATTACTACACCTTGTCCACCATGCTCCATTTTTCCAGATTCATGTTCACTTGGTGAATTATGAGCCAGCTGTGAAGTAATCCGTGAACAAGAAGTAATGTCCTCACACATTTCACTTTTGGTATTTGATGGTAGATCTAGAACTTAAGTTTCTTTCTTTCTTTTTTTTTTTTTTTTTTAAGTAATCTCTACACCCAACATGGGGCCTAAACTCACAACCCCAAGATCAAGAGTTGCACGTTCCACCAACTAAGCCAGCCAGGTGCCCGTGTGGCTTAACTTTTTAATTTCTGATTTTAACAAGACCATTTTATCCGAAAGCACATTCTTTCTTCCAACAACTAACTAGCTTTTTTTTACTTATCCTTCAATCTTTGATCAAAAAGATACAGAGCTGAATCAAGATAATAACTTGACAAGAAATATGAAACTGCAACACAAAAGTGGTTATAAGGCATAAAGGAAAAAAGCCCATATGAAACCTGCTGCCCTGGCAATTATGTTTGGCCAGTGGAGACATCACAGAACACAGCTTTTCCCGTGCCATCCCCTGGCTTCATCAGACCCATTTACTACCAAAACACACCCCACAGTGCTTAGGAGGCAACATAAAAGACATAAAAACTACTGTCAGTAGAGCAGATCATTGATCCTGAAACCTCAACTCTTTGTCTAAACCTTTTTTCACATGGTAGACTTTGCACAGACCTAATTCTTGGTGGCAGCAAGAAGTCTTTCCCTAAACACCCACTTGATGTCACAATCTGACTAGTAGTCAGTTTAAACCCTGTAATGTTAGTAATTTACTCATTTGCAACCAATGCAAAACCCATTCTCTGTTAGCCCTCAACTTTAAAAAGCTAGGCCAATGTTTAGGGCCACTTTCATGACTACCAGTATATCCTGGCTTATTTCAAAAAAGGACATAATTTTTGTAAGGGAGTCACTTTGATTAGTTAAGTGTGTTGCCTTATCTAAACTGCAGAAGAGACAGCCTAGGAAAATTGCCAGGAAATGGAGAATGACTACTAATGTGTATGCAATTTCTCTTTGGTGTGATTAAAATGTTTGAAAATTGACTGTGGTGATCGTCACACAATTCTATGAATATACTAAAACCACTGAATTGCAAACTTTAAAAAAATAAACTGCAGGAGAAAGACTGCAACATATGATAGCAGACTTCAAAGTATTATGCAAAAAAAGTATCATTGCCTAACTCAACAAAAAGTGAGGGATTATGGGGAATGACCTTTGAACAAAACATTTTCATGGCCTTGAATTGCAGTGTTCTACTGTTTCAAGCAGACCAAATCCTGGGTTCATTTTGATCAGTATTACTTTATTAAAGGTAGAATCTGGGGCCATGTCACCACATACTGTATGAGAATAAAATGTAACACACTAATGTAGATGCCTACTTTATTCATTTACTTCACAGTCTTCAAATGCACCAGAAGGCAGGATCACCCAATATAACACCAAAAGGACAAGATGACTTGCATTTAATGAAATACAAAAACAAGTTCTAGTATCCATGTGCTTTATCTGATATAGGAATGCTACATAAAGATAAAGTGTCCTTCCTTCTAGAGCTTCAACTAGATAGTTAAGTTGGCTTGTCCACTGGTTTCCAAACTATTCTGAGCTCTTTGGAGGAAATACCATAAGGTGTTTTTTGGAGACTAAGGGAATCCAAGGCAGAGGGCTCCTAGGCTCTCCACACCCACATCAGCCAGATCATTCTTTCATCACTGTTACAGATATAAGGTTTACTGCAAGATTTTCTATTAAAAAACTGTTTCAGGGCCACCTGGGTGGTTCAGTTAAGCATCCGACTCTAGATTTCAACTCACTGATTCATGAGCTTGAGGCCTGAGTCGGGCTCTGTGGAGGCTGCTTAACATTCTCTCTCCCTCTAAGCCCCTCCCTTGTTCACGCACTTAGGCTCTCTCAAACTTTAAAAAATTTTTAAAATAAAATAAAAAATTGATCACACTAAAATTATAATGTTTACATTTTTTTAATGTTTATTTATTTTTGAGAGAGAAAGTGGGAGGGGCAGAGAGGAGGATTGAGGATTTGAAGCTGGCTCCATGCTGAGAGCAGACAGCCCAATGTTGGGCTCAAACTCACGAACTGTGAGATCATGACTTGAGCTGAAGTCAGACACTTAACCGACTGAGCCACACAGGCGCCTCTAAAACTATAAAGTTTAAATATTTGTCTGTGGGCCTACCAGGATACACAGCAGTGATTCTCAAAGTGTAGCTCACAGTTACCTGAAAGTTTTGACATCCTTTAAAAGAATCTTTTAAAGTATTTAAAAATACTTTAAGTAAGCCTTTTAAAGTATTTTTTATAATATTATGAAGTTATTTGGGAGCTTCTACTTCAGGCCAAGATGGAGTTACAGGGATCAGATTTACCCTCCCCTCCAAAATAGCTTAAAAAAAAGACTATGTATGAAACAGTAGTTTTCAGACATCAGACCTCAGGAAGTGATCCTAAGAGAAGGTAAACAAAAGAAGTGAACCCTCTAATTGCTCTAGCTTATTAAGTTTCCAGGTTGTAGCACAGGGAACATGGCTGGAGGTTAACAGTTTCCCTGAGTTGAGGAGGGAAAGTTGGCAGCCTTAGGAAGCAAAGATGGTAACAGTTCACAGGGCAGAGGTACTGGAGAGGAGAGAGTTGCATAAAGAGGAGGTTCAAGAGATCTGCAGAGAGCTGTGTTCACATCTTCAGCTAAGTACCGATCAGCACATGGATATGAGGAAACTACCTGAAGCACAGGCAGGAACCACTTGACAGTAACAAAGAAAAGACAGATACTGATATATCAGACACCAGTAAAGAAAAAAATACACTGAAGACCCAGAAACTAGCCAAAAGGAAGTATCAGAAAAAAGACTGGGTGGTGGGGGGGCAGAGAGGAAGGGAACAATAGCATCATTGTTGATGGGACAGTTCCAAGAACCCTGATGTATGCATAATTAAGAAGGGTTCCTAATATTTTAAGAAATCATAGCTGATGTTCTAAATTGGATGAAAATTATAAAACCAAGGATGTAAGAATAGTAAAGAACTTCTAAGTACAAGATAACAACAACAAAAACTGCACTAAAGCACATCACAACAAGTTCTATAAAATTAATGATGAAGAGAAAAATCTTAAAAGCAGAGGAAAAAAAGGCATTATAGAGAGGGAGAAAGGATAATAATGACAGTACACTTTGCCTCTAGCATGCAAGCCAGAAAACAGTGTAGAAGCAAATTTAAAGCATTCAAAGGGGGGAAAATGGTGAATTCTATTATCAGCAAAACTATATTTTAAAAAATGAAAGCAGGGGCACCTGGGTGGCTCAGTAACTGAAGCATCCACTTCAGCTCAGGTCATGATCTTGTAGTTTCTGAGTTCAAGGCCTGCATCGGGCTCTGTGCTGACAGTTCAGAGCCTGGAGCCTGGTTTGTATTCTGTGTCTCCCTTTCTCTCTGTCTCTCCCCCTCTTGTGCTCTCTCTCAAAAATAAACTTTAAAAAAATCTTTAAAAAATTAAAGCAAAATAAGAACTTTTCAGACGCACAAAAGCTAAAAGAATAAATCACCAGCAGAGCTACACTACCGAAAATGTTAAAGTGCTTCAAGCAGAAAGAAAATGGATCTACGCTAAGGAAGAATATCAGAAATGGTAAATATGTTGGTAAACAAAAGATGTTTATGTGCTTTTTAAGTATCTTCAATAATTACTGGGTATGTAAAACAAAAATAGCAATGCATTGTGGGATTCATACATGTTGAAGTACAATGTATGACAATACAAAGGGGGGGTAAAATGAAGTATAGTACTTTAACATTCTTACATATCAAGTGGCATATTACTGTATAAATGTTGGTTTATACTGTAAAAATGTACACTATAAACCACAGAGCAACAAGTAAAATAACACAACAAAGAATTATAACTTGTAATCCAACAAAGGAGATAAAGTGAATCACAGAACAATATTTACTTAATCCAAGAGGAAGAAGAATAGGAGGAAAAAGTAGAACAAATGGGATACAAAATAAAAAAGATGGTAGATTTAAATACAACCATATCAATAATCATAACAAATATAAATGGCCTAAATACCCCCAATTAAAAGGCAGGGATTGTCAAACTGGATAAAAATGCATGACCCAGCTATATGCTGCTTAACAGAAACCCACTTTAAACATGAAGACACAAATAGGTTAAAATTAAAAGGTAAAATGGGCAAAAAACAGATACTTCAAATGGAAAAAGGGTCAATTCAGCAAGATGATGTAACAGCCCTAAATATTTATGCACCTAATAAGAGAGCTTCAAAAAACATGAAACAAAAACTGATAGAAACTGATAGAAGTATAAAAATAGACAAATCCATAATTATACTGAAATATCAACACCTCTGTTGATACAAAAATTAGAAAATCAGTATAGACAGAGAAGACTATGTCACATTATCACCCAATGTGATTTAATTGACATCTATAGAATACTCTAAACCTAAAATTAAAATATACAATCTTTTTTAATTTTTTTTTATTTATTTTTGAGAGAGACAGAGCATGAGCAGGGGAGAGGTAGGGGTAGACAGAGAGAGAGAGAGAGACACAGAATCTGAAGCAGGCTCCAGGCTCTGAGCTGTCAGCACAGAGCCCAATGCAGGGATCAAACTCATAAACTGTGAGATCATGACCTGAGCTGAAGTCGCTTAACTGACTGAGCTACCCAGCTGCCCCAACATACATTCTTTTCAACTTCACATGGAACATTTACTAAGATAAAGCATACTCTGGCCCATAAAACAGTCTCAATAAATTTAAAAGGATTCAAATTATACAAAGTATGTTATCTGGCCACAGTGGGATCAAATTAGAAATCAGTAACAGAAATATTTGGAAAATCCCCAAATCTTTAAAAACTAAATAACACATTGGGGTGCCTGGGTGGCTCAGTTGGTTAAGCGTCCGACTTTGACTCAGGTCATGATCTCACCGTTCCTGAGTTCAAGCCCCACATTGGGCTCTGTGCTGACAGTTCAGAGCTTAGAGCCTGCTTGGAATTCTGTGTCTCCCTCTCTCTTCTTCTCCCCTGCTCATGTGCTCTTTCTCTCTCACTCAAAAATGAATAAACATTAAAAAAAAAAAAAAGATAAAAACTAAATAACACAAACAACCCTTGGATCACAGAAGATGACTAAGAAAAGTCAGTATTTTTTTATAATTGTTTTCATGTTTATTTTTGAGAAAGAGAGAGAGAGGACACGAGAGAATGGCAGGGGAGGGGCGGAGAGAGAGAAGGAGACACAGTATCTGAACTAGGCTCCAGGCTCTGAGCTGTCAGCACAGAGCCTGACATGGGTCCTGAACTCCGCAGCTGTGAGATCATAACCTGAGCTGAAGTCCAATGTCTAACCAACGGAGCCACCCAGGCACCCCTAGAGGTTAATATTTTAAATTGAATGACAATGAAAACACAACATATCAAAGGTTGGGCATGCAATTAAAGCAATCCTGGGCCATTTATAGCACTAAACTAACCTATATTGGAAAGAAGGAAAGGTCTCCAATCAAAGATACTCAGCACACATTTTAAGAAAGTAGAAAAATAAGAGCAAATGAAACCAAAAGTAAGCAGATGAGCAGAAATCGATGATATCAAATCTGAAAAAAAAGGTTAAAAAAAATCAATGGAATCGGGGCAGCTGGGTGGCTCAGTCAGTTAAACATCCAACTTCGGCTCAGGTCATGATCTCACAGTTCATGAATTCGAGCCCCACAATGGGCTCTCTGCTGACAGCTTGGAGCCTGGAGGCTGCCTCAGATTCTGTGTCCGCCTCTGTCTCTCTGCCCTCCCCTGCTCGTGCTCTGTCTCTCTCTCTCTCTCAAAAACAAACATTAAAAAAATTTAAAAAACCAAATCAATGGAATCAAAAAATGGTTCTATGAAAAGATCAATAAAATTGATAAACCTCCAATAAGAATAATCAAAATTAAGAGACAAGGTGCATATTATCACACAATTCTTAGACCACTAAAGAGAAGGAAATACTTCTCAAGTCATTTTATGAGGCCAGCAGACCCTGGTACATAAACCAGAAAGAGGTATTACAAGAAAACAACAGACCAAACTCCCTTATGAACAGAGATGCAAAACTTCTTAAAACATTAGCAAATTAAATTCAACAATATATAACAAAGGACTTTAATTCATTATGGTCAAGTGAAGTTTATGCAAAGAATGGAAGGTTTTACACCTTCAAAATCAATCAACGTAATTCACAATATAAACAGTCTAAAGAAGAAAAAGAAGACATGTTTGTCTCAATGAAGACTGGAAAGGCATTTAAAAAATTCCAGCATCCTATCCTGATAAAAACTCTCTGCACATAGCAATAAAAGGGAATTTCCCCAACCTGATAGATGGCATCTATGAAAGGTTACATGTTTTAACATCAGGACCAATACAACTTATGTCCACTCACTACTTCTACTCAACATTGTTCTGGAACTTCTAGCCAATGCCATAGGCCATAATTAAATGAATGAAAGAATGAATAAATGAATAAATTAATTATTTAATGAATAAATAAATATATAAATGAATGAATAAATAGGAACCAGATTGGAAAGGAACAAGCCTATTTATTTTACAAACTGTCTTCATTTGCAGACATGATCATCTATGTAAAAAAAAAAACAAAAAACAAAAAACAAAAAACAAAAAAAAAAACCATGCAAAATCTACCCCCAAAATGTTGCTAGAGTGAGTTTAGTGAGGTTGTAAGATGTAAGATCAAATACAGGAATAAATTATATTTTTACTAGCTATGAAAAATTGGAAATTGAAGTTTCTAAAACAATACTACAGCATCAAAAATATGTAGTCCCTGTGGATAAATATGACAAAAGATATATATTACCTTTACACTGAAACAATCATTGCTAAGACAAATTAAAGGCCTAAATAAGGGAGAATATAGCTCACGTTCGTAGGTTGATATTAAGATGTCAATTTTCCACAAAACTGTTCTATGGATTCAACATAATCCCAATCAAGATGCCGACAAGCTTTTCTTCTGTAGAAATTTACACTTTCATTCTGAAATTTATATGGGAATGTAAAAGACTTAAAATAGTCAAAACAAAAAAAGAGCTGGAAGACCAATACTTCCAGACTTTAATATTTATTATAAAGCTACAATAATCAACAGTTATTTGTGTAAAAATAGATGAATAGATTGATGAAACAGGAGAACACAGAAGTAGATCAAGATAAATACAGCCAATTCTTTTTCCATAAAGCTGCCAAGGCAATTCAATGAGAATAAAATAATCTTTTCAACAAATGGTGCTGGACCAGCTGGGGCGGGGGGTGAGGGGTGGGGAGGGACGGGAAAGAAAGAAATGAATCTTGACTCTTCACTCACACCATATATAGAAAACTAACTATTCAAAATGGATCATAGGACGCCTGGGTGTCTCAGTTGGTTAAGTGACCAACTCTTGATTTCAGCTCAGATCAGGGTCTCTGGTTAATGGGATCGAGCCCCAAGTCGGGCTCTGTGCTGGCAGTACAGAAACCTGCTTGATATTCTCTCTCCCCTCTCTCTGCCCTTCCCCCATTTGTGCTGTCTCTCAAAATAAACTTAAAAAAATGGATCATAGGCCCAAATATAAGAGCTAAAAGTATAAAACTTTCAAAAGAAAACATAGGAAGTTAGTGACATATAGTTTGGCAATTTCTTAAATACAACATTTTTAAAAAATAATTTATTGTCAAGTTAGCTAACATACAGTGTAAACAGTGTGCTCGGGGCGCCTGGGTGGCGCAGTCGGTTAAGCGCCCGACTTCAGCCAGGTCACGATCTCGCGGTCCGGGAGTTCGAGCCCCGCGTCGGGCTCTGGGCTGATGGCTCGGAGCCTGGAGCCTGTTTCCGATTCTGTGTCTCCCTCTCTCTCTGCCCCTCCCCCGTTCATGCTCTGTCTCTCTCTGTCCCAAAAATAAATAAACGTTGAAAAAAAAAATTAAAAAAAAAACAAAACAGTGTGCTCTTGGTTTCAGGGGTAGATTCCTGTGATTCATCGCTTACATACAACACCCAGTGCTCATCCCAACAAGTGCCCTCCTCAATGCCCATCAGTCAATTTACGCCTCTCCTCCCCCCCTCCCCCCGCCACCAATCTTCAGTTTGGTCTCTGTATTTAAGAGTCTCTTATGGTTTGCTTCCCTCCTTCTCTGTTTGTAACTATTTTTTCCTCTTCCCTTCCCCCATGGCCTTCTGTTTTCTCAACATAAAAAAGACAAACTTCAAAAGAAGAAAAAGCAATTAACCAGCCTTCACTGGTAATTAAAAACTTGCTCTGTAAACAATACTTTTTAAAAAAATGAAGACTTTTTTTTCCCTCAGACTTGGAGAATATATTTGTAAAACATGACACGCGACAGATGGTTTTTAACTAGAATATATAAAGAACTCTTACTGATCAATACAAGGATAAATAACTGAACCAAAACAGGGGGAAAAGATATGAAGGGACACCTCACTGAAAAGGATACAGGAAAAGCACAGGAAAAGATGATCAGCACTATTAATCATCAGGAGAATACAAAGTAAAACCACAATGAAATCACATCACATGCACATTAAAAGAGCTAAAATCAAATTATCACACCAAATACTAGTGAGGACGCGGAGCAACCGGGACACTGACAGATAGATGGCAAGAAATAAAATGGCACAGTCACTTTGGAAAATAGTTTGGCAGTGAAATACACATAGGCCCCTGCCATTCCACTCCTAGATATTTACTCAAGAAAAATGAACAATTTGTACAAAATGTTTTCTAGCAGCTTTATTTCTAATAGCCAAAAACTAAAAAGTCGAATGTCTATCAACAGGTGAACAGATAAATACAGTGGACTACCATTCAGCAATAAAAAAGAAATGAGTGATACACACAGGAATGAGTCCCCCAGTAATTACGATGAGTGAAAGAAGATGTAAAAAAGTATACATATGGCATGATTCCACTTTTGGGTTATTATAGAAAATTCAAACTAATCTACAGTGACAAAGCTGATCAGTGATTGCCTGGGAAGGAGAAGAGTGGCTGAAGGGATAACAGCTTAAGAAAACACCAGGGGAGGGTTCATTATCTTGATGAGAGCGCATTCATGGATGTATACATGTGTCAAATTTTACCAAATTGTAGACTTAATTTTAAAACGTCATTTGCCTTTTTCACTCCTGTACTCCTCTGGGTATACAATGCCGGTTCCCAAGGGTTAAATGACACATGATGATATCATCACTCTTATAGCTAACAGAATGTGTGCTTGTGTATTATTGTAAGGTTTTGTTTTATTTTCCAGGATGACAAATATCTCTACATATGTAAACAGTGGTGTGCTAGAGCAGGATTACACCAGCTCAGAGGTGCCCACTGTGCATCTATTTCCAGCTCTGTGTTTAGAGGGGTCATGTTGATAGTCTGTACTTGGCCACAGTGAAAGTATTTATACCAAGGAAATTGGCAAATACTACTGCAACTACTGCAAAATCAGGGCCTTTTTGGGGGGGGGGGGGCCAGCTGGTTGTTAATGTTTATTAGCCCACCACCAACTGTAACATACATAAAAACAAAGTTCATTGGAATCCTTAATTTTTAATTGTGCAAAAGGCTTCTGAAAACCACTAGGCTAAAACCACTAGCTTGCCTTCATCAAGCTAGAAAGTGTTACTAGGGAGAAAAGCAAAAAGACAAAGATATTTTCAGACACTCACCCCATCAAGAAAATCTTTTACAGAGACTCATACTTTAGTTGCCTTGACCAAATGCCACTGCTGCCATTCTTCCACAGGACTCCCTATTGATACTACCTTTTCTCTAAGACCAGGAGGGTCTGGGGTTGATTCATTGGCTCCTTCTTGAATTTGAAGAGCCCCAAGGCTGCCGGGAAGGGATGGGGCTGCCATCTCTTCTAGCAAACACCAAGGGTCCATAACTTTGCTTTCCATAGCTACTCACAGACTAAAAATATAAACTTCAACGTCCTACTCAAAAGAGAGTGGCACCAGACCAAATCTTCTACGTAATGGATTCTAACCCCAGCAGTGAGATAAGCGGTATGTGACATAAATCTATCGGTACCAGGTGAAGCAACCACCAGGATACCAAGATCTGATACTTTCACCAACTGCTATGAAGCAACTTAGTATGGGAGTTATAGCCATCTCCTTTTCCTTCTGCTCGCAAGGCTAGTCTGAGCCCTTTTTAACTATCTAATATGGTGCGAAAAATATCATGTGTTAATGCTCCATCATCTCAATAGAGAGTTCCCAACAAAGGAAAAGTCTGAAATTAGAAAAAAAAAAAATCTCCTTAAAGAATTCAACAGGGAGTTGATTACATTGCAGAAACATCATCCTGTTTTTCATGACATGTTAGAAGCATAAACCTTAGGGCTTTTTCGCCTCCACTGCATAAAGGTCTGATCGCTTCTGGCTAAAAATGGGGATTTGCTGGCGTATTTCAGCCAACCTCTTCAGGTCTGCAAAAACAGGAAAGTGTACTATTAATAGGATATAACTCTTCACTAACCAATGAGAATTTCTTCCCCAAACAGTATAAAAACCACCAGAGTCTCGGCAAGTAACTCAGGAATATAGAGGCCTTGTCCAAAGGCACCCGGTGACCTGGCGGTCCCGCTGGAGTTATTTCAAACCAAACCAAGAAAACTCAACCGGAATTATAGCCCCCAGGGTTTGGCCAGAGAACCAAGGATAAACGAGAAGGTGGCACAAGGGAGCCCCTCCAAGCGACAGGAGCTTCACAGCTAGGAATCACCTCAGACCAATGGGGACGCCAGAGACCTCAACCGTGCCGCAGCAGATCTTACCTATGTCTGAATACACGATGGTCTCTTCAGTGCCAGCCTTGGCAAGGACATCTCCCCTGAAAGAGATTCAGAAGGGAGTAGGTCACTAATGTTTGTGGGTATCAGGATCCCTATTCTTGTCCCACCTCGAAGGCCTCAGGGAAAGGAATCTGAGATTAAAGACAAGAAAGGAGGGACATAAATTCCTGTTCCACCATTTAAGTAGCCATTTGGCCTTGTGCTAAGTCACCTGCACTCTCCATTTCCTAGTCTATAAAGTGGAAATCAGAGCTCTGTGAGGACTTAGATTACGGAGTATGTTCTGTAAACTGCCAGCTGCTAGGAAATGGTAGTTCCTCATGATTACAAACCTCTGAAAACAGAGCTACCTGTTAACAGCGGGAAGCTCTGTCCTGTCCCTTCCTGAGTGCAGATCAGAAAGACCCCTTTCGGGAGGGTGGTCTGGCTCTGCTCCTTCATGCTTTCCGAGGCTGGGGATGGTAAGGTTGGGTCTGAGCACAGCCCTGTGCTGCCTGGATCTCCGGCCTTGTGCCTGTGGTCCCTGGGTCCCTATGTTATTGGGTTTCAGTTTTTGAAGGAAAGGTTTCAGCCTGGGGTCTGGATAGAAGTGGTGTGTAAAGCACACCCCAATAGGAGAGGAGCCTCACACTTAGAAACAGGAACACTCCTTCCCAAATCTGGGGAAAGGCTGATGTGGAAAAGATTCCAGTGCTGAGTCTCTTGGCCCAAAGCAGGGCTTCAAAAACATCTAGTGAAATGAAGTTTCTCCAAAGCACAAAATAAAGTAATCTGACCTAACAAACAATCTGATACAGTAATTGGTTCCATTTCCCAGATGGCCACAAACAAATTTTTGGCACAGATGAGCTACAAACATCATCATTAATGCCACTTAACTGAATTCATTTTTAATCTTTTCTATTTCTTCCCCATTTGCTCTGGCATTCAAAGATCTATCTCCCCCTCTGGGTTAACCCCAGGCAGCTATTCCTGATGTCAATATAAGACTGAGGGCCCCCAAGTCCTACAGGTAGAATTCTGAAAAGAATAAAGTACAACTACTTTGTGTCAGAAGCAGCCAGCCTGATCAGCAATGAAGTTCATCAGGAGAACCCTAGCAGGGAAGCAGAGCTGCCCAGAAGGCCAGGAAGCCTGTCACTAACAAATGAACAGAGGAACTTGAACCAAGTTTAAGAAAATGTTCAAGACAACTTAATCCTTCCAGTCTGCCAGTGCCTTCCAAATCCTAATATGCAGGAGGCTCCCTGGAATCTCTCACTGGTCTTATCTTCCAAGGCCTTCCCCTATCACATTCTTTCATCTTTGGGGCCTAGAAGGTCAGAAGAGAGAATTTCAGACATACCCTAGTGATATATAACCCTTCTCGGCCTTGTTACTGGCATATTTATCCTGAAATTATGTAAATACACAGCAGTATGTGTGTAATCATACAGATGTGTGAGTGGTATGGAATAAATCCGAGTTCTAAAGTCAGAAGTCCTGAATCTAAACACCAGTTCTGGCTATTTTATCCCACGAACTTCAATTTTACCATCTATAAACTGAGCTTAACATAGGAAAAGTCTCGTTCACATGGAGGCCATGTGTGTGAAAGTGCTGTGGAAACCATTCAAGTACAGACCATGAGTTACGTACAGTAACATACAACTGGGTGTGCAGGTGGGAGAACTCCCATGCTGGCTTCTCTAAGACAATGCTTTACACTCTCACAGAGGACAAGGTCACAGTTTTGCTTAAATGAACCCATCCTCCCCCATCCTCTAATCATTATGCAGGGAGCAAAATCCTCACCCTATAACCCATTCCTGCTCTAGAACCAATCACCTAGCTTAAATTTTAACCAAAAGCCAACAATCTGAGAGCCTCTTTTACTGAAATCACCCACCATGACTGCTGCCGTACTTCCCCCATGTGATCCAAGTCTGACTGATAACAAAAGCTACTCAGAAGCTCAGAAGAGGGCTAAGGTCAAATGCTCAATCAAGAAAGACAGCAGGCCCAATTCTTTCTCATGTGGTTTCCAAGTGCAAGTGTCTCTCTCAGACGAAGTGGAGACCTAGGAGGCATGTGAGGATGGGGGGCTGGGAAGGAGCAGGGCTGGTGGGGAATCAGACAACCCACCCCCCCCACCCCCCCACCCCCCCCAGTGCAATCTCTCCCAAGCTCCTGGAGAGCCTTTCCCTGCTTAGCCAACTCACCAAGGACTCACAACAGTGCTGTGTCCCCAGGCGACATAGGAGGCCTGATCATCCCGGGCAGGAGATGCCGTGGCCACATATACCTGATTATCAACAGCCCTGTTGTCAACAGACAGAAAAGAGGTAATTCATATATTATATATTGGCAACATTTTTCTATCCCAAGGGTACAGATCCTTCTTTTAAAAACTGGGACAGAGTGGGGGGTGCCTGGGTGGCTCAGTTCGTTAAGCGTCGGACTTCGGCTCAGGTCATGCTCTCACAGTTTCTGAGTTTGAGCCCCATGTTGGAGTGTGTGCTGACAGCTCACAGCCTGGAGGCTGCTTCAGATTCTGTGTCTCCCTGTCTGCCCCTCCCCTGCTCACGCACGCACGCTTTCTCTCTCTCTCTGAAAAATAAATAAACATTAAAAAAATTCTTTTAAATAAATAAAATGAAATAAAAACTGGGACAGGATAGGCTGGCTCAGACATGGAAGGGAACAAACAAAGCCATGAAACCCTCTCTTCTAAAAGTATATTTAATGCATAAGCCACTTCTCAACTGGGAGTGATTTTGCCCAGTAGAGCCATTTGCCAATGTCTGAAGACACTGACTCTGACTTTTTGACTTTCATGATGGGGGTTGCTATTGGCACCCGGAGGGTAGAGGCCAGGGATGCTATTAAACATCCTACAGTGCACAGAACAGCCCCTATAACAGAGAATGAGCTAGTCTAACATGTTAATACTGCCACAGTTGAGATCCTGGCCTGAGCCAACCTTTTAACATATAAACGAGCAGATCTTCTCTGGTTAATGAGTCAAGGTGGCCAGAGAGACTGGACTGGACTTGCTGGGGCCAAACGCTTTGCAGGGCTGCGTGGCATCTCCATGCCCCCAGTGGCCGCAGCCCCATCATCTCAAATTAGGTAAGAATTTCAGGTGGCAGGCTGGGTACATCAAGCCATCTCACCTGGGAGCATCCTGGGCTTAACCAACAGGTCCACGCCAGGCCATTCCGATATCTCCCAAGCTTTTCCTGCTCCCTACAAGACTGCATTAATTAATATTCATGGTATCAGACACCCCTACCCCATCTTCCACCAAGCGACCAACCAAACACCTCTGCTTCCTCCTCCAATAAAAATTGCCATCCTCTTTAGAAGTGAGAAGAGTGGCCACATCTGGGCAAAGGAGAGGGTAGACGGAAGGGGCAAAGGGGAGCATTCTAGAGATCCAGAAGTGTTCTATATTGACCGTGGCCAGAGGTGCATACACATGTAAAAACTCCCCAACCTACAGACTTAAAATCAGTGTACATTCCTCTAAGTACAGGATACCTCAACTAACAAAACTGTAACGGAGAGAGCCAGCGTCTCTGACCAGTATTTCATGGTTTTCAGCACACTTTACACAGACACACAAGTCACACTCCTTTCCCCTTCCATATTACATCCACCTCAGCCATCTGCCCTTCACCACTCACTCCTCAGCCTCAGGGACCCAGGTAACAGCTACTGTGACATGCCAAAGACACTGGGCAATGCCTGGGATTCGCAGAATAGAAAAACAGTGTCTCAGCAGGGTATTCTAGGACTAGCAGAATGAGGTAAGGCTGGGGTAGGAGAAGCATCGCGATCCAAGCAACACAGTCAACAGGGTGATTCATCCTTTCCCACTGCATCTGGATGTCAGGGCACCTGAGTCAGGGGCAGCATCCTGTATCAGGAAGGTTGGTTCTTCCCCCAAACTGGAAATCTCTGCAACAAGGCAACACTGACACTTGAAGGTGTGCCTGAGATGCTTTCTTACCGGCCTCGTTGAAGCAACTCCCAGTGGGCTGGTCCAGTGGTCAAATTAAAAGCTCCAGGATACACCAACAGCTGGCAGCCTTGAGACAGAACGGCCAGAGAAGAATGGGTGCAGGTTGACACCACCCCACACTCAGTCCCCATTTTGGTCCTTACCCAGTGGGGAACAAACTCAAACTCTCCCAAACCTAAAAAAAAAGATGTCCGCCAAGGTAGGATTCCTTTGGGGACACATACACGCTGCACACAGACATAGAAGAACAGTGCTATTGATGACCGAAACCACGGTATGTGACTTCACAGATTTCTGTCAGCACCATATGGCCAGCTCTGCGTGGCCAAGGACCACATTTTGTAATGCTTTTCAAATGAAATGAGGGGCAGAGTAGGTGCTCTAACACTTACTGACAGAAGTCAACAGAGACCGCCAACGCAGAGCCTGTGCACCCCCCACCTGTTTTGCTGACCAGGCAGTCACAACACCTGCACCCATTTCACTTGAAGTGACAGTCAAGTCCAAATCAGAGTAGCTTGGACAGTCTAGTGGGATGCTCCTATTTGTTGACTACCACAAGAAGAGCTTTCTAAGCTCTCCTTCCTTAATCTCCACCCCATGCCTATGAAAAAATGGAGATCCACGCTGCTGTAAAGATTAAATAATTTACTCAAAGTATCACGTCCATTAAGGGAAAGAGCTGGAACCAGAACCCAGATCTCGTGACTTGGCTCCGTGCTCTTCCAGGACAGCAAGGACACTTGTTCTCTGGACCAGAATGTCACTGACTACATTTCTACTGTGCCCAACATGCAGGACCACTGAGTGTGAAATCATGACAGGCACCATAGACCACATCCTCACTTCTAGTGGGCTCCAAGCTACTCTTTCCAAATACAGTAGCAAGAAGGGTTCGAGGGGCAGAGAAGATTTAGGAGCATGGCTCCTGCTTAGCTCCACGGTGTGCTGAAATGCAACCTCCAAACAGCTGTGCTGTCCACGTGCAGCAACATCTGAGCAGCCGGATGAGGGTGGACAGAGTAAGGCTTCTCCTCCGGTTTTTCTGACAAAGGGCTCCCTCCCTCTACCCACGAAGACCAGGCCAGAACCAAACCTGGAAGCACCTCCACAGCACAACCTCGGTGATCTCACCTCTCTGCGCGTAGATTTGTGCGAGCTCTGCAAAGCGGATGTCGTAGCAAATGCCCAGGCCCACTCTGCAGTAAGCTGTTTTTCAAACAGAAAATGCACAAATGAAAAGTTAACCTCTTTTGCAACATGGCGTGGCAGGGTAAAGCCTCCATTTGAGATCACCAAACAATGAAGGTAATACATTACCCAGGGCCCATGGATGGAGAAAATGTATAAGCTTATGCCTGCTTGGATTTTCCCTCACGAAGACATCGTTTATGTCAGCAGATTAGAAATCAGAAGTTCATTCTAATTGAATGCTTATTGTCTATGTGGGAAGTATTCAATCACAGCCTGACAGATAAACTCTGGAAGTGATCATACGAATAGTCTGTGACCAAATGGCAGAGCAAAATCATGACAAACCCGTAGTTCTCCATTCAGCCCACTATTTCTAGATCTCTGGCCATTCTATACCCTTCTCATTTCTGGTCTTATAGTCAGGGTATGTAAAGAAGTCAGGGAGGAACATAAGAGAAAAAAAAAAAAAGAAGAACGCCTGACCCTCGTCTACTGAGACTGCTGAAACAGGTGAACTTAGTACTTACGAGTATCAAATGTGGAGAAACTATCACCGGGACTCAATGTTTCAGATTCGTGAAATGTAATTTTCCCTGGAACGTCAATATCAAACAGATGGAGCTGCATCACAAGTAATGGATTTGGTTACTTCTTTTCCAGCAGGGTTCACGGCAGCAGTTTACAAACGTCCTTCCATGCCCAGAAATAGGGATGCTCTAAGATCAACTATACAAATAGTAACCCCAACCTGCCCACAACCCAACCCACAAGCTGACATCTTACCAAAATGAGCTCTAATATACAAAACTGGAAAAAATCCACAAAGCGGTAGTTTTATGACACTTCTTTCCTATGTAGTATGCAAGATGATATCTAGGTTTCTTATGGAAGGCAGCTAATGTGTTACTTTCTTATTCAGTATAAATGCTAACTGAAGTCTTCATCACAGAATCATAATCAAACAGACACATTGGCAGGAGAGGTGGAGAGTGGGTAATTAAAAATTGGTACAATTTTCCCAACTAAATGCAGCAATATATAAAAAGTGCAACACATCATCTGAAATTGGATTTATTCAAGGAAAGCACGTGTTAACATGAGGAAATCAATGTAATTTACTACAAATAGCTAACAAAATAAAGGAGAAAAGTCATATGAACATCTTAAGAGGTACATAATGAGCATTTGGCAAACTTCTAAATCCATTCATATTTTCAAAACAAAAGAAAAAACTCTTCTGGGAAGGGTATTCCCTTACTCTGACATAGCATCTGCAAAAGTAAAAAAGGAAGGAACATCATACTTAACAGTGAAACATTAAAAGCCTTTTCATACTGAGATCAGGAACAAGACAAGGACTCCTCCTATTCAGAGGATCTCAGAGATCCTAACCCAAGCAACAAGGCAACAGAAAGGAATAAAAACCATGAGGATGAGAAAGATAAAATTAACTCTGTAATCATTCTCAGATGATATAACAATGTACCTACAAACTCCAAAAGAAATCTACAGCTGAAATTAAGGAGTTTAGCAAGGTTACAACATACAAGGTCAGTACTTTTAAAATTAGTTGTACTTCTATATACTAGCAAGAAACAGAAAATGAAAGGGCATCAAAAACCACCAATTAGGAATAAATCTAGCAAATGATATACAAGACTGTACCCAAAGCACTATAAAAACAATTCAAGAGAATTTTTAAAAGCTTGAATAAATGGTGGGATATACACATTCATGGACTGGAAAACTCAATACTAAAAATATGCACTTCAAACAGTGAGGTTACAAGCACAAAAAGCTAGTTGTTTAGCCCCAAAGCTAAACAACTTTAGATAGAACAGAGCAGCTGAGGGATGCCTGGGTGGCTCAGTCGGTTAAGCACCGGACTTCAGCTCAGATCATGACTATGTGGTGAGCCCCACGTTGGGCTCTGTGCTGACAGCTCAGAGCCTGGAACCTGTTTGGATTTGGATTCTGTGTCTCCTTCTCTCTCTGCCCCTCCCTCACTCATGCGTGCACACGTGCTCTCTCTCAAAAGTAAATAAACATTAAAAAAAAAAAAAAAGAATGGAGAACCTGAAGTTACTGCCTACCTCACAAAGGAAAAAGAGTATGGTGTTTGAGTACAATGAAGTTAACTACTTACTAAAACAAAAAAATTCAACCATTTTCAGAGTAATATAATAGAAGCTGGAATCTCAACAACATAGAATCCAATATGCAATCCAAAATTACTAGACACACAAATAAGAAAATGTTACCTAACTTTAAAGAAAACATAATAATCAATGAAGCAGACCCCAGCCTGTGTCAGATGTGATAATTACCAAAAAGGAGCTATTAAACTAGGCTCAAGGGTATAAGGAGAAATATGCTCTTAATGAATAGACAAATAGGATATAATTAGTAGAGAAATAAAAGTTTATCTGAAATTTTAAAAGATTTCACTGGGATGGCACACAAGAGACTAGGGATTACAGAAGAAAGACTCCGAGAACTTGAAGACAGATGAATGGAAACTGTCCAAGCCAAAGAAGATAGAGGAAAAAGGTTGGAAAAACAAAAAACTGGAGTCTTGGAAACCTGGTTTGGTAGAACAGTATCAAAATTGAAGTCCAATAAGAAGAGAATGGAACAGAAAAGCATTTAACAGAATAATGCCCCAACAGGACGAAAGAGTTAAATTTACACATTAAAGAAGCACAAAGCAGGGCTCTGGGTGGCTCAGTCAGTTAGGCGTCTGACTTCAGGCTCAGGTCATGATCTCACAGTTTATGAGTTCGAGCCCTACATCGGGCTCTGTGCTGACAGCTGAGAGCCCGGAGCCTGCTTCAGATTCTGTGTCTCCCTCTCTCTCTGCCCCTCACCTGCTCACACACTCTCTCTCTCTCTCAAAAATAAGTTTAAAAAAATTTTTTTTAAATAATAAATAAGCACAAAGCAAGAGAAATAAAAAGAAAACTGTATCTACATAGGCACATCAGAGTCAAAACACTGAGAAGTAAAGATTATGGAAAACATTTTGAAGGCAGACAGAAAAAAACCACAAATTACATACAGAACAACAATACAAATCACCACCGAATTCTTATTAGAAAAATGCTTAAAAAGAGGCTAGGAAATACATGAAAAACATTGCTCAAATTGCTAGGAGAGAAAAGAAAACTGTCAACCCAGAATTCTATTCCACCAAAAACATCTTTCAAGAATGAAGACAAAATAAAGATATATTCATAAACCAAAACTAAGAGCATTCCTACCTACCAGATCCTCACTACAAAAATTCTAAAGGGGGTCTTTCTGTTTGAAGGCAGATACCAGACAGAACTAGGATCTTTAGAAAGAAAAATACAAAGAAGCTAAATATTTCAGCAAACAAAATAATTTTATCTGAATTTCTTTACATACAAATGATTACTTAAAAACTTAGTGTTTTGTGGGATTTATTATGCAATACGTATGACAACTATAACAGAAAGGGGAGAAGGAAGGAAATTGATCTATATAATTGTGAAGTTCTTAAATTTCATATGAAATAGTAGGATATTAATTCTAAGTAGACTATGAAAAGATAGGGTGCGTATGGTAATCCTTAGGACAACAACTTAAAAAAAAAAAGCAAAGAGGTATAACTAAAAGCCAATAGTTAAATTAAAATGGAATTCTAAAAAATACTCAACTAAACCAAAAGAATGCTGGTAAGAGGAACAAAGAAAAAAAAACACTAAAATGTCTAATGCCTAAATCAAACCATATCAATAATTACATTAAATATAAGTGAAGTCAGTGCTCCAGCTGAGAGGCAGAAATTGTCAAAATGAATAAAACAACAAGACCCAACTGTATGCTAGCTACAAGAGAATCATTTTAATTATAAAGATACACTGGACTTCGAGCTGTATTACAAAGCTGTAATCATCAAGACAGTATGGTACTGGCACAAAATCAGAAACTCAGATCAATGGAACAGAATAGAGAACCCAGAAATGGACCCACAAACGTATGGCCAACTAATCTTTGACAAAAGCAGGAAAGAATATCCAATGGAATCAAGACAGCTCTTCAGCAAATGGTGCTGGGAAAACTGGACAGCGACAGGCAGAAAAATGAACCTGGACCACTTTCTTACACCATACACAAAAATAAACTCAAAACGGATGAAAGACCTTAATGTAAGACAGGAAGCCATCAAAATCCTCAAGGAGAAAGCACACAAAAACCTCTTTGACCTTGGCCACAGCAACTTCTTACTCAACATGTCTCCGGAGGCAAGGGAAACAAAAGCAAAAATGAACTATTGGGACTTCATCAAAATACAAAGGAAACACACAGCGAAGGAAACAATCTGCAAAACTAAAAGGCAGCTGACAGAATGGGAGAAGATATTTGCAGATGACATATCAGATAAAGAGTTAGTATCCAAAATCTATAAAGAACTTATCAAACTCAACACCCAAAAAACAAAGAATCCAGTGAAGAAATGGGCAAAAGACACGAATAGACACTTCTCAAAAGACAACATCCAGATGGCCAACCGACACATGAAAAAATGCTCAACATCACTCATCATCAGGGAAATACAAATCAAAACCACAATGAGATACCACCTCACATCTGTCAAAATGGCGAACATTAACAACTCAGGCAACAACAGATGTTGGCAAGGATGCGGAGAAAAAGGACCTCTTTGGCACTGCTGGTGGGAATGCAAATTGGTGCAGCCACTCTGGAAAACAGTATGGAGGTTCCTCAAAACATTAAAAATAGAACTACCCTATGACCCAGCAATTGCACTACTAGGTATTTATCCAAGGGATACGGGTGTGCTGTTTCGAAGGGACACATGCACCCCAACGTTTATAGCAGAACTATCAACAATAGCCAAAGTATGGAAAGAGCCCAAATGTCCATCGACTGATGAATGGATAAAGTAGAAGTGGTGTGTGTATATATATACAATGGAGTATTATTTGGCAATCAAAAAGAATGAAATCTTGTCATTTGCAACTACGTGGATGGAACTAGAGGGTATTATGCTAAGCGAAATTAGTCAGAGAAAGACAAGTATCATATGACTTTACTCATATGATGACTTTTAAGATACAAAACAAATGAACATAAGGGAAGGGAAGCAAAAATAATATAAAATCAGGGAGGGGGCAAAACATAAGAGACTCAAATATGGAGAACAGAGGGTTATTGAAAGGGTTGCAGGAGGGGGGATGGGCTAAATGGGTAAGAGGCATTAAGGAATCTACCCCTGAAATCACTGTTGCACTATATGCTAACTTGGATGTAAATTAAAAAAATAAATTAAATACACCTGCCAAAATAAATAAATAAATAAATAAATTACAAAGATACATTCAGGTTGAAAGTAAGGAATTAGAAAAAAAATGTACCATACAACAGTAAGTATAAGATTAGAATGGCCATGGCAATATCAGAGATAAACTTCATGACAAAGATTATTGCGAGAAAGAAAGGGATTTCACAACAATAAAAGGATCAATAGCCAAAGTATTTAACAATCTTCAGTGTATTTGCATTTACCAAATGTCAACTGTTCCCACAGTGATCTCTATTTTCAGTGCAATTCTTTTTTTTTTTTTTATCATTCTAAGTATTCACTTTATTTATTTATTTTTAATTTAAATCCAAGTTAGTTAACATTTAGTGTAATTACGATTTCAGGAATAGAATTTAGTGATTCATCACTTACATATAATACCCAGTGCTCACCCCAACAAGTGCCCTCCTTAATGCCCATCACCCATTTAGCCATCCCCCACCAACCTCCCCTCCAGCAACCCTTAGTTTGTTCTCTGTATTTAAGAGTCTCTTATGGTTTGTCTTCCTCTCTGTTTTTATCTTATTTTCACTTCCCTTCTCTTATGTTCATCTGTTTTGTGTCTTAAATTCCACATACAAGTGAAGTCATATGTTTGTTTTTCTCTGACTTATTTTGCTTAGCATCATACACCCTAGTTCCATCCACATTGTTGCAAATGGCAAGATTTCATTCTTTTTGATCACTAATATTACATTGTATGTATGTGTGTATACATATGTATATATATATACATGTGTATATATATATATACACATATATATATACAGATATAGATATAAATATATATATACATATATACCACATCTTCTTTACCCATTCATTAGTCGATAGACATTCGGGCTCTTTCCATACTTTGGCTATTGTCAATAGTGCACTATAAACACTGGGCAATTCTAATCAAAATTCCTACAGATTTTTCCTTTGCTGAAACTGACAGGCTAAGTCTAAAATTTATATCAAAATGCCAACAGCCAAGATTTGACAAGTTGACTATACCAACTAGTCAAATGCCCCACATGTGTAAAATTTGATGAGAGGAACTAGGGGATTTCACAGCAAATTCTCAAGAGGTAATGAGGCTTGGCACATTCCCTACTGACCTTTCTGTACTTTATCAGTAAAGTTCCATCAGGCCCAAACACAGCACAGGTGTTGTAGAATTTCCCAGCATCCTCTTCAGGAACAGAACCTTTCATTGAGAAGAGAAACACAGGAGCAAAGAAAATATTCTGAATAAAGCACTCTTGTATGATAACAAGACAAACACTTGACAAACTGTCACTTGGGTCCAACAATAAAGCATACTATCTTCTAAGGGTTATTTAATTATGTTCTTTTTTGTCTTCTTTAACATGATGTTTCAGAAACAAACTCCAGAGTAGAGATGAAATGTAATTAAGTCAGATGCCAAAGACAGGTTCAAAAATAACCAAACTGTTTCTGAATTCTGCTTTGATCTTGAGCTACAAGATCTGTTAATCTATAACACTAGAGAAACACAGAGGATTCACTGTTGCTCAACTTCAAATCACCAGGTCCTGCAAAGTAATTGTATCCCCATTAGGCCTCATGATGGGAATGGAAGCCAATCCTGCCATCACTGAATGTAGTTCCCGCATTTCTTTTTTCTTGCTTGTCTTTTCTTCACCTCTCATCTGTTTCTAATTCTTTTAACATGTCATAACAGAGAATAATTGTGTTTGCTAGATCTATTGAACGGCTTTACTGTACTGATTTTTATTTAAGCAAATATTTTAAAAATTTATTTTGAAACCACATTTATTTCAAAACCATACTTCTAAAGCTACCTTGATATATGTGGCCTCTTTATGAGAAAACAAAATTTCCTAACATTGTATTAGTATAATGAAAGACACTCCAATACAGTGTTTTCTTTCCACATTTCCACCTGCCCTGTATTCCCATTCCTTCTCCAGGGAAAATTCATCATTATCAGTTTGGTGCGTCTTTATACCATACTTACTATGTGCTACATATACAAACACATATGAAAATATATAACCTTTTGTGGCAGGGATTAATCTGAGAGTGCCTGTTCATATCATACGGAACGTGCTTCTTCCACATAACTGTGTCTTGAACATTTTTCCACATGATTATGTAAGATCCACCTCATTCTTTCAATGTCTGACTTACATGCTTTGTATTTCATTGCTTAAATGAAACAAAAATTATTTGGATGTTTCTCATGTTTAGGTCATTATACCTTGAGGGTAGGAAGTTACCTCCAATGAGATATATGCTGCACTCCTTTGCTACTTCAGAAAGCTTCTGTGTAGATTCACCAGGAATTTTCTCAGCATATTGGGGAAAATATTTCGTGCCATATGGACAATTAAAGCATTCCTAGAATAATGTTGGCAGAGAAAAGGGGGGGGGGGGAAACCGTGAAAATAGCCCACCCATTTTAAACTTAAACTCAGAAGACACAGCTGCCTCTTTTAGCCCTGCTCTCAAAAGGGTAAAACACAGCCGATAAGAAAAACACTGGCATCCTAGCCTGTGGCCCCGAGCCGAACTTGACAGCTGGCTCAGGTTGGGCCAGAGGACACAAGTCATGTGTGCTCTCTCAGATCCCTGTCACCCCAGCAAATCCGCCTCTCCCTCGGTGTCCGCAGAACTCTGAGTTCCCACCCTGGGCACCTGAGCCCCATGACAATTGGGTTTAATCATAGGACTTCGGGTGTTAGAATGAATCCATTGGCTCAAAACTATATTATTAACTATGTAAAGCAATAAAGCCTGTGTTTGAAAAAATATAGAAATCTCTCATTCTCCAGGATATGCTATCTGCCACAGCTCTGTGAGAAAAGAAAAGCAAAAACTAGACTTTGATTCTAATTCATCATTCACTGAGACTGTGCACCAGGCACTGTGCTAGCAAACTCAAACCTGAGGATCATCAGCTTATACAACACACGTTAGAGAGGGCACATGCAGAATTAGGTGCTTTCATTCTCGCTCCTGGCAACTTAAAGCAACAAGTGACCGTGATCAGGGTACAGGCGAGTCCCATAACTGTGGCCATAAGGAAGACTGGATTCACATTAAGATCTCAAGCTCCCTTGTTAAAGATTCTGACTCACTGGCCACATCTGTGATGGACTGGAGCCTAAAACATAAGGTGGCCCTGAAAATTCTCTAGTCAATCTAAGCAGGGTTTACAAAGGGCCACCTCCTCCCCACAGCGCAAAAGGGAGAGAGGAAGAGGGGGCTGTCTGGAATAGTTCAACCACTGATCCCAGTAGTCCTTTGCCCCAAAATGCAGTATAGGCATGTCTTAGCATGAGCAGAACCCAGCTCTGGGCCAACACTACACCTGCTGACAAGCAAATGTGGTGCAACCTTTACCTGGTTCTGTTCTAAAAGCAATCACCTAGGAAATACATGCAGAGCCCTACTGGCTTACTACAGGCTACCATATTTAGGAAGATACTGCAGGCTTCCTAAATGTCTCTAGTAATTTCCAGTTTTCAACCATTTGCTAAAAATGTTGGAGCCTTAGCACTACAATCAGTTATGTGTGCCATGGTCCTGGAAAGACTTACTTATACAAGGAAAGAAGGGAAGTATCCAAGGCACTGAGTATTCTATCTTTAAGTAAGCCACACAACTTACCAGGATTCTGAACACGATAGATGATCCCAAAGAGCTGTAAACACGCTGGCACATCCTATCACAAAGACCCTTAAACATGGAACAATCCTGGGGACCCACAAGACCCTGCTGGACCCCAGGACACAAGAAGACAACGAGAGGTGGCAGCCAGTATTCTACTGGATCAGAAGTTCCCAGAGGGCAGTGGCCACCTCCGCCTCCATACTTACTGGCAGAGAAACTATTTTGGCTCCTTGTGTTGCTGCCTCCCTCACGAGGCCACAAGCTCGAGTGAGGTTATCTGATTTGATGGAAGAAACCTGAAGTTGGATGAGGGCCAAGCGGAAAGCTGAGGACGAAGATACAAGAAAACAGCTGTCAGAAGACCTGACTCCTGGATCAAAGCAACTCTCAACCAGAGACAGATGCTGCACCCCCTCCCCAAGACATCTGACAACGTCACCACTGTTGGGGTGCCAGTAGCTGCTGGTGCGTAGGCGTCAGGGACATTGCTAAACACGCCACAGTACACAACAGTCCTTCACAACAAAGAATTATCCAACCCACAATGTGAATGATGTGGAGGCTGAGAAACCTGGGGACAGAGCAACACCTCTGGGCGAGGCCTCACGCCAGCACAAGAGCCTCAAGCAAAGCAGGCAGGGCCAGCTTCTTACATACTACTGAGAACACGGCTTGAAGGAAGAATGAACTTGAAGATGGAACTGTCCCTTACAGTTTGCTCTTGGGACTCAAGCTACCCCTGTTCCAGATACGGAGTGCATCTTAGTGCAGGTGAAATCCCTTGGAAACTACCCAATCACTGTGACCTGGGGCGGTCAGCCCAATGGAAGGGGAATTGCCCACCTCCACCTCCCCACCACCAGCTGGGGCAGGGAGCAAAGGTCCAGCCACTGGAGGGAGGGAAGCCTGGCGGCTAAGGAGCTGCACATGTGCTTAGTCACGGGGCAGGGCCCCTGGCCACCTGTGAGGTTTTGCACTGGCCCCATGAATATTCCTGTGCCCCCAAAGAGCACAACATTAAGAGGCAAATAACACCACGAGAGGTTGCAAGGGAGACTGTTAGAAAAAGCTAACAGTGCTTTTTCCTGTTACTCGAGTAAGAGGATCCATATTTTTATCAGGGACTGAGTCCCACAGAGCCAACAAGATTTGCTGTCAGCCAAGAAGGTCAGGGGTTCTTCCAGGCTTATTCCTTCTTTGAGCTAATAACCACACCCTATATGTGCTTTTCCTATATTCTCTAGAGTTCTCTTGTAACTCTTATAGTCATCACCCACTGGTTAATAATTTTTTATATACAATTTCCCGTGTTCAAGTGACTGGTGTGGTTTCTACGTCTTGCCTGGACCCTGATTGATGCATAGTTTTTGCTCCTGGTCTGACGGGAGGCGACATTAAAGGATCAAAAGCACGTGGCAACCTATGAAGCTCTGCAAAACTTCAGGAATCTTCAGTAAAGGCCTTCCCTAGCTTTCCTCCCCCACCGCTGCTCTAGAAAACTAAGTTCTAGAACCTGAAAACCATTAGAGTTCTCCCTCTGGGTATCTGCTGTACTGGTGCAAATGTCCCCAGAAGAGTCAACACCGACAGACCCCGATCTCTGATGGCCTGTTTGGCCCAATGTGAACCCTAAAAGTAGGAAAACTCAGATGCTCCATTCCTTGGTGTATCTTAAAAACAGTGAGAAGAGCTAAATGTAACCCTGAATGTAGCTTGTTAAATAGTTTCAGAATCTGAATGAATACAAAGGAATCTAAAACAAGAAACGAAAGCTGGGATAACTTTGGAGCAAACTTTAGCTGTCACCAGAACATCACACAGACCTACTAAAAGTCTCCACGGTAATTCAGGAGCTGGGCTTTGTCTCTGCTCTGGAGGGATTAAAAGATGAATCCACGATGGCTATGCTGAGAGTTTCCTCTCTCCCTCATCCTATCCAGAAAGTCCTGATCCAGGCTTGGGACTGTCTGACATTCTGCAGATTACCCACTCCACACAGGGGCTGAGACACAGAAAGGCTACCATCGGGAAGTTTCTTGATGTGGAAAACAATACTAGTCAATTCATCTCCTCAGCTGTAAAGTGAAAATTACAATGACTTTTAAGGTTCCTGGCTGCCCTAATATTCATCATCATCTAACAATGAAAGACTTACCAAAGGGGGAAAAAAAAAAAAAAAAAAAAGGATAAAACATAGTAAAGTGAAGGGACCAATGTGGGAAAAGCATACGGAATGTGCCAGGCCCTCTATACATGCAAACATCTGTGAAGCCTCATTAACACTATTTGGTAGATGAGGAAATTGCAGGGGGGGAGGGAAGCTGCGCAAAATCAGTGAACAAAGTCAGTGAGACAATCCAAGCCAAAATCTGGAACTGTAAAGCAGGACAGGAACCGCATTTGTTTGTTTCTGGGTGGGCCGGGGAGAGGTCATGTAACTTGAAAACACTCCTCAAGGAAATCAGACACCATCCCCAACACCATCACGAGCCACACCTCTCAAGCCCACCAGCCTCAGTCTCCTCCTGGCTCTTCAGAGACAGCAGGCACACCCAGAGGCAGGTGTGTAAAAGGACTTCCTTACCCCGATCCTAACATTCAGTCAGCCACTGACTTGCTCCAAGCACTGGCAGGTTAAAATGAAAACCAGAGCACTTGCACAAACCTTAGCATCTAGTGGGGGCCTCGCAAGACCTCAGGAGGGGCAGTTGATGTCCATTTTACAGGCCAGGAAACTGAGGTTCAGAAAGATTAAATGACCTGTTGCCACAGACTGAGGCAAAACTGTATTAATCCAGGTCTCCAGACTAGGGGTCCAGGACACTCCAAAGCCTCATGTAAAAGGATCGGGCAAAGACCGGGGGACAAAGAAAGATGGCTGGAAACGCCCCCTGGGGCTGATCCAGGATAGACTTGTGTAACATGTAATACCTAACCCGAAAGCTCAATGTCCAGGTGCAGAAACAGCTTGTCCAGTTTTTTCTGTTTGGGAAGAGAGCATTCTCCACTGGGTGTGACGGGCGGTGCAACATGGGGCAAGTTAATCAGGCCTCTTACCATACAGCCCAAATCAGAGAAAAACGATGCTTCATTTTCATATGACGGGGTTCAAAACACAAATAACTAGGATACATGCTTTTGCAAAACTCAAGTTAAAAAATCAATCTAAGGTGAATACAGTGAACGCGACACCCCCTGGATAGTCTCGCTTTCTCATGCAAAACCTAACAGCCTCCAAGAATCCCACAAGGCCGAGGTTCCCACACTCGAATAAGTCTCCTAATTACTGAAGGTGCAGTCTTCCGGTCGGGGCGGGGAGAAGGGGGCGCGGAACTTGTGTGCACCCGTCTCCCTCCTCTTCCGGCGCAGGTGAATTTGCGGCCGGCGGTGCCGAAACGCAGCTAGAGGCTCGGGACTCAGGAGGAGCCCTGCAGTGAGCAAGACGCGGACCCTTCCGGTCGCGTGGCCTGGCGCTCCCGAAAGCCTGGACTCCCCGGGAGTGCGCCGGGCCGCGCTCCGCCGCCGGAGACCTCAGCCCCGCGGGCGCCGGGTCAGGGAAGGCCCGGGACGCGGCGGGGACACAAGCGGAGGCGAGGGGCTGAGCCGGCGATCCCTCCCCCGGGCCGCCGCGCTACTTACTGGCCATGGCTCTCTCGAGCAGCACCATGGGCGGCACGGCCTGACCCGGTTCCCTGGGCGGAGAGCGGCGGCCCGGCGAGAGGCGGCGCAGAGCGGCACGCAGGACTTGGTGCGGCCGAGGCTCCGCCTCCGGACCGCCTCCCGGTCCCGCGGCTCCGGGGAGAGCGTGTGGTCTTTCCCGCGCTCCAACACCTGTTTAGGTGTCCGCTGTTGGCGCCACCAAGGAGCAAACCATGGACCAAGGAGAAGCGACGAATAACAACACGCTCCAGTAAAAGGAATGCCTCGCAAGGCAAAGGGGTACATTGGAGTGGTGTTCAACAATTGGCCAGCGAAAGGACTGAACCTCTTGCTGGTTAGAGCACCTCTAGCCGGCAATAATACCGTATATGCTGATTGCCTTGGGCTCCTTGAACAAGTCGCTCTGACGACTGGGGATGGAATGGGATGGAATGACCTACGATGGTTTAGTCACGCAAGACATCAGTGGGATCTGACTAGAAGGCTGCTAGGTCATGGGGGAGAAGAAAAGAGCGACAAACTTTGTATCCTCAAAAATTCAGACCTCTTACATACTGAAATATGCTAATATTGTGTGAGGACTTTTGCATTTGTATTTTTTAGGATTGTTTGTGTGTGTGTCTCATGTCTTTGTGCTATTTGTTGTCAGGTTTGGGGATCAAAAATCACAAAACTAATAAAATCTTGCCTTTTTTTTTTTTTTTTTTTTTTAATGCTCTGTCCTGGTTTTTAAAAGGATACTCTAGAGGCGCCTGAGTAGCTCAGTCGGTTGAATTTCCCACTCTTGATTTAGGCTTGGGTCATGATCTCACAGTTTATGAGGTTGGCCTGCGGGCAGCCTGCTTGGGATTCTCTCTCCCTCTGCCCCTCTTCCCTGTTTTCTGTCTCTCAAAAATAAATAAAAGGATACCCTTAAAACATTTTTGGAATGATTAGGGATATTTATGAACTTGATATTTGATGCTTTAATGAATTCTGTGTGATGATGACATTGTCATTATGCCAGACAATATCTTTACTCTGAGAAGTATTTGCTGAAGTATTTAAGGGTGAAGTGTCAGAATATCTGACTTGAAAATGGTACGTAAAAAGAAAATATGTGCTTATACAGAGACAAAGCAAAGGTGGCAAATTAAATCTAACAGGAGAAAATATAGCTGTTCGTGTACTACTTTAGGACGTTTTTAAAAGTTTTTAAAACTTTCTTAAGCTGGGAGGAAATACATAGCAATTACGGGTTTTATTTTTTTGAAGATTCAACAATCTGGACCTGGCTTTGTAGCAGGAAGATAATAATCTGTTAATTTCTGCTATGTTTAATTAGCCCGGTGAGATTCCTGCGTCAATACTGGCCACTTACAACCTGTCAAAAAAAAGGCCACCCATTTCATTTCGATTTGCAAGTTCATTGGCATAAAGTTGTATGTAACAGTGGTACCAAACATGGCTGGGCATGTTATTGGAACATCGAAGCAGAGACACCCAGTAGGCAGTTGGTCCTAAGCCTCAAACTCCCATAAGTAGGCTGGAGGCTGATTTAGGAGTCATCAGCAACTTAAACTAAGACAAAACTCTGAATATGGGTGACAAGTTGCAAGTGGACTATGAAAGGCACAGGTATAAGAGGGGCCTGTGAAACCTGATAAGGGGCCACCTGAGAGGTAGGAAAACCAGGAGAGAAAGGGCCTTCAAGACCAAGAGTCTGTGGGCACTGTCTTCCCTACGTCGCATGCAGGGAAGCCAGTGACTTGGATTCTAGGGAGGGAGTGGTAAGAAATAATACAAACTGTTCTTGAACTTTCCTTTAGAACTTTCTGGGCATAATGGAACCGCTAGTCACGGTTCCAGTTCTGGCTCTGACACTGATGTGATGTTAATACCTAAGGCAAATCACCTCGTTCTCAGGACGTTTTCATCATCTGTAACACAAGAGGATTCAGAGGCAGAAGGTGAGAGGCTGGATGACCGAGTTTGCACAGTCCTCCTGTCACTTCACTCTGACTCTTCAACCACACAGCTCTGTCTTCACGTTTCCATATTCCCTTTTATCTGCCACTTGAAAAGTAGCCAAAGAATTAAACGACTACACTAAATGAATCTCCAGAGCCCAGATCAAAAGCTGGAAGTGCCAACCATGTCTCACAGTTTTAATAACCATTGCCAGGCTGGTACTGATCAGATTTCTACTTTTACTCCAGAGGATCTATTCCAGCATCTCCAGCTGCCCGAAAGCCATCTGTTTACACGTCTTGACATCAATTTAAAATTTTTTTTTCAACGTTTTTTATTTATTTTTGGGACAGAGAGAAACAGAGCATGAACGGGGGAGGGGCAGAGAGAGAGGGAGACACAGCATCGGAAACAGGCTCCAGGCTCCGAGCCATCAGCCCAGAGCCTGACGCGGGGCTCGAACTCACGGACCGCGAGATCGTGACCTGGCTGAAGTCGGGCGCTTAACCGACTGCGCCACCCAGGCGCCCCTTGACATCAATTTAAACTCAACCATCTGAAACTAATTTTATCATCTCTAAAAGAGCTTCTCCCATGGGCAACTGGGTGGATCAGTCGGTTAGGCCTCTGACTTCGGCTCAGGTCATGATCTCAATCTGTGACTTCGAGCCCCACGTCGGGCTCTGTGCTGACAGCTCGGAGCCTGGAGCCTGCCTCGGATTCTGTGTCTCCCTCTCTCTCTGCTCCTCCCCCACTCATGCTGTCTCTGTCTCTCACAAATAAAATTAGAAAAAAATATAAAAATAAAAAGCTTCTCCCAGCTTTCCTCTTACATATAGGCACCACCATTTGTGCTGTTTTCCAATTCTCCTAACTCCTCATGCCCTCCCCTGGAAAATCTAAATCACTTCTGTATCATTCAAGTCTTTTCTCCACCTCTGGTTAAGAACAGGACCCTTCTTACTTTCCTGCAGTACCCCTTGATTGCTGCCTCCTTTTCTGTCCTTGTGACCACCATTCATGGCTAGGCCTTTCTCATTTTGGGGAGACTGCTTTTAGGCAACTTAACTGGCCTCCTTTCCCTCAGCATCTTACCCTCCAATCACTCTTCATATAGAAGTCAGTCTGGGGCGGCCTAAGTTCAATTTTTCAGGGTGAGGTAGTTATACAAATGACTAATATAAATGAAAGGCTGAAAATTAGAATTGGAATCATCTCCACAATAAGAACAGAAACTGTCAAAGTGGATGAGATCTTAGGGGAATGTATGGTACTCCAAACAAAAGATCAAACTTGGGAATTACCAAATTGGGCTTAGAGCTTTGCACAAATGTCCATCGAGTGATGAATGGATAAATAAAATGTGATATATCCATACAATGGAATATTCTTCAGCCTTAAAAAGGAATGAAATTCTGACACATGCTACAACACGGATGATGCTTGAAAACATCATGCTAAGTGAAATAAGCCAGACACAAAAGCTACTTATTGTAATGATTCCCTTTATCATGAAATGTCCAGAAGAGGCAAATCCACAAAGACAGACAGGAAATTAGCAGCTGCCAAGGACTGGAGGGAAAAGGGGAGTAACTGCTAATGGGTATGAGTTTCTTTTTTGAGCAACCAAATGTTCTGAAATTAAATAATTGTGATGATTGCACAACTCTGAATTTGCTAAAAAGCATTTTGTAGACCCTTCAAAAAGGTGAACTTTATGGCATGTAGGTTATATTTCAACAATTTTTTAATGTTTATTTCTTTTTGAAAGAGAGCACACTAGCAAGTGGGTGAGGGACAGAGAGAGAGAGAGGGAGATACAGAATCTGAAGCAGGCTCTGAGCTGTCAGCAGAAAGTCCGATGCAGGACTCGGAACTTGTGAACTGTGAGGTCATGACCTGAGCCAAAGTCAGACACTTAACTGACTGAGCCACCCAGGTGCCCTGAAGTGATTCGTTATCTTAGGTGATAATTCTCAGGGAGTAGGGAGGGAAGAGGGGATACCTTCCCTTTCATTAACTCAATTTCTTTCAGCCTTGGTTTTCTAACCTTGGAAATACAGAAAATAGTAACAATCTCATAATGTTGCAAACTCTGCAATACTTGAGAGTCAGTAAGAGGTGAGTATCCCATAGTGAATTCTAGTTCTGTACTTAGTGGGCCAGTTAAGGAAGGATGAGCAGCCTTGTAAGTGCCTAGTACAATCAACAAAATGTATTTTTATTTCATACTCATGATTAGTAACTGTGATGTTATTTCAGAAGAAGAAACTAAAGTTCTGAGAATTTAAGTGGTTAAAGGTAGTAATTTATTCATGTGGAATTTAATGTCATTAGTTTTAAACTAACTCTTTCCCCCTCCCTATACAGATGAACACAAACAGGAATCTAATACTTTCAAACTTAAAACCTGAACATTAAATTCCACTGAAGGATAGTCCTCAAATTTCTAATTTTGTGTTATCTACACAGATTTGCAAATAGGGGCGGGGGGAGGGAGGGAGAAGGAGAGAGATTGTCATTAAGAACAAAGTTCTGAGCAAATTGTATTGGTTTATTTACAATTGTAATTTTATAAACAGTAACACAAACATCTTTACATTAATATTATGAAAAAAGTCCCATGGCTGAAATGGGCAAAAAATGGAGACTTCATGGCATTTGTAAAGGGGGCACCAAAAAGAAAGAAAAAAAGAAAAGAAAAAGAAAGCAACACAACCGTTGTGGGTAAAGTCATAAATATAGTATGCACCAGGTGCAATTTCACGCAAATGTCTTCAACCACTCAAGAAACTGCTTTTATTTAGATATTAGAATAAAATATCTTGAACTATGTTGCCTGTTATTCGCTTGATTTCCATTAACTAAATTAAAATAACTGGCTATAAACAGTGTACATCTAAATATTTTTTCCTATAAACCCCTTAGAGATAATCCATTGCGTTTTAGGACATAGCAGATTGTTAGGATTTGCTACTTCCCAAAAAGACTTTATAAGGAGTCCTTCCATAGCCCCAAACATGTTCCCGATTTCTCTCACCAGATGTGTCTAATATAGACCTCAATAAATTAAATTGAGAAAGCTGCAAAGTAAAGCAGATCACTTTTTAGTTCTGTCAGATTAAGAACATAAAAATAGTTTCGAACCACTGAAACAGAAGACAAAAACCACAGAAGAGTAAGAAATTTCAGAAAGCTGATAAAACAATTATAGTTTATATAGCTCTCTGATTATTTGGCTTTTATTTAAGTGGATATTCGTTGTGGTCACAGACCATAATCTCAGTAAGGATAAATCAATGTGTGTACAACAGCTGTTCTGAAATATCCCAAATCAAATATTCCACTTGTAATAAAGACCAATGACATTTTTATAGATACAACTCTGTCCCCCAAATGTTTATTTTAATCTTAATACGCCTACCTACTTATAATTTTAACCGCTCCTTAGAAACCAGTAGGATGAAGTTTAAGATCTGAAGCACTCAGTGTTCAAATCATTAGCTAATGGGAAAAGATGATTTAGAGACTGATACTCCAACATTTCACTAGCTGGACTGCATTTCTGGGTTGGCTGGAATCTTTATCTGCTTCGTTAAAAACATTTCACATTTTTTAAGAACAGAAACAGCAAGCTAATTATTAATCTATGTAATACTTTCAGTTTCTGATACTGCCAAGTGGATAAAACTAAATGTAGCAATTAAAGGGGTCTCTTCAACTAATTCTATCTCTAATTTTCAGTGAAGACATTGCAAGTATATATGTGCATGGATGTTTTTAAATCTGAAAGTGATGCATATTCCCTTTTAAAACACAGCTCTTCAAAACAGAACTGCATTCTGTACCCTTAGTTCACAAGGGTAGAGGGTCAGTTACCTCAAAGTCATTTAATAACTGACCTTTATAAATCATTTTACAAAACCGAAAATGCAAAAGAAAATTTAAGTAAAATTTTAACTGTCTAGAAACTGATTATAATAATTTACACTTAGACCTGCAATTCAAGCACCCCCATGAGCAAATGAAAGGTCTTCTGTTAGTACGCAATCAGGAAAGTATGTCCATGTTTCTTTCTCTTGGTTGCCTTAATTTCTTTTGAAATAATTCTCTCTTATATTAACTTTCCAAAGCATCCAAAACTTTCATGATCTGTTGTTTAATGGCTTTAGTAGCATCTCCTGCATTTGGAATCAAATACCTAAGGGGGGAAAAATATACATATATATTAACATAAATTGTTTTCCCTTCAGGCCTCAGCTTAGGTGACACTTCCAATGCAAAGCTTCCCCTAACCTACAAAGCCAGCAGACATACCCTCATATTTACTCCCCATAACTTATTTCAATACATACATGAAAGCATATTTTGAAAGAAAGAAAATCTAAGTGTGCAAGCTGGTGACTCTTCATAGCCAAATGGAAGGAACCAGAGATCTGGAGACAGGACAGCTCCATTTGGTCCTGTCACAAGCAAGGTGTGAGGATTTGGAAGTCATTCAACTCCTCTGGGCTTCACATTTTTATAGGATTATAAAGATGGTTTAGTTTCCAGATAAGTGAGGTCCTATGGCCCTTCATGCCCATCCATGAACTGTTTTGTCACGGGTCCACAATAAGATAAGGAGTTTGTGTCAGATTGTAAATTAAATATAACACTCAGCACGTTGCTTACTTCATGGATATTTTTTCAAAAGAAGAATTTTTTGATGAACGGAAGTAGAAACACTGACTTATATTCTGAGACAAGCTTCTTATTTGATAAACCAGCATTTAGTGCAGCAATAGTATAAGGACCCTTCTGTCAAAAAGTTAATGAAATTAGCTATGAAACTTACTGAAACCATGTGTTAATAACTAATTGACATATGATTAAGGGTATGGAAGAAAAAGATAAGAATACTAATTAAAAGTGGCTCAAGTAGCCTATGCCACCATCTATTCTCCAAAAGAGAGAAACTGTGTTTAATAATGAACTAATTCAATAATTCAGATAATACCATTCTAAGAAAATCTTACCTTTCAATTGCCAAGATTTCTATTCCTGAAGCACTGCTATTTCCATACTTGAAAGTAATTAGCTCAGGATGCTTTTTTTTAGATGTAATTTTAACTACAGAATTTAGTGCTTGTCGAGACTGTATATAAGCCAATCCTTTCCGTGAAAGAATCTCCCTTAAACAGTACATGTGTGTTGCAGTAACCAACAGATGACTTAAGAGGCAAAAAAAAAAAAACATTAAACAACAAAAAGAATTTTAGACACGTCATGCAAAACAGCTGTTACTTCAACCAAAAAAAATTCAACTCCAGATGAAATTACTTTTGAATTAAAATGAATCATCTATAAACAAACTACCCAATAAAAGTTCTTAATTTTCCTTTAGTTGTATGGAAAATTAACATTTTATTAATAGGAAATCCTGTAACTGTTTAAGAGCAAAGTTTCTATTTTATGTAATAAAAAGTACAATACTATTAAAAATCATTAAAATAATATTTTTAGAATCTATTCTATATGGTATATGGAATACAGTCCTTTTCAAACTTTTTCACAATACTGCCTATATTCATAAACTACTCTCAGTCACTATACCATAGTGTATACTTTACATCAAAGACCACTAAGCAATAGTTGGGCTGCCTTACATATTTTATAATATTCTGTAACTGGATCTTGAAGGTAAAATGGGCATGGTGTTATTAACATACCCCCTCCCTGTGTCTTAGCTCACTTTTAATGTAATGCAATGATATACTCTTACACTTTTGTGTAATACAGTAAAATCTTGGATTGTAACTTGTTCAGTGAGTGTCCCAGAAGACGAGCAAACCTTTCTAATACATTTTAACTTGATAAATGAGCGATGTCTTACGAGTAGTACATGATGCCAAACATCACATGATCGCAACTGAGCCAATGCTTCCTGAAATTCGCTTTGATACACGAGTGCTCTGGATTACAAACGTGTTTGCAGAACGAATTATGCTCGCAAACCAAGGTTTAACTGTGCAGTAAAACTATAAAAGTCCAAAACGCAGGACACTCTGCAGAATACACAGCCTAGCCTCAAAAGATTCATTCATCATGCAGAAAAGGGGAGGTGGTGGTAAAGGCAGAAGTACTGTTGCACACCGGCTGAAACTAAAGAGATTGACAGGTAAATACAATGCAGGAACCCTGACTAGCTATTGGATCAAAAAGGAAAAAAAACGACTATAAATAATACTTGGGGGGCACTCTGAAAAATCTGAGTGTGACATGTATGTTGAATGATGTTCATTTTAAAGTTTTTAAAGAGTGATAATGCTATTTAAAAAAAATCATAATGCTATTGAAGTTGTATAAGAGAATGCTCATATTCTTGGGAGATTTACACTAAAGCATTTTTGGGGGTTAAGGGTCATATCTGTAAGATTCTTCTGAATGGCTTGACAAGAGAGAACTGTATGTGTATGTGTGTCTATAAATAGATATATAAATAGATTGGAAAAACACAAAAAGAAATTAAAATCTGGTGAATTGAGAGAGGCTTATAAAGATGTCAATGTACTGTTTCTTCAACTTTTTAGAATATTTCAAAATAAAAAATTACATTAAAAATATTTTAAAAATCAAGACACATAATACAAGTTGACAAAGGAAAATTATATCTTATTGTACTTAAAGAAAATTTCTCCTGTGGTTAAGTTTTTTATTCCCCAAATTTAATTTTACTTCTGAAGAAGGCATTTAAAAAAGTACCTAGGAAACATGTGTCCACTTTCTTTCACTTCTTTACAAGGAAAATGATGCTTGACGTCTGGCTTGTTTATCCAAGTCTGAATGTTTACAACCTCTTTTCTGTCATCATCTGACATTGAAGAGCTGTCAATTTCATCTGAAAGAGTTTAAAGTGTTAAAAGTGGGAATTACCAACTTTAAAAATGAGACATTCCTTAATAGCTGGGAAAAAAAAAAATGAGTATTTTAAGCATACCGGTTGGGGGAAAAGAAAAAAACAATTCAAATCCTGTTGCTATGTTTCCTTATGCCACTGGCATAATACAGAAATATTATGAAGCATTAGGCTACATGGTAAGAAAGTCAGGTGAAAATACTAAGAATACCCCGTAACACTGTGTGTCAACTATACTTAAATAAAAAATAAATAGGGGAGCCTGGGTGGCTCAGTCAATTAAGCATCCGACTTCAACTCAGGTCATGATCGCATGGTTTGTCGGTTCGGGCTCCGCGTCGGGCTCTGTGCTGACAGCCCAGAGCCTGGAGCCTGCTTTGGATTCTGTGTCTCCCTCTCTCTCTCTCTCTCTCTGCCCCTCCCCTGCTCATGCTCTGTCTCTCTCTCTCTGTCAAAGATTTAAAAAAATAAAACAAAAAATAAATAATGTAAATAAATTTTTTAAAGACTACCCTGCCTGAGGAATTTCAACTTTTTTGCTTTATGTAACATGACTCTAATCTATGTCTAGACTATAGAAAGATGGCTAAATTTTCCAATAATAAGCATCTATCTTGAGGGCAAAGATGTTAGAGTTCTTTTTCTCTCGCTGTTTTTTGACTTTAAGAAAAACAACAAAAATCCATCCTTGGATAAATAAGTAAAAATCTCTACAGTAGCAGTAACATTTATATAAATAGTAGACCTTTCAACTGTATTCTTCTGCAACTGCTTCTTCACTCTGAACACTGTAAAATTTATACATGTTAATACACATAGCTCTAGTGTTCTCATTTTCATTACTGTACAATTTCCCAAATACAAATATATGTATAAATATATGACACATGTATGTATACTATAATTTATCCATCCATTTGCCTCTTGGGAATTAAAAGAGTTGAAATGAAAGTTATTAAAGAAAGGAGCTGAAATATTCAGGGGCAGACTGATAAATAACAGGAAGAAAGCAACAAAAATAGAAGGGAGAGGAGAAAAAGAAACAATGAGAAATAGCACACAGAAAATTTCATTTACCTCAATGTAAGTTTTTAGGAAGGTGATCTTGTAAATATTTATTAAAATGTCAAATGTGGCTCCCTATAATGTATTAATCTTACTGCTAAGAATATAGCCTGTGTACTTACAAAAGTTCAGATAGTTATGTATAAAAATCTCTATTGCCATTTGAAACAAACAAAAAACCTGAAAAACTACCAGTGTGAATTTTGAAAGACTGATTAAATAAATTATGGTGTGTTTATGTGATAGAAAGAGAACTAAGGTGGAATATGGGCTGAGATGGAAAATATACAGCATGTATTACTAAGTAGAAAAAACAAGGAGAAATTTGGGAAGGTTTTTTCTTTTATTTGCTACATTGATTTACTGATTTATTTTTTCTAACCCAATACACAGATTAACATTCGTTATTATTACTTAACCAGGGTAATCTTGGCAGCAGCATTATGAAGCAAAGTAATAAATCATTTTTAAAAATATAAAGACAACCACAGACGATGATACAATTTGCCTGGTACAATATCCCCACCTTGTGGCCTTTTAGGATATTACCTCGAATTTAAAAAGGCTCTTTCCAGATGTCTCCATTTTGGAATTCCCTGAACTTTAGTCCCACAGCTCTCAATCTCCCAGGTGGGTGGATCAAGGGGATTTAAATAAAATCCCATGGATTTAAAAACTATTTCAACACGGATAATTCCCAGATCAGCACCACGTTATTAGACCTCTCTTCATCTAAAGACTCCTATAATCAAATGCCTACTCAGCATTTCTGCTTGAATTCTAACAGGCATAACTTAAGAGGTCTAAAACCAAACTCTTAGGAAAAAAACTAGAAAAAACTTAGGAAAAAAGAACAGACTCTCCAATCTCATCTACAGAATTTCATTGTGTCTTTTTTTTTTTTTTTTTTTAAAGTTCAGCTAGTCTCAGAATGATCTCTATAGTCATTCCTGGTGCCTAAGGAAAGCATCTACAGATAAGTGTACTACTACACCTGTGTCGTATTCTTCTTCATCCCCAATGCTGAAAACAGGCTTTACACCACGGTAAGGCTTGCCCACTCTGTCACTGCTGCTCACATGCCTATATTCAAAGAATTTTAGAGGGGAAATTATCACTTAAGAAGTTAACCGAAGATTTTTACCAAGTATCATTTGAATATTTATACAAAATGTATACATTCTTTGTTCCTCACCCCCATATACCACCCAGCTTTAGAATAGCTATCTATGTTAAGGAAACTGTAACAAGATAGGAAACTATGTTAGCAAAAGTGGCATAATGTCTTGACAGGCTGAATGTTTTCAATCTGTAAAAATTAAATTTTAAAACAATTTTATTATTCATATTAGAACTAGTGCTTAGATCTGTGTAGCTTTAGGGAAGTCGTTTAACCTCTCTGTGATTCTATTTTCATATCTGTAAAGTGGTAGTTAACAACAGTACCTACCCTTCAAGGTTATTGTGAGAATTAAATTAGTTAATATTTTGTAAAGCTCTTAGAACAATGCCTGGCATCTAGCTAGTACTATGCACATGTCTGTTAGGTAAAATAGATTATGGAACTGAATACTCCAATTCTAGGAGGGGTGTTAAGGTTTTCTTATATGGGGCAAATATTTTTGGGGGATTTTGGGGGGACATAAAATGGGATTTTTCCTCCCAGTTTTTTAAATCATAGTTTCAGTTGTACAATATGATTCAACAATTCTATATATTACCCAATGCTCACATTATAATCCTCCTTTTTTCTTTTTACTATTACTTTTGCTTTAATAGAAACTAACATGCTACTAGTTCTTTTACATAGATGTAAATAAACCATGAAAATTAATCTGCCTTTCTTTTTCAAGTGGCAGAAGCATAAACAATAAACTTGATTAGTTCTTGCAGGAAGTATAACCTCTTTTTACTATAAAAATTTATACCTCAGTACTTTTCAGGTAATCTCAAACAAACCAAGAAGAAAAATTAAAATATTTCAACAAAATACATGTTTTTGTGGAAAAAGCACTGTATATTTGTAAGATAAAGGTTCCATCAAGATTATCTACAATGAAGAAAAACTGGCTTATTTTTATTTATTGATTGATTGATCATATATCAAGAGATAGTCCAACATGGAAAAAATTGGGGTTACATGTCTTTAATCTTAAATTCAATTTTTCCAGAATATAGAGATAAAATATGTATTTTAAATAATACATATCATCAATCAAAATCTTATCATAACCTAATTTTGTTCAGTGAGGCTTACTTAAATCCTTACTTCTCCCAAAACATTCCTCAATGGAACACTTACTAGAAAAACCAATGAGAGCTAAATGTATAACATTCTTTGGGAATTATAAACTAATCAATACATAATTTACAGTTTAAGTTAAATCATAAAATCATTTTATGTTAAAACATATCTAATGTAAAGTTATCCAGTAAATTATCAAACTATACTCATTAGATAAAGTGAAATAAATAATTCAAATACCTATGAAACTCAGAATCAGCCTACTTATAAAAGACAAAGATAATACAGCTTTGTCTAAAAATACTTTAGTGCCATCTAGATTATAAAAATTTATGATTAAATTATTGGTTCTCTCCTGACATTAAAGCATAATTAAACCGATGTAACGTTGAAAGTAATAAGGATAATGTTTATAGTAAATGCATGAACCAGAATTCAAGTATGAAAAGTGAAAAGTTTAAAAAAAACTAATCATTATTGATCTACATTTATAATACAAGGCAGTTTTTATAAAGATTGCTAAAGATTACTGGGTTATTCTTAAATATTGGCTAAAAATTAATGAAATTTGGGGCGCCTGGGTGGCTCAGTCCATTAAGCACCAACTTCAGCTCAGGTCATGATCTGGCAGTTCGTGGGGTTCAAACCCCATTTCAGGCTCTGTGCTGACAGCTAGGAGCCTGGAGCCTGCTGTGGATTCTGTGTCTCCCTCTCTCTCTCTGCCTCTCCCCCACTTGCACTCGGTCTCTCTCTCTCTCTCTCTCTCTCAAAAATAAATAAACATTTAAAACAATTTAAAAATTAATGAAATTCACTGTCTGTACTCTTTTTAAAAAGCAGTATATTTATAATTTTTTAGTTGAAGTAATAACAGAAACATCTATAACATATTTTGACCAGGTTCTAATTTATTTACTGAGCTCAGAAAGAAACCCAATTCTAACTTTTCACTAAATTCTATTTTCAAAATAGATACATTTACCTGTAGATCAGAGAAAATAAGTTAAATTTTTATAAATTTAAGAATTTGGGAGAAAACCTGGGAGTTAAAATTAGACTAATTAAATGGTCCTATAACAAGAAAAGGTAGAAAGATGATTCACAAACATTATAATTTTAAAAGAAGCAAATGCCTTTAAAATAGTCTCAGGTAAAACTGTAATAGAAGCTCTGTAATTGGCATTGTGCAGGAATAGTTACAGTAAATAAAAACTCTTACCACTAAGTTAACAGTGAACTAGTGCTTTTAAAAATGTTACTTCTAGTCACTGAAAACATTGAAATGACCAAAGAAAAATTCAACTCCATAATTCCAAAGCTTAATTTATATTTAAAATACAACTAGAATTTCTTTTAAAATCTCCATAGATATTGCTCTAATTGATATTCTAATTTAAACTGCTTAATGGGGCACTTTGGTCGCTCAGTTGGTTAGGTGTCTGATTCTTGATTTGGCTCAGGTCATGATCTCATGGTTCTTGGGATTGAGCCCCACATTGGGCTCTGCACTGACGGCATGAAGCCTGCTTGGGATTCTTTCTCTCTCTCTCTCTCTCTCTCTCTCTCTCTCTCTCTTTCAGAATAAACTTAAAAAAAAAAAATAAACTGCAGAAAAATGCTGTAGGTATGAAAACTACAAAGCTATATAAAGGTATTAAGTTAGTAGCGTTCTTCTGTGCACCCTAATTGAAGGTTCAGTAGATTTTTAAACTTTAGACTTCTATAATCTAATGACAAGTACCACATGTTACTAGGGACAGAGAAGGGATGGAATATACATTAACATGTCTACCAGGACCTAATTTCTTTCATGGAAAACTAAAGAATTGTGGTTCTTTGGAACTGATTTAGATATGTGAAGTCACCAACCTAAATATACAAATCTAATTAAGAAAAATCTTTTAAAAAAAATCATAAAATTACATAATATACTTGAATTAACAACAATTTTGAACTATGAACAATGCCCTTTGTTAGGTGCGATAATACTCTATACTGTTAGGGCAGGAAATAGAAATACATGATCTCCAATGCTAGACTCTGCCAACTCTGAGACTAATTATTTTCTTTGTTTCACTCCTCTCTTTCAGAATTAAAACTGCAGGTTTTATGAAGTTCTTGGATTTGAATGTACTTGATTTTCATCTGAGGAATGGGAGATATAAAGAAGCATGCAAGGAAAAAAAAATTAAAATGATCAAGCCAAAAAACAAATACAGCTCAATCAATATCACACACTCCTAAAAGCAGAATAAGAAAAATTCAGCATTTGAAAACAGCTGCATCAAATTTAAGCCAAGACAGTGTGAGGCTTATAGACAGCATGAGGCATGCTAAAGAAAAGGATGGTCCCGTAAAGCTGCTCTACTCATTGGCTTACCGCTCTGTACATGCTCTGTCTGGCCAAGGAAGATTGAAAGACATTCTATAGCAAATTGAGGTAGAGGACAGAACAAAATGATTATTAAAAATACAACAGCTTTAAAACAAAAATACAGTATAATCACTTTTTCTAACCCAGAGCATACATTATAAAGAAAATGTTTTGATCATCCCAAGTACAAAGAAAAATGAAGAAAAGCCAGTTTCAAGTCAGAGTTATCACTTGTTCATTTTAGAATAAAATGTTAAATGTTCATGCTACCAAATGTAGCAATAGTACTCTAACCCAGAATGTACTGAAAGTAAAAAAGTTATAGGCTTTTGAGAACAGACATAATTTTAATGAGCAAAGAAGACTTTCAGGCTTGATAAAACACTTTAATATTATTTATGAGTTGACCATTTTAGACAGGTACAATTTTTTTGGATTTGTGAAAATAATCCATTCTTCCTTGCTATTTACTAAATGGGGGAAAATGTACTTTTGTATGCATAGGTACTATAACTAATAAAGTAACAACAGTAAATTCCTAACATTCAATTCTTAAAGTCAAATATTTCAACTTTCCTAGGATACTGCAAAATAAGAAAGTGAAATTAATATCACACATTTTCAAGACCAGATCTGCTTAGAAATAAGTTTTATGCTGGAATTATTAGTTTTGAACTGTACAACAAGAAAGATGAATTAGACTAATATGTGGAGGAGAAAACATTATGGACTCTCAGTTCCAATAAGAAACACTGTAGCAGACATTCTTAAATTTATCAAACTGTGTCCTTCATTTGTAATTAGTGGGAAAACAGATGTCACTTATATTCTGTGGACAAAATTCTATGAAGAGCTAAACTCTTAAATTTAAGAAAATGGGTTTCTGGGGCAACTGGCTGGCTCAGTCAGTGGAGCAAGCATCCAGGTTGTGAGTTCGAGCCCCATGTTGCGTGTAGAGATTACTTTAAAAATGAATTAATTGATTAATTTTAAAAAAGAAAGAAAGAAAATAGGTTTCTGCTTTATTTAGCATGAACAAATTTTCTAGGTTATAAATTCCTGGAGGAGGAGAAGAGTTTCCTGCTTTGAGATTACTGCATTTAGTAGATGATTCCCATCCATTTGGCATGTGGGAAACGGCTACTATATGAAGAATAATGCATATAATGGCATCTTAATATTTTTTTTAATGAATGGCATAAAAGGGCAGAATCATTATTTGAGTTTTATTCTGAGCAGTAGGGGAAGAGAAATCTTTGCAGTCAAATGTTATAGCAATAAAGGACATCTTTGCAATTACAATGAAAACTGAAATTATCCAATTAAAAAATGTACTTTATGATTCTTTTCTAGAACATATTCAATTCAACTATCATTTACTATTAAGACACATGTCTTTAGTTACCCATCATAAACTCATACCATATAAGCAACTCACCGGTCCACAGGAGTTGATGTGTTCTCAATAAAACTGATAACTTTTTCCCTGACATTAACAGATTTCGTCTTCAAAGCAACAGTCATTTTATTTACTAGTGATTTCATTCCTCTATCATTTGAGCCATTAGAAGATTCACCCTAAAAAAAACAACAACAACAACAACAACAACAAAAAAAACAACTTACTAATGAATTAACTGTTCTCCTAATGACTATCAGACACACTACTGCTAAAGGTTATCTAGAGGTTATGGACTGAATTGTGTCCATATGTTAAAGTTCTAACTCCTAGTTCACCTCAGATAAAGACTGTACTCAGAAATATTAAACTAAGGCTGAGGTCATACAGGTGGGCCCTAGTCCAGTATGACCGGTGTCCTTACAAGAAGAGAAGGAGACCACATACACAGGACCATGTATATCCAGACAGACCAAAAAGGCAGGCATCTGCAAGCCAAAGAGAGAGGCCTGAGGATACATAATCAAACCTGCGAACCCTGTGATTCCAGATCTGCAGCCTCCAGAACTAAACAAAATAGACCTCTGTGATTTAAGCCAACTACTTGGTTGTATTTCGTTATGGCAGCCTTAACCAACCAATATACTAGGTAAAACCATTTTAGGGATGGGAGTTAGAAATGAAAAATGCAGATGTATGTTGTACATACAAATGTGTAAAGTCTGAAAATACCTTCCTTACTCAATAAAAAATTAAGTTACTGACCTTTTCTTAATTTCAATCATAAAATGTAAATCAGCAAATGTATAATCAGAATATCATTCATGTAGCTAAATTTTTAAACATTTATTCCTTGTAAAATTTTGCTGTTTAAATATTTTCACTTAGACCTTTAATTTTCTCAAGAAAACTATCCTTATGTACCTAATATAACAGATATGAGTATAATTCTTAAAATGTTTCATGGAATTGTTCCCATATTCATTAGAGGGCAAACTGGCAATAGGTGTCAGTTTAAAAGTGTGCCTATATTTTTTTTTACTTATATTTTTAGAGAGAAAGAGAGTGCACCCATTTGAGCGGGGGAGGGGTAGAGAGGAGAGAGAGAAATCCAAGCAGGCTCTGTGCTGTTAGTGCAGAGCTCAATGCAGGGCTTGACATCAGAATGGTGAGATGATGACCTGAGCCAAGATCAAGAGTCAGATGCTTAACCAACTGAGCCACCCAGGCGCCCCAAAAAGTATGCCTATCTTTTGCCCATTAATTCCTCTTCAGAACTTAAGAGAAAGAAATAATTAGAAAGCACTCTAGGACTTCAGTACTGTTGGATGGAAATTTATATAAATTTTTTAAAAATGCTTTAAAAATTTTTTTATGTTTTTATTTTACTTCTAGTTAGTTAACATATAGTGTAATATTAGATTCTGGTGGACAATACAGTGATTCAATACTTCCCATACAACACTCAGTGCTCATCATGACAAGTGTATTCCTTAATCCCCATTACCTTTTTTTTTAAAGCATTTTAAAATGTTAGAAAAAGCGGTGAGAAAAAGCAGAAAATAAATCTATATGTACACTCTGATCACCATTTTTAAAATAAAACACTAAAATACATATGCATTAAAAATATTTGAAGGAAATATTTCAAAGTATGAAAATATGAATAGCAGTTGTTTTCTTAGATCTTTCATACTTACATATGATGCTAAAATAAACATGTCATTTTCATTTTTAAGTGAAATAAATCATTAACACAAAAACCACATTTCTATTTCCATATCCAAATTTGAAATCAAATTAAACTGAATATAGAAATTAAATTATTTGGTATTTTTCAATATAACACATCTGTAAGATGGTTTCTTTAACAGCCTCAATCATTGTTTTTTAAATCTGAAGAAAGAAACTTGAACAGAATTTACTTTCTACACTGTGGGTGGCAATATAAATTAGAAGAATGTTGTTTTTAAGGGCCATTTGATAATAATGTAGAATTCAAGAATCCTGATATGTAATGTTTTGATCAAGTTATTGTACTTCTGGGGCCAAATAATCATGGCATATGTACATATATAACTACAAAAATTAATCAGAAAAAGATAATGTTTATAACACAAAAAAGACAAATAAAGGCAATGAAAATATTCAACAACAGGGAATTGAATAAATTATAATATATCCATACAGTGGAATACTAGTTAGCTATTCAAAATAAAAATACTGAAAATGTTTATTAAATAGTGATCTCACATGAAGAGCTCTTAGATACCAAGAAGATTAAATTGAAAACCTACTTCTTAGAGAAGCCTTATGTGCTGATAATTTGACAATATGCTTTGACTTATGCGGCTGAAGATAAACTGTAATCATCTAATGAATTACAATTTTATAATAACTGCTATTAAATATGTGACAGATACAATACTATACATATACTTGCACATTTTTTTTAAATTTTTTTTTTCAACGTTTATTTATTTTTGGGACAGAGAGAGACAGAGCATGAACGGGGGAGAGGCAGAGAGAGAGGGAGACACAGAATCGGAAACAGGCTCCAGGTTCTGAGCCATCAGCCCAGAGCCTGACGCGGGGCTCGAACTCACGGACCGCGAGATCGTGACCTGGCTGAAGTCGGACGCCCAACCGACTGCGCCACCCAGGCGCCCCCATATACTTGCACATTTAATCCTCACATCACTGTGAACAAAGTTCTGTTATTATCATCTCTGTTGTACAGATGGAGAAACCAGAGCTGAAAAGGTCTTACTGAAGATCATGACAAAAGTTAAGTTGTAGAGATAAAACCTGAATACCATTAAGCCAGACCGGTAAACCTAAGCTAGTCATAACAATGACCTGTACTATAGTTTCCTTCTATTTCTGCTTTAAAGAATGATCATTAGGTAGATGTGGACCCTTACTTGTTAAGAAAATGATTTGATGACATTTAATTCAACTGACATAAAATATTCTTGAAAAAGCACAAAAGACTTATTGCCCAATTATTTCCAAAGCAGCACAGAAAAGTGAATTTACCAACTACAGCAAAACCTTGCAGTAACATACATCTCTTTAACTAAAAATCAAATATAATGGGATTGGCAATCAGTTCCTGTCTTCTTCTTCCTGGCCCATTCTCAAATATGCATGGACTGAAGTTATGATCATGTACATTTCTGGTAGGGAGCGGTATAGACATGGTCTGCAGGAGATGTGACTGTAAGCCTCAGTATTCTTTTGGCTCATATTAATTGGGAGATTCCTAGAATGAGATCACTTGAGAGTCCCAGCTAGTCATAGGACTCAGTATTATCTCCATTGATATTTAAGCTGGGGCAGAAAACTGTCACTAGATGACACCGAACTGCAGCTGGACAGGGAGAAATTTGAATTCAGCAAGTGGACCTCCAGAACTCCTGGCTAGTTTAGCTGTGCAGGCCTGTTCCATATAACATTAACCATGCAATAACACGACTCCTCACTCTATGTGTTTGAAATATTTTGACTCCATTTCTGTTACAGTGAGAGCTTAATAGTCACATTTTCTGGGCATTTATCCAAATATGGTGACTGACACATTCTACACATACACTTACATCAACAGAAGAATTGATACTGCTCCTCGAGCCTGAGGTACTAGCAATCCAATGGCCATATCCATTTTCTGGTCCATCCACATTAATATCCGCCAGGTGCTGTTGCAGTGCTTAAAATAAACAAGAAGGGGAAAAAAACAACTCACATATCAACCCCCTTTGGAAAGATTCGTTACCAGAGAATATAATAAACATGTCATGGCTGAATGAAAGAGGATACAAAGACGTAATTACAGGTATTTTTTTCTGCACTTCAGTAATGAAGGACTCTAAGCTACAGAAAGCCGCCTTCTTCTCCTTCTAAAGCCCTCTGTACAACTACAGTTTTTCTTAATAGACAATAACTTTATATAAATTTGATGCTTTCCTCTCTGGAAGTATTAAGAGATAATCTCAGCAACATTTTTATGATATAAAAAATTAAAAGAAAACCTATGGTGGCTTTTGTTTTACCATAAAGAGATATCAATCTTTCCCATAATAAAGAAGGCATTAACTGCTATGGAAAGAAAGGTTATTCTTGGAAAAGAAATAATTCATAATTAGAAAAAAGCTTCTGGAACCTAGACTATACCATAAAAGACTGCTTTTCAGACACTTTTGATAGTAAGTTTAATAACCAAGTTCTGTATCACTGTCAAAATTCCTAATAAACACTGGGCCTAAAGGCCAATACTTGCTTAACACTATTAAAACAACCCCATTTGTAGATCACTCTGGGTATAAGCCCCAAAGATTGTGAGTTATCAGGCCATGATATATAGGAAATCATCATAATCCTTGTTAATATCGACAAAGAGGAAAAAGATCCTAATCTGTAAAAATTCTAAGTTATAAAACAAGAAGATTATATTAGATCAGAACTTAATCCTTATGAGACTCTCATGATTCAAACTCAATTCTATTACTCAACAAATATTAATTTGATTTTATTATTAAAGGCTCTTTATTTCTTGATTGAAATATATTTGACCTATAACACTATGTAAACTTAAGGTGTTTAACATGTTGATTTACATACTGTAATATAATTTCCATTTCAGCAACAGTTAGTACCTCTATCAGATCACATAATTACCATTTCTTCATGGTGGGAATAATTAAGATTTAGTCTCTTTGCAAGTTTGGTTATGATAATACTGTTGTCTACATTCACTACACTTACAGTACTCTAGGACTTACTCATCTTTTAGTCACAAGTTTGTGCCCTTAAAAAATACAATTTGCAAAAAAGACAGGCTCTTTTTAAATCTTTTTATCCTGACCTAATCCTTCATAAATTCTCAAATACTTGCTTGCAGAGATTTTCTGTTATTTTACCATCCTGGATTGTCAGATATTGGTCTGAAGATTTGAAAACATCAGCTTATTTGTTTTATTCCATTCAGCCAATATTTTTTTAGCAGCTAATACTTTCAAGTATTTCAAAAACAAAATAACAATGAAACAAGCAAAGAGTATGAAAAGTATTCCTCTTACCCATTTCCCAGTCCTATCTACTGTACCTTCTCCACAAAGACAAATCATGTAGACAGTTTTTCATGCCTCTTTACAAAAATACTTTTTACAAATACAAGCTCATTAAACATATTACTGAATTAGTCTTCCATTAAATATTTGCTCATTTCAATTGTCTATTATGTTTATCTGTTATCTATATGTCCTGCTGGCTTTCCCTTTTCTGAACATACAGAATGTCTGAAGAGAGAGTTTATCCACTAACTAATCTGGTCACTCCCAATCAGCTCTGGTGATATAATTTCCTCTGAGAAATGGAAGCAAAGCAACAAATAAATTAAATCCTTACCCATAAAGCCTCCACTGGCAATGCTTACATATTCTTTGTTTTTCTGTAGCAAAAACAGAATTTAAATTATTCCAAAATGCAATTTAATCAAAACCTCTATAGCCCTATAAACACTGACACATGTTATACATAGTTATATATTAAGTTTCTGGACTTTTTGTTTTCTTTGACATCTGGGACTCTGGTATAGAGAGACACATACATTTACCTTGTATACTGTAAGGTCTGGCGCTTGGTGGAAAGAAGGAGACAACTTCACGGCTCCTATCAAGACTGTGATTTTATCTGTATTATAGTTCCAATAATATAATAACAAGTCAAACTAAAATCAGTTAATTGTATTTTTAGATATAATTAGAGTGATTTTTAAAAGATTTCAAAATATGAAAAAGAAAGATATGGGCAGTACATACCTCCTGACCAAAGTTCATACCACCCAGGACTTCCTGTCCGCCCCCCCTCCCAATAAAGTAATCTGATCAAGTCTCTAGATCTAATTACCAACTTAGAGGAAATACCAGGGACAGAACCTGATAAACACCACCACGTGAATGCAATTAGCAAAATCTAGTATGTGGGGGACCCACTATAAGATAACGTAACCAGTTTTTCCAACAAATATCTGCAAGGAAAAAAAATTAGGAAAGGGAATCTATACATTAAAAGAGATTTAAAGGATGTCAACCAAGCATAATGTCTTGTTTTGGATCCTGGGAAAATCAGAGAAACTTGAACAATAGTTAGGTTTTTGTATAATAAAGTATAACGATAATGTGGTTTTATGTCTTTATAAAGAGTTTATATGGTTCAACTCTATGTACTCTTGATTTTGTTTGAAAATTTCCATGATAAAAGTTGGGGGAAAACTTTCTAAAACCACATCAAGAACTTGAGTTATAAAAAATAAGTTCACAATATTTCAAATTCTTGCCATGTGATATGTTAATGTTCACAATCTATAGTTTACACCAGAGCATTTTTAAAATAGGCCAATTAATTTGTAAGTAAAATGAGTGTGAGACCCTATTTTTGTAATTTTGTGTAAGTTTCTAAAATCTCTCCTTTAATAAGGTATAAAATTATCTTACAACCCTTCCCCCATATACCTTGTTCCTTCTCGTGTTTTGTCTTTTAAGGATTCTTTCCTTTAGACTTACTTTCTCAAAGCAGATTCCCAGTAAAGTACAACATGAACAGAAATGGATCCAAATTTAGTAACTAGTGCAACACCATGCCTATGGTCTTGCTAATTCCGTAAGTCAGGGTCATATAAAATGAAGACTTTAATGTATAAAATACCAAAGAATACCTAACAATTATTTTTATGAAGAAAGAGCCATCACTGAGAGAGGTTTTGTAGAGAAGATAGAGGAACAGGCTGCATAAAATCACTGATACAAATTAGACAACATTCAAACACAAAAAGGAAAGATGGCCAAGTATAATGAATAAATATACATGTATATTTATTCTATTTCAAAGTAAATATATTAAACTGAATTATGCAGTTACTGTAAAAAGTACTAGGGAATGAACAGACATAAACAGCAATGCAATAGAATAATCCAGAAATAGATCCTGATGCACTGAGGAATTAAAAAGGTGGTATTTCGAGGCGCCTGGGTGGGTGGCTCAGTCTGTTAAGCATCCAATTTCAGCTCAGATCATGATTGCATGGTTCATGAGTTCGAGCCCCATGTCGGGCTCTGTGCTGACAGCTCAGAGCCTGGAGCCTGCTTTGGATTCTGTGTCTCCCTCTCTCTCTGCCCCTCCCCCACTTGTGTTCTGTCTCTGTCTCTGTCTGTCTGTCTCTCTCTCTCTCAAAAATAAACGTTAAAAAAATTTTTTTAAGGTGCTATTTCAAAGTGATAGCACAACTGGTTAGCTATCTGGGAAAAGATTTTTTTTTTTTTTTATTCCTACCTCACTTATTACACAAAAATAAATTCCAGACGATTCAACACTTAAGCATAAAAAGTAAATCATAGAAACATGTAAGAAAAATCTCAAGAAGTCCTTTCTTGGCAAGACAGAAAACCTGTAAGCTGTAAAGAAAAACTTCATATAAATTTGACAATATAGATAACAGTACAAATTAACCTATGAGAACATCCTAAAGATGATAGCAATAACCAAGCAAAACTGAAATAATCTGTCAACATACCTGTAAAAAGTGTGCCAGGACCATGTTCATGTACATGTCTTCTTCCTCTCTACCACTGCCCATAAAACAGAGGTGCTCCCCACCAGCAATGGAGCCGGATTCAATGGACTGCTTCTGTGCTTCCAGCAAAGATTTTACTGACTGTGCAAACTCAGACGGATTCTGGAGCATCTAGGCAATTTTTAAAAACTAAAAATGTGGTAAACTTGTGTTTCACATACATTTCCAAATTTGAAATATTCTTCCAGACAGAAAATATTTACATAGCTACCATGAAAACAAAGGAAAAAAAGGCTTGGAAACAATCAGCAAAACTAAAAGGCAATCGACAGAATGGGAGAAGATATTTGCAAATGACATATCAGATAAAGGGTTAGTATCCAAAATCTATACAGAACTTATCAAACTCAACACCCAGAAAACAAAGAATCCAGTGAAGAAATGGACAAAAGACATGAATAGACACTTCTCCAAAGAAGACATCCAGATGGCCAACCGACACATGAAAAAATGCTCAACATCACTCATCATCAGGGAAATACAAATCAAAACCACAATGAGATACCACCTCACACCTGTCCGAATGGCTAACATTAACAACGCAGGCAACAACAGATGTTGGCGAGGATGCGAAGAAAGAGGATCTCTTTGGCAATGCTTGTAGGAATGCAAGCTGGTGCCCCCACTCTGGGAAACAGTATGGAGGTTCCTGAAAAAACTAAAAATAGAACTACCCTACAACCCAGCAATGTCACTACTAGTCATTTATCCACGGGATACAGGTGTGCTGTTTCAAAGGGACACATGTACCCCCATGTTTATAGCAGCACCATCAACAATAGCCAAAGTATGGAAAGAGCCCAAATGTCCATCGACGGGTGAATGGATAAAGATGTGGTGTGTATATATATATATACACACACACACACACACACACAATGGAGTATTACTAGGCAATCAAAAAGAATGAAATCTTGCCATTTGCAACTATGTGGATGGAACTGGAGGTAATTATGCTAAGTGAAATTAGTCAGAGAAAGACAAAAATCATATGAATTCACTCATATGAGGACTTTAAGAGACAAAACAGATGAACATAAAGGAAGGGAAACAAAAAGAATATAAAAACAGGGAGAGGACAAAACAGAAGAGACTCATAAATATGGAGAACAAACTGAGGGTTGCTAGAGGGGTTGTGGGAGGCGGGATGGGCTAGATGGGTAAGGGGCATTAAGGAATCTACTCCTGAAATCATTGCTTCACTATATGCTAACTAATTTAGATGTAAATTTTAAAAAATAAATAAAATAAAATAAAATAAAAAACAAAGGGAAAAAGGCTCTTGTAAATAAAATCCCTGGAATAAGAGAAAATAAATGCATATAAGTGTACCTATAATACATTAGAACAAAAGTTGAAGATTCAGAGAAAGATGAAACATGCAAAGAAAATATGCTAAGAAAAAAATCTGGTTTGTTTCTTAAACAAGCTATGGTGTCATTAGGTATCATGACAAGAAAAGTTTAACACTGAGTGAAAGGGTCCATAGCTAAAAACAATACATTGAAACAAGGTATATTTTTTAGTTTCCACTTATATGGCAAACGATGTACTTCTTAGAAGGCAGTCAGAAATAGTAGAAGCCAATTTATTTATTAGCACTACTCTAGGTACATGAGTTAAAAGGACAAAAAAAGTTAATTTCTTTCCTTCAAGGAAACAGATATGCCAATAACTTCAAAAATTTGTTACAATGTTACAACAGGGCTACATAAAAAGCACAGTGACGCTGCTCCTGAGCGACTTGTCAGTTAGGTGTCTGACTTCGGTTTGGGTCATGATCTCATAGTTCATGGGGGTTTCAGCCCCACATTGGGCTCTCTGCTGTCAGTGCAGAGCCCACTTTGGATCCTCTGTCCCCCTCTCTCTGCTCCTCCCGCTCTCTCTCTCTCAGAAATAAATTAAAAAAATACAGTGAATATCTGAGAGAAAAACCGACAAACCACAGAAAAGCAATTTGTAAAAACAAAAAACAAAACAAAAAAAAGTAAACAGTGTACTTGCAAAAAGACGCTCAACATTATTAGTAATTACCACCTTGTAATTACTAACCTCAATGATGGTTTTTCACCCATCATTACTGTAAAATAAAATGTACTATAATGCAACGATGAAACATTCTTACTCAATGTTGTAAACATTCTCACTGTAAAATAAAATGTGCTATATAATGCGATGTTGAAACATTCTCACTTAGTTATAAAGTGTAAGCTGGGTCAGTCTCTTTAAAGGGTGATAAAGCATTTCTAGTAATGTTTTATATACTCAACCCTCAAACCAACAGTTCTACTTTTAGTAGTCTATTTTATAGAAGTATTTGTACAAGTTCACAAAACATGTATAAGGATCTAACTGCAGCATTGTTCATTACAAGAAAACTGAAAATAACCCAAATGTACATCAATTGGGCAATAAATTATGGTATACCTGTACCATGGTCCACTATACAGTCATTAAAAAGAATGCACTTAGGAGCAATTGGCTGGTTCAGTCAGTAGAGCAGGCAACTCTTGATCTTGGGGTCATGAATTCAAGCCCCACGTTGGAGCTTACTTAAAAATAAATAAATAAATAAATAAATAAATAAAGCGGGGATATTAAAAAAAGAATGTACTGAATGGAAAGATCTCTAAGAAACAGTTTGGTGAAAAAATAAGTGAACTGTTAACTGAAAAATCAAGTAAAAAGAAAAAGGAAGCAAGAAATATATAAATATATACTAAAGGTCTGGAAGCTTAAACAAGCTGATAATAGTTAGCTCTGGAGACATTCTTTGAGTTTTCTGAAGAAAAAAATCAAGTTTTCATGAATCACTTGAGCAAATTCTTAAATAAGCATAAAAGAAAAACTAGGCCCTCCTAGGCAAACCAAGGATGAGAAAGGCTCAGGTTCACTTTCAGGATGCAAACAAGCTTGGATTACCTTCCTTAATGTACCCAAAACTCTCTGAGTTGTTCTACCTCTATATTCCCTAAGTTTCCTCTCAATACCACCTAAATTCCCCTCCATGCCTTTTCAGGCCTTAGCATCACCTTTTTCAGATGAGCTGGGTGAAAGGCAGACTGCATAGTTAGCAAAAGGGCTTACTCCTCTTTCTCTCTTCCCTAATCTCTGAGGCTCTTATAACCAGAATGGTTTAAATGATGTCAGTCCTACTTCTACCAACTGCTCTAAGTATTTCTGACAATATTTAATTATTTACTTCATCTTCTCCTGTAAGTAAAGTGACCCTTGTATAAAAATTTTAACAAGTGAGCACCTGTATGCCACATACTATCCTTATTAAATATTAGTTTATGCTTAAGTACTCATGATGGAAAAAAAGGCTTATAGTAAAAATTTCTAGAATAATTACCCAGTTATAGAAAGAGCTTATATTTATAGAGTACTTACTAGATGCAAGGCACTATGCTAAGTGCTACATCAGACAATTCACAGTAAGAAGTTTAGAATTTACTGACATAACAATGGTAAGCAATAGTAAGCCATACCTAACAGTGTTTGCATCTACCCTCATCATACCAAAAGAGTGTCCTGGGTGAAAAGGAAACCTGAGAACACTTTTGTTATAAGGGCAGAGACTCCCTCCTTAAGCAGAAAGAAAATGTCCCCAATGTAGTACATGTATATTTATTTCTGAGCTAAGGAAGAAAAACCTATTTATTCTCTTACTTTATTAAAAAATTTTAACTAGCATTTATACTAACCAGATCTGAATCTAAGTGGAAAGCAGTTGACAAATGCCCAGCATTATACTGTTCTGCAGGACGGCAATCCACCACAAAGAACCGGACTCCTTCCTAAGAGAAAACAACATGTGACATACTGCAATTTGCCATGAGGGTTACATTTGACACAATATAGTATTACAATTAAGCAAAGAAGAGGGAATAGGTTTATTTAAAAAATGGATCTCACAGAATTAGGAGGACCCAATTAGCAGAGATACAGGAAAATAACCTCAAGATCTTTAAATAACTATATTTGTTTTGAACACTTTGTATATACCGTTCCTGACTAGAAAGTCTTAAAATATGTAGCAGGAGAATGTAATTTTGAGCTATAAAACTATACTGGAATTTAAAATTTTAATGTGTATGTTAAACGTATATTTTAAAACTATATAGTTATAAACACAGATATAGATATAATTCCTATTTCTGCAAATAAGTTTACAAAGTTGCCAACAATTAAATTCATACAAGAACATCTTTTGGGGGTGAGAGGAGGTTCTGGAATGCCAGTTTGAACTGAGGAAGTTCACATGAGGATCTGTAAACTGGATTACAGGTTTTCATTTGTTTTTAATACTAGTTCTAATAAGAAAAACATGTGAAATGTTTGTTTTCAAAAGATCTATTGTAAAACACCTGTCTTTCCATGGCTGTTCTTCTTTCCTCCATCTTTGAAATACACCCCACCTTCCAAACACACATACTCATGGTTAACTGTTGCACTACTAGTAATAAACATATTGAAAAAAACTGGCTTATTAGATTTTTATGAAGATAGGAGACAGAAAATTATGGTATATCCTCAATTCTTTGTCAGATGCTTTATGGCATTAGACCATGTAATTCAATTAGCTGTATAATTACCCAGAATTTAACTAATAAATGCTAAATTCACCCTTTTAAGTACTTTATACAATATTCTGTTGCTTTGCTAAAAGCAAAAGATTTGGCAATTCACGAAAACAGTTGTCAAGAATAATTCATTATTGACAATTAAAATCACACACAAGCTGGCAGTTTTAAAATAAGCATGTGGGAGCACCTGGATGGCTCAGTCAGTTGAGTGTCTGACTCTTGATTTCAGCTCAAGTCATGATCCCAGGGTCATGGATTGAGCCCCATGTTGGGCTCTGTGCTGAGCGTGGAGCCTGCTTGAATCTCTCTTCCTTCTGCCCCTACTACCAAGTAATGCGCACACCCTCTCGCTCTCTCTCTCTCTCTCTCAAATAAAAAATTTAAAAAATGAACACGTGGACAGAAGATTAAGCACATTAATCACTCACAACAAACAGGGAGGAAATGTTTGTTTTTGCATTTAAAAGGGACATTCCTCCAACAAACTGTGGGTTTTCTTTATTTACCCCTTGAAGCTGATTTGCTTGAAGGATCTCTGACACCGAGATGGCCAGACAAAGAGCCTGACTCAGGTCTGCATCGTCATCCTTAATTCCCAACAAACTACTACCAAATAGATGGTGATTATCCTGTTTGTAGAGAAATTTTTAAAACATTATGAAGAAAAAACAAAATCAATCTTTCTTTCAAAAAATATTCTTAATAAACCATGATGAAAAGAAAATAATTATATAATACCCTTGAGTCATGTGATTTTTAAAATTTAATATTTATCATCTCAAATCTTATAGGCTAATGGCTACAAAAAGGCTATATAGAAAAAGTCCTTGTCAGAGTTCATACAAAATAAAAGGCGATGAAAAACTAAAACATTCTACATAGTTGTTTCCTATAATATCACCTATATACTATTAAACTATTTAATATCACTTATAAACTATCTAAAAATATTAAATTTTTAAATGGTTACAACTTTTCATATTTTAACATAATAAAAACAAAAATAAGGCATAAATTATGCAATATACTGATCTACAGCCTGGTTTAATTAGCAACTGCTAGTGCAGATTATTTACTAGGTCTGAAGAATAAAAGCTGTTCCTCTTACAAGACTGAAAAGAGTAAAACTTCTTTTTCATCCAGCATCCTAAACCACTATCCCATCATCTGACTTGTCCCACTTTGTTAGCAGCTGAGGTGGTCTACATAAGGCAATTATTAAAATAGCTGAAATTAGTCCCTAGAAACAAATCTCTTTTTTAATTAATTAGTTTCAGGGGAAATGTTCTTAAAAGATTTTTCTTTTCTGCCTTTTGACACATACTATACTGAACATAATTTAACCTCATCTTGCTATTTCAGCGACATGACCACCAACTAGCAATTATTATTATAGAATGCCTAAAAACAAATAAATAAAAGACAATACTGCTCTCATGGGCACCTGAGGTCATAGACAAATCTGCTTATTTTATAAATGGTAATTCTGTGCCTCCTCCACTATTAGCTTTTGCTTCTTGGAGTTTTACTTTCTAGGACTCACACCACTCGTGTTTCTAATCTGGTGTCCTTTCATTTGAAAGCATTTGTCTGGCCTGAGAAAGGTTCTAAGTCTCTATGTGACTAAAGGACCTTTTGGTCACAACTCTGCATCATTAAAATTGTGCAAAGCTGAACTCCAGATAAAGGAGACATAATTATACATCATCAGATTTCTGTAATATTTAAAGTCAAGAAAGCACTAGCATAAGAAATCTCTCCATTTCCTCATGATCAGAAATAATTAATAATCAGAGTGAAGTGAAATGGTTCCTAGCATATGTGTATGCTCTCTTTTCAATCTGTCCCTCCACTGGGGCAAGTATTTATAGTGAAAAATCACATAAAACTGCAACACAGACGACAGAAAAGAGGGGCACCTAGGTGGCCTAGTCAGTTAAGTGCCCAACTCTTGATTTCGGCTCAGGTCATGATTTCAAGGTTCATGAGATCGAGCCCCACCTAGGGCTCCACACTGACAGAACAGAGCTAGCTTGGGATTCTCTCTCTCCCTCTCTCTCTCTCTGCCCTTCCCTGCTCATGCATTCTCTCTCTCAAAATAAATATTAAAAAAAAAAAAAAAAAAAAGAATGACAATCTAGAGTATTTTAACTGAAGTGGACACAACATGAACAATAAAACAATGTACAAAATGTGAAATACTGAAGCTGGTAATTTGTCTTATACCTTCCTAAATGAAGCTGGTGTTTTACTGCAATAATACTGAGCCAGAGAGAAAAGGTCTTCTATATCCTCTAGATTCAAACTGGATGGAGTATTTTCTAAGAACTCTGAAAAACAATTACAGATATGAGAACATTTTTAAAAATTGTGGAAAATACAATCATGAACATTATTTATGTAGCAAAGCTAGAATATCTTCAACGTAATAAAAACCACATAAATGGAATGTCAATAGTAAAGCCTTTAAAACTGCTTGAGGAGCAGTGGAGTTTCCCAAAGGAGCTGACACTATTAATGCAATTCCGCTGTTAGTGAAAGATCGTTTCAGGCAATCAACTCATATTCATTAGCCTTGATTGCAGCACTGTGATTTATTTAACAAACACATGTTAAGTGCCAGGGCCCCTGGAAACAAAAAGTGACTAAGAAATAATTCCTGACTTAAGGAATTCTGTCTTGTGTGAGAAATGTGAAAATTAACCACTATAATGTTGTGAGATAAACATTATAATACAAATAATACAAAGTGGCAGTACAAAGAGGAAGTAATAACTAAATCTGTGTGGGGGCTAGAATGGCGAAAACCCAAAAAAAGTACCAAATTTCCACAATGAAAGTAATTATGAAATCTGAGTATTCAAAGGTAAATTAAGAAGGAAGAGGGGAGAAAGAGGAGGGCATCTGGTATGAACAATGAAACATAAGAAACAGTATATGAAAAGGAACTGAAAGACTGAAAAAAACATGGAAGAAATGAATGAGGATGGCAAAATCAAGGGAAAATAGGCCTTCAGGTCTGTACCTATAGAGTGTATATGAGTTGAATGAAACCTCAGAGTTCTGTAGACTAATCTCTGAAATATACAGAAGAGAAAACTGAGTTTTAGAAAATTAAGTGACGTGAAATATTTTCTCTACAGTAAGTTACTTACGGATAACTTCTTCTTTGCTATCAGACTCCTGTGCTAAAATAACTTCTCTGTAAAAGAGAAACAAATGAATTTGAGTTAAATATTAACAGAACATCCTGAGACTAGAAAGGCAAAAAAAATCTAAGCAACTTGATACTTACTTTGCATTAACAAGGATTATTAACATTAAGAAATAAATAAAAAATGGATCTGCTTGTTGTAGATATCCATCCCATATTGCCTGAGTGACTTCAATGGAACAGTAACATGCAAAAAGGCTTCCGAGCTGTAATCAGGAAATGAAATGAGACATAAACCACTGGAAATGACCTGTTCTTTTAAAAGTATGAAAACAAATGTGTAACATTATATCCAATTATCTGCACCTGATACTTAATGTGTAGCTTAATTTTTTTTTTAATTTTTTTTTCAACGTTTATTTATTTTTGGGACAGAGAGAGACAGAGCATGAACGGGGGAGGGGCAGAGAGAGAGGGAGACACAGAATCGGAAACAGGCTCCAGGCTCTGAGCCATCAGCCCAGAGCCCGACGCGGGGCTCGAACTCACGGACCGCGAGATCGTGACCTGGCTGAAGTCGGACGCCAACTGACTGCGCCACCCAGGTGCCCCAATGTGTAGCTTAATTTTAATGTATGTAATGCAAAGGCAGAATATGTAGATTCAAGGCATAATGACACCACTTACTAGCTGTGTGACTTAGGGCATATTACTTAACCTCTAAAACTCCCATTTCTACTTAAAAAGGCGGGGGGGAGAATACTGCTACCGTTCTTCTACCATTGTTGTGGAGAGATAATTAACCTAGAGTATCTAAAGTCACTAATACATATATGCCATAACATAATAACTGGCATAACTACCACTATAAGGGTACCCAGCATAATTATTATGATTCTTCACCTACAAGGTAACTGTAAGGATAAAACATGGTTAGTTAAGAACACAGAGTCAACTTTCAATGACAAGCAAGGTGACTTGCTGCCAAAGCTTACATGTCCATCATCTGAAATACATGAGACATTTATATCCCTGTGTTTCAGGAGCTCTGTGGTCTTCTCTCTTAAATAAAAGAGCTGTTTAATAAGTTTCTCTAGAGCCTGTGTTTTAAACTGCATAAACTCAGTGATCTGTTTATTCAATTTTCATTGGCTACAGAAACAATTCCATTTAGGGGTTTAAATTGAAAACATTTTTAATGGCTAATGGGAACATATACATTGGTGCATATTTTGTGCCAGTACTAAACTACTGTCACATATCCTTTATTATCTCTTATTTAAAATAGTCTCACAACAGTCCTTCAACGTTGACATTTTTCTCCCCATTTTACATGTGAGGAAATAAACTGGTGTTAAACAACCTTCCCAAGCTCAAAGAGATAGTGAGTGGCAGTATTTACACTAGAAAAATGACCTGAGATTCCACAGCCCAAGCTAACTGCCATTACACTTCACCACAAAGCTTTTAAGTATAAAATGTTACTAATGTTTTTTTGTTGTTTTAAAAATTACTATTACAAATAAGATTACTATTACAAATACCAGGGGCACTTAGGTGGCTCAGTCAGTCGGTTAAGTGTCCGACTTTGGTTCAGGTTATGGTCTTGCAGTTTGTGAGTTCAAGTCCCCCATCGGGGTCTCTGCTGTCAGCACAGAGCCTGCTTCAGATCCTCTGTCCCCGCTCCCCCCACCGGCCCCTTCCCCACTCATTCTCTCTCTCAAAAATAAGTAAACTTTGAAAGAAAAAAAGGTTACTATTACAAATCCCAAAGATGTAAATACAAATAGAACTGCAATATATGCACACATGCAATATATGGCCATCATTAAAGTCACATAGCCAAACTACAGCTATCATTGCATTGCTCACAGTTGTAGGTCCCTCAAGGTTTAAGAACTAGCTTTAGGGGCGCCTGGGTGGCGCAGTCGGTTAAGCGTCCGACTTCACCCAGGTCACGATCTCGCGGTCCGGGAGTTCGAGCCCCGCGTCGGGCTCTGGGCTGGTGGCTCAGAGCCTGGAGCCTGTTTCCGATTCTGTGTCTCCCTCTCTCTCTCTGCCCCTCCCCCGTTCATGCTCTGTCTCTCTCTGTCCCAAAAATAAATAAACGTTGAAAAAAAAAATTAAAAAAAAAAAAAAAGAACTAGCTTTAATGGTTTCATCTCATGGTTAAAAAAAAAAAAAAAGACTCCATTCCATAGACATGATACTAATAGCAAGAACTAGTTGGGGCATTGACTGAAGAGAAACCAGTTGTTTTAGTACGTGGTAAAATCTACTACTGGAACTGAGGACTAATTCAGAGTTGTGGCAACAGAAAGAGCATTTCTGAGGCATGATGTGACAGCAGAGACCTCTATAAGGCATCAGAATGCTTAGTTTTTTACTTGAATACAAATAAGTATGAATGGCAATATATGAATCTCAGTGAAACTACAATTTTATAGGTGTTTTATGATTTCAACTCAAAGTGATAAGACTGTGGCTAACACTAAAGAGTAGGTTGCTGCAGTCTGAGATTTAATATGACAGTTGAAACCAGTTAGGATTCTCTTAAGTACCTTTTCCTGATTGTTTACTCATCTCATCCCCTCTGAGGTAGGTATTATTATTCTTCCCATTTTACAGATAAAGAAATTGAAGCTCAGAGGCTAAGTGTTTTAAATCACACAGTTAATAAGTGGAAGAAAGGAATCCTTTCTGAAGAAAGCTAAGTTAAGACATGATCAAAGAGTATGTTTAATTTCTGAATATATATTCTTCTAGGACTCAATCACTGTTTTAGAAAGATCTTCAAGTTAATTGACAAGAGCAGTTCTCAAAGTGTAGTCTGAGGAGCCCTAGACGTCCCCAAGAGTATTTTTTACAGGGGAGTCCATGAGGTCAAACTATTTTCATAATAACACGTGAACTTTAATTGCCTTTTTAATACTCGTTCTCTCACAAGTGAACAATACTTTTCCAAAGGCTACATGAATTGTGGTACCATCACAGACTGAATAAAGAAGCAGGTATGAGAATCTACCTATTTGTGATCCAGCCGAATATTGAGATTTGCAAAAATATAAAACAATGTCACTATTCTAATTTTCTTTTGGAAAATACAGTTATTTTGCATTAGAAAAATAGGCTATTAATGTTAACATGTAATGGATTTATCACTACTTCTAAATGAATATTTAAATTTCTTAGTTTTAATTTCTAACCATCATAATCTGTATAAACTAGAGATCCTCAATAAACATAGGGTATAAAAAGTCCTGACACCAAAGGGTCTGAGAACCACTGACCCAGAATAATAAAACTTCCCATTCAAAATATATAGAATAACAGAGCACTGAGATGTACTTTGTATTTCTTTATATTGATCATTTCTTAATGATCAATATAATCTTAAGTCTTTTTCCTCATGTTTGGATATCAATTCTTATACACACCATCAACAATTTAATCACACAAAGTTTTAAAGTGAACTGATACATACCACATATTTACATATATTACATGCCCATATCAGCACATATTGCATACATATATCTCACAAATATTACATATGAATGTACTATCTATGCAATATGAGATACATGTAAAACAAAAGGCTAAACTTCATTTTAAATAATCTGAACTAACATGGTCAAGAACTAAAAAACCTATTTTGGAAGTACCAATAATTTTACTCCTTTGGTTTAAGTAGTAACGGTCTATAATTTAGTACTTTTCTTTCTCTTCCTTGGGGGAAAATAAACCTAACTATAGTTTTATAGAAAGCTATTTTTCATTAAGTGTTCCTACTTTCACTTTATTACCCAGTTGAGTGCATAGGAGTCTGGAGTAATTTTCTTTGTATCAAGAAAAGAACAAAGCTCAGGCTCATGGTATTGGATGAGTAATCGGAAAAGATGAAATGGTCTTCCCTTCAGAGAACAATCCCTAAAAGACAAGAGAAGCAAGGTTTTTGCATTAATGGATCAGAAATGATCATATCAGTAACTAGTCCTCCTGCAACACCCACCTCCTTCTCCCCACCCCCCAAAATGCCTGAACACCACAGCATTCACAGCAAGCCTACCTGATACATCAGCCAGAAATCTCTTGCTAACACCTAATATCCCTGATTTGACAGAAAGTTTGTAGAAACAGCAGGTCTACAGCCAACTCTAAGGAGATTCTCTCCAGCTCAACCCAGGCAGCACTCAAAAGAAAGAACTACAGGGACCACTGGAAAGAGCAGGACCATTTAGGTTATTTTGACAAGTTCTACATCCCAAAAGGAGAACTACAGAGGTCTAAAAAAAAAAAAAAAAAGACCAGCTCTCTTCTTCCCCTCCAAATACAAGGAAACTCCTAGGAAGGCTTTAGGTTAGCTCCATAGTTAACATACTCAATTAGGAATGTCCTCTAGCAGAGGTAAAAGTCTGAAATGGCCACAGGTAACAAAATACTGGATCAAGAGCCTTAGTTGAAGTGGCCTGGGTACTAGTGCTCAGAATGAATCCTAAGAGGTACAAAACACTTTATTAAACAAGAGTACTACTTCTTGCCTTCTTCCCTTGTGTCTAATGAATCAATAAAAATGTAAACAGCTCAAGGACAGGTGATCTCAATAAAAGTCAATATTTACTGAGAAAATATCACATGCCAGACACTGTAACAGGCACTTTACAAAGTTATCTAATTTTATCTTGACAAGCAACCCTATGAAACAGTTACTATTATTCTCCTCATTTTACAGATGAGAAAACTGAAGCTTAGCTGTGGGCAAGTAACTCACCCAAGGTCACATAGTTTAAAAAGTCAGCTAAGAGCTGTACACAAAAACTGTGCATTAAACTATTATGCCATACGACTCTTCTCTATATATAATTATTTCAACAAGCGGTATTTTGGTAGAAGCACAGTCTCCAAAAAAGCAAATTGTAAAGAAATTGAAATGAAGCAAAAGGCTTCATGTGAAAAAGCTAATGAAATGAATGTCACAGTTTTAACATAAAAGCACTGATAAAGAATATTGTCAAATGCTATTTAAGTAGGAACAATGAAAAACAATTTCTGCAAAACCAAGATCTGAGATCAATGCCAGGATTTGGTATCACTCTCTATCTACTTTTTTTTTTTTTATATTGTAGATAACAGGGAAATTTTGTAGAGAAGGCCCTAGGCTGTTAATTCAGAAGCCCAGAGACAGAACTGGATTCATACTGGCAAGATTACCTCTTCCTTCACCTGAATACTTTCCCCACTCTAATATATGCAAGGCAATTGACTGTTAAGGCAAGACACGGAAACCTTAGAGTAGAGACATAAAATTGTAGGAACCATTGCCTAGTATGTGTCCCTAGCAGGACATCTCAGGGAGTTAGCTACTGCAACAGCATCTATTCATTTAATAGCTCTGTACTGCAAAGCTACTCTCCACTGCAAGGCACTGTGCTTGACTTGACAGGATTCTACCCATGTTACACTGGATCTGTAATGAGAAGATACATTACAATGGAATTCTTCTAGCAGCATTTTGTGGGGCTGTGTTCTATCCAGAGGCATTAATGCTGACCCTGCCTGGAGTGCTGTATTACATGTGGAACTCATAGAAACAGTACCTGGAGGAACCTAACAAGATAGTGTACTATACAACTCAGGGTAAAGCCCCCTCCCCTACTATTACTAACTACCTACCAACATAGTCTCTAGAGAAAAAGTTGGAGCATCATGTCCCTTGCCATCACTAGCTCTGTTACACCGAGCAGTGGTAAAATACAAGCAGTTGAGAAACCTAGTGCAACTGAATGATTCATAAGTATGAATTCCAGTCTTGCTCTACCACGACCACAGTCCTGATTCCCGGCATCTCTGGGTCTGTTTTACGTATATGAAGCACTGTGGCTTCAAGGTAGCAAAGAGGTTCTCTACCCTGGGGAGTTTTTAAAAAATATGCCTAGGCTCTACCTAGTGCACTTATAGTTGAAACTTCAAGGACCCACATGTTTTAAAAGTTCTTGGGCTAAACAGACATTTCCCCAAAGAAGATACACACACTGCCAGAAAGCACATGAAAGATGCTAAACATCACTGACTATCACAGAAATGCAAAGCAAAACCATAATGAGATATCACTTCACACTCATTAGTTTGGCTATAATAATTTTTTTTTTAATGTTGACAGTGGAAAAAGTGGGATCTTCATTCACTACTGGTGGAAATGTAAAATGATATACTTATGGAAAAGGCTGGCAATTCCTCAAAAGGTTAAACATAGAGTCACAATATAACTCAGCAATTTCACTTATAGGTACATACCCAAGAGAAATGAAATACACGTCTACACAAAAACTTGTACACAAATGTTCACAGCAGCATTATTCATAACCAAAATGTGAAAATAATCCAAATGTCCAACTGTTGAATGAGTAAATAAAATGTGATATAGCCATGCAATGCATGTAAATTCACAGACACAGAAAGATTGCCTCAGGAAGTGGTTGCTTAGGGCTGACAGTGTTGGGGGAAAATGGAGAGTTGACTACTAATGGGTACAGGATTCCTTCTTGGAGATGAAAATGTTCTAAAAAATTTTGTGGTTATGGCTGCACAATCCTGTGACTATACTAAAAAACAATGAGCTATACACACACTAAAAGGATAAATTTTATGATCTGAAAATGGTATCTTGAGCTATTAAAGAAAAAGTTATTCAGTGGTTTCTAACAAGCAACCAGGGTGGAAAACTGTATTAGTTAAAACACAGGTGGCCATCCAAACTTAGGTTCAAATCTTGACTCAGACATACACCAGACGTGTAATCATGAGTAAGTCTTTAATCTCTTCCTTTGCCTCAGTTTTTGTACTTGTATATCAGAGATACCTACCCTTTAGCGGTCATAGTTTAAATAAGAAAACACACAAAACACCTGCATTTAGTATAGTGTGTATCACAGAAAGCAGTAAAGAATGGTAGTCATTTAACTACCAAGCTCCAGAATAGTAGAGTTCTCTACTTTGGCTGCACATTGCAGTCAACTGAGAAGCTCTAAAAAAAACAATGATGCCTGGGTGCCCTTCTCAGAGATTTGATAGTCAGATATAAAAATACGCATCAGGATTTTTAAGAGCTCCCTCAAGGACTCCAGTGTGCATCCAAAATTCCCTGTGCAGATTATGTCAAAAGTTCCTCTTCGCTCTGAAATCCTGACTACCTAATCGGTAGCACAGGGAACTACAAGAATTCTTTCCGGCCTCATGGATGCAGCCCCTGCACTACCTCTCCTCTGGCCCTCCACACCTGCAACCATCTAAACATCTACCTATCTAGTCTCAGCCTAAGGGTCACTTGCCCAGGGAAGTCATCTCTGACCTCCAGGACAAGTTAGGTCGCCCCCACTGAATATGCCCTTAGCATTCTATATTTCATCTTCCTAATACTCAGCACACTCCTAATTACTTGTTCAGTGCCTGCATATATAGGATTACATGTCAAGCTGTAATGCTAGCACCTCACTTAAGGCAGCACTCCAAAAATTTTACTTTTCGTATAGACACTAAAATGTTATTTTTATAAGGAAAGAAATTATAATAGGGATACTACCAAAAGATTGTACCAACTTTACAAGCATAAATTCTTAACCAAAGAACCCTTTAAAAAATGTTTACAACCACAGAAATAAAGTCAAATAACAGTTAAGATTCAAATACTTGAACCTTTTACTTTACCACCAAAGTAAATCTAACTTTAGTTCAAAACAAATCAGACTTTTATTCATTTAAAAACTATTATTACTAAAACGTGTTTTACCTGGGGATGTACTTATTCATGATAGCATAAAAGCAGTTGTATAAATCGCTGCGTGGCAACTGAAGATGCACCAATGGTTTCAGTAGATGTATCCAGCTGAGGGATGTGCTGTAGTTAATGTTACGTGATTTACAGTAAAAGGTGATTACGGATTCAATATCCAAAAGTAATTCTGTTGCTTTCTCTTGTGGCACTGAAAGCTGTTCTAGAAAATAAGTGTCAAAATTAAGTTACCAAGGGCCTGTTAGAGACTCAGTTATTGCAAGTAACACTTGTTTTCAAACACACAATACTTCCTTAGTGTATTCAGAGCATGACAAGGGCAAAAGAAAACTACACAAAAGCATGTTTCCTTTTATTTAGTATTTACTAGCTATTCAGTATTTAACTCAATAATACTTGACCTATATATATGTTAAACATAAAAATGGGCAATCCGAGGTAGAGAGGTAGGAAAGATGCTTAACCCATATTCCTGGAAAGCAAAAAGGTGTTTTCTAAACAAAAGATTATCATCTACCCAATGATGGGCAGCTGTCACTATAGCTTTGTCAGAGAAGGTTATTAATTCCCTACCAATAAATTCCCTTTCCTTTGAATACACTAGCAATAATGTTTCTGTTGTGGTTAGTACACAAAAGCCTATCTAATAAAATTTAACTAAATTGTAATAAAAAGAAAAACAAAAAGACACTAAGGACTATAGATGAATTTAAAAATACAAACTAAATTCATTTAAGCTTGAAAAGACCTTGTGGAGTGACAGGAAACCTTTTCATCCATGACTTAAAATAGTTTTGTGGGTTTTTTTTTTATTACAGATCATTACCTATGATCTGCAAAAGTTTATAGGTAAACTTTTAGAACACAGACCCCTTTAATGTGAAGACTAAAGATCATACAGACCTTTTCACAAAAAAACAATTTTAAAACTGCAACAAAACTATAAAGGTACCAGAAGAACTGAACATATAAGCCAAAAAACAAACAAACAAAAAAACCAAAAAAAACCCTACACTAAAAATTGGGCTCTCTTTCTTATAAATACTAGATATTACTTCATAAGAATTTCCAAAGAGAAGTCCTACGACTGTTTACTAGCCATTCACAAATTTAACATATCCCAAACTGTAACAAGATGATTCTATTAAAGAGTAACTCTTCTACCTCACAATATTATTTTCAAAATTTTTCAGTTTGAAAACAATTATTAAACTTACCGATAAACTCTACACAATCTTTGTGAATGGCATTCTGTTCTGGCAAGTCTAAAATACCATCCCATGATGCCAAACTATCACCTTTTCCTGCAACATTTAGAGCAATCTGGAAGAAAGATAAAAGCAATTAGCTTTGTATGTCATGTCTCATTTTTAGAAAATATACTGTAATAATGGAAAGTCCTGAATTTTGAAATAATAATACATACTTCAAAGATTACAAAGTAATGTATTTACACTCCACCAAATGCTGATCCCTTCAGTCATATCATAATGAACACAATTATTTTAAATCTCCCTACATTAAATTTTACTACTTCATGTCAATCCAGTGAATAGCATACACAAATTTATTTCAGCAAACATCATCAATATTATAGACTAAATGTTTGTGTCCTCCCACAAAATTCAGATGTTGAAACCTAATCCCCAATGCGATGTTATTTAGAGGTGAGGCCTTTGGGAGGTGACTAGGTCATGAGGGTGGAGCCCTCATAATGGAATTAGTGCCTTCATAAAAGAGACCCCAGAGAGCCCCTATCCCTTCAGCCATGTGAGGACACATTAAGGAATTATTATTTTTTTTAGTTTAATGGTATTATGCTTATTTTAAAAGTCTTTATCTTTTAGACTTTCATACTAAAGTATTTTAGTGTGCTACCAAGGATTTAAAATAATCCAGTGGGTGAGACAGGGAGGAAAGCATAGAGATACTAATCACACAAGACTGGCCAAATATTAACAGTTAAAACTAAGTGATGGGTCATGGGGGTTCATTATGCAAGTCTACTTTTGTATGTGTTTTAAATTTCTACAATAAAACATTCAGAATGCTATGTACAATTATTATTCCATTTCTGTTACAGATATATGTGCAGAGAAGAAAAAATAAAAAGATATATACCAAGACATTATTATGTGTTTTACCCATAGGTGATAGACAGTAGATAGTTTTTATCTTATCTGCTGCTTGTTATGTTTTAACAAACAGTATTTCTTTTGTAATCATAACAAAATCTTAATTTAAAATTAAAAAGTGACACATACACTACAAAACAGATGAAGAGGAAAATAAAGCAAAGTAAAATGTCCTATAATTCCAACACACAGAGAGACCTATGTCCTCTCCCCACCTTGTCTTTAATATAGCTGAGATAATTCCATGTCTGCAATTATAAATCCTATTTTACTCATTGGTTTCATTTTCCCATTTCATTAAACAATCTTTATAAACATCATTTGTAATGACTACAAAAGAAAAAGCATTGCCCTTCAAAACCTATATTATTAAATAACCAAACATGACAGAAACACACCATTTAAGTTGCTCTGTTTGATAAATTCTCGATGCAACATGGTCAGAAGATGATAAATTTTTTGCAACTTAGACAAATGAACATAAAAATTCTCAAATGTTATTCTTAAGTGATGACATTTTGCTTTAGTTTTCAGTTACTTTACCTTCCAAACTTTGGCCCTCAGATTAGCAGGTAGTGGTCTTCCCTGAATTATATTTCTCAAAGTTTCAAGATCACAACCTCCTGCTTCCAGAGCTTCTGCAAGGTCTTTTTCCCTAAAAAACAAGTCCTTAATAGATCAATTCTACTTATTTTTTTCTTATTGAAGATTAATTTATAACCATGGCCTATTAAAGGCTGTGTGTGTCTACGAAGAAAAGGTTCTCAGTAGCCAAAATGTAATGCCAAGGCATACACACAGCATTTTGTTTCCTTGGAAGGGAATCTAGGGTTTCATGCAATTTACTCTCATTTTGCACTTAGTTCTAACAAGCTCAGTTATGTTTTCTAAAATTAAAGAAAGTTAAAAAGAGAAGACAGCACAAGCAGGATGACAGCACTTAAAAGTCACAGTAATATTACTATTCATGGTAGTAGTACTGACTCACACTTTACAGAGCACTATCTTTGTGCCAGGCAGTGTTCCAAATACTGTCCAGGTGTTATTTTGATTCTCACAACAACCCTATGAAGTAACCACAATCATCACTGGCCCCAGTTTACATATGCAAAAGTTGAAGCAAAGAGGGGTTATATAGTTTATGAACACTCATCTAGTAAGTATTCTAGCCAAGATTCCAATTTTAACAGTCTGGTTCCAGAATTTATGCTCCTGATATTATGCTAAATATTGGCAAAGAGGAGAAATCATAAAATTCTGCCAAGAATTCAGTGCTGTATGGGAATACTTAGTACATAACTCACACAGGTATCATGCCTAGAGCTGTGCCTAGCTTACAGTAAGTGTCCAATAAATGTCAGATGAACAAAAAAAGTTCTAATGGCATCACCATTTTACATATTAAATATATATATCTAATATATATATTCTTTTAAAGAAAAAGAATACATCATTGAGTACTCAGCAAGCAGTTATGTACAGTCTGCTAGGTTTAAGGAGAAAATTAAACATGAAATAAATTTTATTTTTGTTTGTATATGGTCAAAATAATATATTTTTCAAAAACTTTCACAAACATTATGAATTGTTTTTTAGCCATGAAATAACCACTTAAAATAAGTAATTCTCTCAGAATTCTCAAAAGCTGAGTTTTAGTCATTGTTTATAATTTTAATGTACAAAACATAAGAAATCTATATAAATAAAAATCCATAACTCAGCCAGACAATTTCTAAAAATCTTTGAAGCAGCCTGAAAGAGTCTCCCACTACGATCAGGAAACCAAGATTTTGTCACACTGGGGGTGGGGGTGGGGGGGGTGGGAAGATGGTTTTGAGGAAAATAATTTACTACCATTTCACATTCTCTTAATAAGATAATGTAAATCTCCCCTACTGACAGGATTCCAAGAATATTAGTTTAAATGGGTAAATTTACTAAAGTGTTACCCTCTTAATGGAATGGAATTAAATGAAATATATATAATCACTTGGGATCATATTCAAAACAAAAGTAGTGATCAAATTTTAGCTACTACAAATTCATAAGAACAAGAATATAACTAGTAACCACACAAGAAACATTTCTTTTCCTTTTGCTATGTGGTCACCAAAGTGTTGGACAAGAAAGTGAGGGAAAAAGATTTCAAGTCTACTGTTCAGAAATGCTTCAGGCCTATAGTTGATAAAGAATGGGGTTTATCTCTTCTCATCTGGTCAAAATGTACAAGAGAGGCTGTTAGAATGTGAAAGGTTGTTTGTAACCATAAAACAAAGATAATTTAATGTGATCTTTGAGAAATACCATATTTTTAATGATTAAATATGTAAATGAACTGTAAATACCATCATATGAGATAGAATTCTTCTACCAAATAAATGAAGAACTAGAATTTTTCTATTTTTCAGGGCAAAAATCCTTGGTTTCTTTTTGAAGTAACTTTGCCAAATCCCTTACTATTCCAGACAACAAAGTCGGTATTCTAGGGCAAAATGCCCAACCCTCGACATACTTTTTAAATCATAATAATGTACAAGCACATCCCTGTTGATACAGCTGCTGTTGTAGTCTTTGATGCTGCCCCCAGGGAACCACAAACATGGTCTCCAACAGTACAACCATGAGCAAGAAACCAGAATACGCTCCAACTTAAGTAGTAAAAGGCATCTCTCACAAACTAAATTAATGTTATCTTCTGAACAAAGTATTCAAAAGTTCAGTTATCAGACCTTCAACATTACAAATGCACTTGTAAAAAGTAGCAAAACAGCTGAAAATAGTGAAGTTAAATAATTCAAGTAAGAGTCAAGTTCCTATCGAGAGATAGGAACTCTATGGCACTTAGCTCTCAAATAGAACTTTCCTTCCCCCTAAACCAAGTTTCCTTCTACTTTTGAGCAAGCAATACCTAACATTCAAAATCAAGACACGTGTCTGGGGGTATATGATGGTGGGGGGGAGTTTATGGTTTTTTAAATCTTCTTTGAGGTGAGAATATTCAAAGTCAGAGTGGCTACAATGAACAAATTAGGACACTATAGACGCTGGAGAGGATGTGGAGAAACAGGAACCCTCTTGCACTGTTGGTGGGAATGCAAACTGGTGCAGCCACTTTGGAAAACAGTGTGGAGGTTCCTCAAAAAATTAAAAATAGATCTACCCTATAACCCAGCAATAGCACTGCTAGGAATTTACCCAAGGGATACAGGAGTGCTGATGCATAGGGGCACCTGTACCCCAATGTTTATAGCAGCACTTTCAACAATAGCCAAATTATGGAAAAAGACTAAATGTCTATCAACTGATGAATGGATATAGAAGTTGTGGTTTATATACACAATGGAATACTACTTGGCAATGAGAAAGAATGAAATATGGCCTTTGGTAGCAACATGGATGGAAATGGAGAGTGTTATGTTAAGTGAATAAGTCATACAGAGAAAGACAGATACCATATGTTTTCATTCTAATGTGGATCCTGAGAAACTTAACAGAAGACCATGGGGGAGGGGAAGGGGAAAAAAAAAGTTACAGAGAGGGAAGGAGGCAAACCCTAAGAGACTCTTAAAAACAGAATAATCTGAGGGTTGATGGGGGGGAGGGAGGGGAAAGTGGGTGATGGGCATTGAGGAGGGCACCTGTTGGGATGAGCACTGGGTGTTGTAAGGAAACCAGCTGACAACAAATTTCATAATCAATCAATCAATCAATCTTCTTTGATTATGGTGGCTTCTTACTAACCTCACAAGCCAAAGGTTGGTAGAAACGTACTGGGGATTCAGATAGCTCTTAAAATAGGAAAGTATAGGTCTTGTCCATTTATCCTAGTTAAATCTGGAAAATAAGTAACTGTCTACTTTGCTAGAAGGTTCAACACAAAGCAAATCCAAAGCTTTGGGGTTGCCAAGTAACAGAAATGCATCTCTTCCTAACTCTATGACATTGAAAACCATACTATTTGTTAGTACGACGCTACAGGTTATTGTTGATGACCTATCAAGGACACATTTTCAAAGCCTAAATAAAACAACAGAATTTCCCCTCACCTGATGGTTTGTGGCAACATCACCTAAACACTGTAACCCAAGTTGCTTTAGAATTATAGCAAGGCAAACAATGTGACTAAGTTCATATGAAGTTAATGTTTATTCAAACTAGCAACTGAATTTTTCTTCTTCAACCAAATGGTGAGTAACTTCTAGCATATGGAAGCATTTGCACAATGCAAATTAAAGGGGTATGATGGGGGGGAACATGAATTTTTAAGCACTACCAAATTAAATACAGATTTCTAAATGCTTCTAGGATTAATAAATTCAATTTAAATTTTTGTACATAATTATTTTCTGACTATATTGAATCCATTCAAAATTATCATTTTTAAAAGCAACTAGGATTATGCATGTTGTGTTCCTAAGTCAAAAAGTCAGAGAAAATCTGCCACCGAAACAAAAAAAACTGTTTATTTCACTTTTTTCTAAATTGTTTTGCCCATAACCACATTCTAAAAATCTTCTTTTCCCTATAATTTCAAAATTTATTAAAACTTTAGCTGTACACACTCCAAACAGGAGGTGAAAACAACGCTTAGTTTATCTCTTATTTTTTTACATGTGTCTTTCTGCACTTAAACTCTACATCCGTTATCAGCCATTCTCCACTCCTCCCCACCCTACTCCCAGCCTCTGGCAACCACTGATTTACTTTCTGTCCCTACACACTTACCTATTCTGGACATTTTATTTTTTAAAGTTTATTTATTTTTAAGTAATCTCTACACCCAATGTGGGGCTCAAATTCATAACCTCAAGATCAAGAGTCTCATGCTCTCCTAACTGAGCCAGTTAGGTGCCCCAATTCTGGACAGTTTATATATGGAATTTTATTTATGCAGTCTTTGTGTCTGGTTTCTTAGCATAATGTTTTCAACGTCTATCTATGTTATAGCATGTATCAGTACATGTTTTTTATTGCCAAATAATATTCCACTGCATGTTATACTACATTTTATTTATCCATTCATCAGTTAATAAACATTAGAGTTGTTGTTTTTTTTTAATTTTTTTTTCAACGTTTATTTATTTTTTGGGACAGAGAGAGAGACAGAGCATGAATGGGGGAGAGGTAGAGAGAGAGGGAGACACAGAATCGGAAACAGGCTCCAGGCTCCGAGCATCAGCCCAGAGCCTGACGCAGGGCTCGAACTCCCGGACCGCGAGATCGTGACCTGGCTGAAGTCGGACGCTTAACCGACTGCGCCACCCAGGCGCCCCAACATTAGAGTTGTTTTAACTTTTTAGCTATATGACTGTCTCCTAATTTTGAAAATATGTATCAACAGTTAAACTACTTAAGTGTATGATGCATATGCATCATTTATTATTTATTCTTCTTAAGAAAGTCTGGAAGAATTTAAAATTCAATTCTATTAAAACTTCACACTTCGGAGTGGCAGAAGCATCTCCACAGTTGGAGGGAGAGAGCCTGGCAGAATCAAGGTGCGTGTATGTGAACTGGGGGAGATAAAATGGCATAGGCACGGAGGGGAAAGAACACTTTCTGTGGAGAGACAAAAGGGAGAGAAAGAAAGAGGGGTTGTGAAAGTGCAGCATCCATTTAGCACAAAAGGAAAAACCTCTCTGGACCCTGGACAGGGGAAAGAGATATACAAGAGTACCAGTTTTTTGAGGGTTTTGTTTGTTTGTTTGTTTGTTTGCAAACAGCCTTTGGAGCTGAAATTTGGAGGTTTCATAAGGGACTGACTTTCTCTGGAGCGGAGCCAGGAGCCCTAGCACACGCTCCTGGGGAGAAGGGAGCCGGCCGAAGTGCACAGCCCGGTGTAGCGACCTCAGAGCACGCTAGGAGAGAATAGTCCCCTCTTCCAGAGTGCTCTGGGAAGAGGGTTTATTGCCTCCCCAAGGACAAAAGACCCTGAGGGTACCAGCCAAAAAGCCTTTTATCAGCAAGACCGTGAGGCCCTACTCTGGAACAGGGGAGAGGAGCCACACAGAGCTGGGTCCTTTAAGATTCGAAGTTCTGAATCCCAGCTGAGTGCCTAGAAGGAGCAGGAGAACTGTAGAGCAGGGAAAATGACTGCCCTCGCTATTCTGAGGGCTGCCTGAACAGCGTGGGTTGAGACACCTGGGCCGGGGAGGAAAGATTGGGGTGTTTCCATTTTCCCCCCAACACCAACATGGTGGGACTTCAGAGAGCAGCACAGCAGCCCCCAGTGGAGGCAGGACAAGCTTACACCAAACCCACCCCTCTGTGCCTGGTAACTGTTTGTTTATTGGAGCAAGACTGGCTGCCCAAAGCAGCTGGCCTCTCCTCCAGACCAGCACAGCCACCTGTCCCAGGCACCAACAGACATCTGTTTCTTTTTCTTTCCTTTTCTTCTTCTTTCCTCCCTCTTCTTCTTTTTTTCTTTTGGAATCAGGCTCATAGTTTCTGATTTGTTATGGTCAAACCATACATACATACATACATATATATATATTTATAAATATATATTTTTATATTTATAAATATATGTGAATTCTTATTTTGTACATTTTTAATTATTTAATTATATTTATATTACTTATTATATAATAATTTATATATAATATATATATTTTTTGATTAGGCATTTTTATTCTATTCTTTTATCATATTTTCTCTTTTGTCTTCTTCTTTATTTTCCTTCCTCTTTCTCTGGAATTAGCCTTATAGTTTTTTGATTCTCTATTTGGTTTTCTTTTCCCCCTTCATTTTTCTCTTTTTATGGAATTAGGCTCTCCCCCCCACCCCCCGCTTTTTTTCCCCAGAGTTACTTCAACAACAAATCAAAGCACACCTAGTTAAAAGTCCAAACACTGCACCATTACAAGCTAGGAGGAGCTCTGCAGAGGACTGACCAGTGGGACAGAGCAGCCAAATGCAACAAAAGAGTACATGCAACATATGCCAAAAACACTTCCTGGAGTGCAGGCCCCAGGCAGCATATGACTCCTTTTAAATATAGTAGTACTCAAGGGTGCAAGACACATAATAAGCTCTTAAAACACACAAAAGACAGAAACAGCCACAATGACAAAATGGAGGAATTCTCCCCAGAAGAAAGGTCAAGAAGAAATCAAAGCCAGAACATTACCCAAAACAGATATAAACAATATATGTGAACATGCATTAGAAGAACAGTCATAAGATTAATAACCGGGCTTGAAAAAAAGCATAGAAGACACCAGAGAAATTCTTGCTGTGGAGATCAAAGACCTAAGAACTAGGATGAATTTTAAAATGTTATAACTGAGATCCAAAATAAACTAGATACAGTGACAGTGAAGATGGAAAAAGCAGAGGAGATAATAGGTAAAACACAAGATAAAACCATGGAAATTAATGAAGCTGAAAAAAAGAGGGAAAGGAAATTACTAGATCATGAGAGGAGAATTAGAGAACTAAGTAATTCCATGAAACGAAACAATATCCATATCATAGGAGCCCCAGGAGAAGAAGAGCAAGAGAAAGGGGCAGAAGGTTTATTTGAACAAATTATAGCTGAGAACTTCCCTAATCTGGGGAAGGAAACAGGCATCCAAATCCAAGAGGTACAGTGAACTCCCTTACAAATCAACAAAAACAGGTCAACACCATGACGTATCATAATGAAATTGGCAAAATACATAGATAAAGAGAGAATTCTGAAAGCAGCTAGGTACAAAAGGTTCTTAACCTTCAAGAGTAGACACATAAGGATAGTAGCAGACCTGCCCACTGAAACTTGGCAGGCCAGAAGGGAGTGGCAGGAAATATTCAATGTGCTGAATAGGAAAAGTGTGCAGCCAAAAATCCTTTATCCAGCAAGGCTGTCATTCAGAGTAGAAGGAGAGATAAAAGCTTTCCCGGACAAACAAAAACTAAATGAGTTCATGATCACTAAACTAGCCCTGCAGGAGATCCTAAGGGGGACTCTGTGAGTGGAAACAGCAAAGACTACAAAGGACCAGAGGCATCACAACAAACATGAAATCTACAGGTAACGCAATGGCAATAAATTTGTATCTTTCAATAATCACTCTGAATGTAAATGGATTAAATGTCCCAATCAAAAGACATAGATATCAGAATGGATAAAAAAAGTAAGATCTATCTCTATGCTGTCTATAGGAGACTCATTTTAGACCTAAGGACACCTGCAGATTGAAAGGGGGGGGGGGGAGGGCTGGGTGGCTCAGTCAGTTAAGCATCCAACTTTGGCTCAGGTCGTGATCTCGCGGTTTATGAGTTCGAGACCTGTGTTGCACTCTGTGCTGACAGCTCGGAGCCTGGAGCCTGCTTTGGATTCTGTGTCTCCTCCTCTCTCTGCCCCTCCCATGCTCATGTTCTGTCTCTCTCTGTCTCTTAATAATAAATAAACATTAAAAAAAAAAGTGAGGGGATGGAGAACAATCTATCATGCTAATGGATATCAAAAGAAAGCCAGAGTAGCCATATTTGTATCAGACAAACTAGATTTTAAAATAAAGACTGTAACAAGAGATGAAGAAAGGTATTAAATCATAATTAAGGGGTCTATCCATCAAGAATAGCTAACAATTATAAATATTTATGCCCCCAACATAGAAGCACTCAAATATAAAAATCAATTAGTCACAAACATAAGCAAACATTGATAATAATACAATAATTGCAGGAGACTTTAATACTCCACTCACAACAATGGACAGATTATCTAGGCAGAAAATCAATAAGAAAACAATGGCTCTGAATGACACATTGGACCAGATGGACTTAACAGGTATATTCAGAACATTTCATCCTAAAGCAACATAATACACACTCTTATAGAGTACATATGGAACATTCTCCAAAGTAGATCACATACTGGGTTACAAAACAGCCCTCAACAGGTACAAAAAGATTGAGATCATATCATGCATATTTTCAGATCACAATGTTATGAAACTTGAAATCAACCACAAGAAAAAAATAGAAAAACCCCCCAAATACATGGAGATTAAAACTTCACATCTATTAGAATGGCTATTAGAAAGAAAGAAAGAAAGAAAGAAAGAAAGAAAGAAAGAAGAAAGAAAGAAAGAAAGAAAAGAAAAGAAAAGAAAAGAAAAGAAAAGAAAAGAAAAGAAAAGAAAAGAAAAGAAAAGGAAAAGAAAAGAAAAGAAAAGAGGACTCTCGGGAAGATGGCGGTGTAGGAGGACGCTGGGCTCACCGCGCGTCCTGCTGATCACTTAGATTCCACCTACACCTGCCTAAATAACCCAGAAAACCACCAGAGGATTAGCAGAACGGAGGCGCCGGAGCCAAGCGCAGACGAGAGGCCCACGGAAGAGGGTAGGAAGGGCGGCGAGGCGGTGCGCGCTCCACGGACTGGCGGGAGGGAGCCGGGGCGGAGGGGCGGCTCGCCGGCAAAGCAGAGCCCCCAAGTCTGGCTTGCAAAAAGCGGAGGGGCCTGACGGACTGTGTTCCGACAGCAAGCGCAACTTAGCGGCTGGGAGGTCATAAGTTAACAGCTCTGCTCAGAAAGCGGGAAGGCTGGAGGACAAAGGGAAGGAAAGCTGCTGAGCCCCCGGACGACAGAGCTCAGTTTGGTGGGGAACAAAGGCGCTCGCCAGCGCCATCTTCCCCGCCCATCCCCCAGCCAAAATCCCAAAGAGAACCAGTTCCTGCCAGGGAACTTGCTCGCTCCGCGCAAACACCCAACTCTGCGCTTCTGCGGAGCCAAACCTCCGGCAGCGGATCTGACTCCCTCCTGCTGCCACAGGGCCCCTCCTGAAGTGGATCACCTAAGGAGAAGCAAGCTAAGCCTGCCCCTCCTGCCCCTGTGCACCTTGCCTACCCACCCCAGCTAAGACACCAGACCCCAGCATCACAAGCCTGGCAGTGTGCAAGTAGCCCAGACAGGCCACCCCACCCCACAGTGAATCCCGCCCCTAGGAGAGGGGAAGAGAAGGCACGCACCAGTCTGACTGTGGCCCCAGCGGTGGGCTGGGGGCAGACATCAGGTCTGACTGCGGCTCCGCCCACCAACTCCAGTTATACACCACAGCACAGGGGAAGTGCCCTGCAGGTCCTCACCACGCCAGGGACTATCCAAAATGACCAAGCGGAAGAATTCCCCTCAGAAGAATCTCCAGGAAATAACAACAGCTAATGAGCTGATCAAAAAGGATTTAAATAATATAACAGAAAGTGAATTTAGAATAATAGTCATAAAATTAATCGCTGGGCTTGAAAACAGTATAGCTGACAGCAGAGAATCTCTTGCTACAGAGATCAAGGGACTAAGGAACAGTCACGAGGAGCTGAAAAACGCTCTAAATGAAATGCATAACAAAATGGAAACCACCACAGCTCAGATTGAAGAGGCAGAGGAGAGAATAGGTGAACTAGAAGATAAAGTTATGGGAAAAGAGGAAGCTGAGAAAAAGAGAGATAAAAAAAATCCAGGAGTATGAGGGGAAAATTAGAGAACTAAGTGATACACTAAAAAGAAATAATATACGCATAATTGGTATCCCAGAGGAGGAAGAGAGAGGGAAAGGTGCTGAAGGGGTACTTGAAGAAATAATAGCTGAGAACTTCCCTGAACTGGGGAAGGAAAAAGGCATTGAAATCCAAGAGGCACAGAGAACTCCCTTCAGACGTAACTTGAATCGATCTTCTGCACGACATATCATAGTGAAACTGGCAAAATACAAGGATAAAGAGAAAATTCTGAAAGCAGCAAGGGGTAAACGTGCCCTCACATATAAAGGGAGACCTATAAGACTCGTGACTGATCTCTCTTTTGAAACTTGGCAGGCCAGAAAGAGTTGGCACGAGATTTTCAGTGTGCTAGACAGAAAAAATATGCAGCCGAGAATCCTTTATCCAGCAAGCCTGTCATTTAGAATAGAAGGAGAGATAAAGGTCTTCCCGAACAAACAAAAACTGAAGGAATTTGTCACCACTAAACCAGCCCTACAAGAGATCCTAAGGGGGACCCTGTGAGACAAAGTACCAGAGACATCACTACAAGCATAAAACATACAGACATCACAATGACTCTAAACCCATATCTTTCTATAATAACACTGAATGTAAATGGATTAAATGCGCCAACCAAAAGACATAGGGTATCAGAATGGATAAAAAAACAAGACCCATCTATTTGCTGTCTACAAGAGACTCATTTTAGACCTGAGGACACCTTTAGATTGAGAGTGAGGGGATGGAGAACTATTTATCATGCTACTGGAAGCCAAAAGAAAGCTGGAGTAGCCATACTTATATCAGACAAACTAGACTTTAAATTAAAGGCTGTAACAAGAGATGAAGAAGGACATTATATAATAGTGACAGGGTCTATCCATCAGGAAGAGCTAACAATTATAAATGTCTATGCACCGAATACCGGAGCGCCCAAATATATAAAACAATTACTCATAAACACAAGCAACCTTATTGAGAAGAATGTGGTCATTGCAGGGGACTTTAACACCCCACTTACAGAAATGGATAGATCATCTAGACACACGGTCAATAAAGAAACAAGGGCCCTGAATGAGACATTGGATCAGATGGACTTGACAGATATATTTAGAACTCTGCATCCCAAAGCAACAGAATATACTTTCTTCTCGAGTGCACATGGAACATTCTCCAAGATAGATCATATACTGGGTCACAAAACAGCCCTTCATAAATTTACAAGAATTGAAATCATACCATGCATACTTTCAGACCACAATGCTATGAAGCTTGAAATCAACCACAGAAAAAAGTCTGGAAAACCTCCAAAAGCATGGAGGTTAAAGAACACCCTACTAACGAATGAGTGGGTCAACCAGGCAATTCGAGAAGAAATTAAAAAATATATGGAAACAAACGAAAATGAAAATACAACAATCCAAACGCTTTGGGACGCAGCGAAGGCAGTCCTGAGAGGAAAATACATTGCAATCCAGGCCTATCTCAAGAAACAAGAAAAATCCCAAATACAAAATCTAACAGCACACCTAAAGGAAATAGAAGCAGAACAGCAAAGGCAGCCTAAACCCAGCAGAAGAAGAGAAATAATAAAGACCAGAGCAGAAATAAACAATATAGAATCTAAAAAAACTGTAGAGCAGATCAACGAAACCAAGAGTTGGTTTTTTGAAAAAATAAACAAAATTGACAAACCTCTAGCCAGGCTTCTCAAAAAGAAACGCGAGATGACCCAAATAGATAAAATCATGAATGAAAATGGAATTATTACAACCAATCCCTCAGAGATACAAACAATTATCAGGGAATACTATGAAAAATTATATGCCAACAAATTGGACAACCTGGAAGAAATGGACAAATTCCTGAATACCCACACTCTTCCAAAACTCAATCAGGAGGAAATAGAAAGCTTGAACAGACCCATCACCAGCGAAGAAATTGAATCGGTTATCAAAAATCTCCCAACAAATAAGAGTCCAGGACCAGATGGCTTCCCAGGGGAGTTCTACCAGACGTTTAAAGCAGAGATAATACCTATCCTTCTCAAGCTATTCCAAGAAATAGAAAGGGAAGGAAAACTTCCAGACTCATTCTATGAAGCCAGTATTACTTTGATTTCTAAACCAGACAGAGACCCAGTAAAAAAAGAGAACTACAGGCCAATATCCCTGATGAATATGGATGCCAAAATTCTCAATAAGATACTAGCAAATCGAATTCAACGGCATATAAAAAGAATTATTCACCATGATCAAGTGGGATTCATTCCTGGGATGCAGGGCTGGTTCAACATTCGCAAATCAATCAACGTGATACATCACATTAACAAAAAAAAAAAGAGAAAAACCATATGATCCTGTCAATCGATGCAGAAAAGGCCTTTGACAAAATCCAGCACCCTTTCTTAATAAAAACCCTTGAGAAAGTCGGGATAGAAGGAACATACTTAAAGATCATAAAAGCCATTTATGAAAAGCCCACAGCTAACATCATCCTCAACGGGGAAAAACTGAGAGCTTTTTCCCTGAGATCAGGAACATGACAGGGATGCCCACTCTCACCGCTGTTGTTTAACATAGTGCTGGAAGTTCTAGCATCAGCAATCAGACAACAAAAGGAAATCAAAGGCATCAAAATTGGCAAAGATGAAGTCAAGCTTTCGCTTTTTGCAGATGACATGATATTATACATGGAAAATCCGACAGACTCCACCAAAAGTCTGCTAGAACTGATCCATGAATTCAGCAAAGTTGCAGGATACAAAATCAATGTACAGAAATCAGTTGCATTCTTATACACTAACAATGAAGCAACAGAAAGACAAATAAGGAAACTGATCCCATTCACAATTGCACCAAGAAGCATAAAATACCTAGGAATAAATCTAACCAAAGATGTAAAGGATCTGTATGCTGAAAACTATCGAAAGCTTATGAAGGTAATTGAAGAAGATTTAAAGAAATGGAAAGACATTCCCTGCTCATGGATTGGAAGAATAAATATTGTCAAAATGTCAATACTACCCAAAGCTATCTACACATTCAATGCAATCCCAATCAAAATTGCACCAGCATTCTTCTCGAAACTAGAACAAGCAATCCTAAAATTCATATGGAACCACAAAAGGCCCCGAATAGCCAAAGTCATTTTGAAGAAGAAGACCAAAGCAGGAGGCATCACAATCCCAGACTTTAGCCTCTACTACAAAGCTGTCATCATCAAGACAGCATGGTATTGGCACAAAAACAGACACATAGACCAATGGAATAGAATAGAAACCCCAGAACTAGACCCACAAACGTATGGCCAACTCATCTTTGACAAAGCAGGAAAGAACATCCAATGGAAAAAAGACAGTCTCTTTAACAAATGGTGCTGGGAGAACTGGACAGCAACATGCAGAAGGTTGAAACTAGACCACTTTCTCACACCATTCACAAAAATAAACTCAAAATGGATCAAGGACCTGAATGTGAGACAGGAAACCATCAAAACCTTAGAGGAGAAAGCAGGAAAAGACCTCTCTGACCTCAGCCGTAGCAATCTCTTACTCGACACATCCCCAAAGGCAAGGGAATTAAAAGCAGAAGTGAATGACTGGGACCTTATGAAGATAAAAAGCTTCTGCACAGCAAAGGAAACAACCAACAAAACGAAAAGGCAACCAACGGAATGGGAAAAGATATTTGCAAATGACATATCGGACAAAGGGCTAGTATCCAAAATCTATAAAGAGCTCACCAAACTCCACACCCGAAAAGCAAATAACCCAGTGAAGAAATGGGCAGAAAACATGAATAGACACTTCTCTAAAGAAGACATCCGGATGGCCAACAGGCACATGAAAAGATGTTCAGCGTCGCTCCTTATCAGGGAAATACAAATCAAAACCACACTCAGGTATCACCTCACGCCAGTCAGAGTGGCCAAAATGAACAAATCAGGAGACTATAGATGCTGGAGAGGATGTGGAGAAACGGGAACCCTCTTGCACTGTTGGTGGGAATGCAAATTGGTGCAGCCGCTCTGGAAAGCAGTGTGGAGGTTCCTCAGAAAATTAAAAATAGACCTACCCTATGACCCAGCAATAGCACTGCTAGGAATTTATCCAAGGGACACAGGAGTACTGATGCATAGGGGCACTTGTACCCCAATGTTCATAGCAGCACTCTCAACAATAGCCAAATTATGGAAAGAGCCTAAATGTCCATCAACTGATGAATGGATAAAGAAATTGTGGTTTATATACACTATGGAATACTACGTGGCAATGAGAAAAAATGAAATATGGCCTTTTGTAGCAACGTGGATGGAACTGGAGAGTGTGATGCTAAGTGAAATAAGCCATACAGAGAAAGACAGATACCATATGGTTTCACTCTTATGTGGATCCTGAGAAACTTAACAGGAACCCATGGGGGAGGGGAAGGAAAAAAAAAAAAA
>NW_024412403.1:48701341-48715603 GCF_014898765.1 Herpailurus yagouaroundi | reverse complement strand
AAAAAAAGAGGTTAGAGTGGGAGAGAGCCAAAGCATAAGAGACTGTTGAGAACTGAGAGCAAACTGAGGGTTGATGGGGGGTGGGAGGGAGGAGAGGGTGGGTGATGGGTATTGAGGAGGGCACCTTTTGGGATGAGCACTGGGTGTTGTATGGAAACCAATTTGACAATAAATTTCATATATAAATAAAAAAAAAAGAAAAAAAGAAAAGAAAAGAAAAGAAAAGAAAAGAAAAGAAAAGAAAAGAGAAGAAAAGTGTTGGTGACAATGTGGAGAAAGTGAAACCTTGGGCACTATTGGTGGGAATGTAAAATGGTGTAGCCACTATGGAAAACAGTATGCCTATTCCCCCCAAAATTAAAATATAAAAATACTGTATGATCCAGCAATTCCACTTCTGGTTATATACCCAAAAGAAGTAAAAGCAGGGACTCAAACAGACATTTGTGGACCCACATTCATAACAGCATTTTTCATAGTACCCAAAGGTGGAGCGAACACAAATATCCTTCAGTGGATACATGAAATGGGATACACACACACACACACACACACACACACACACACACACACACACAAATATCCTTTAGTGATAAATGAAATGGGATACACACACACATACACACACACAGAGGAATATTATTCAGTCTCAGAAAGGAAAGAAATTCTGACACATCTACAACATGGATAAATCTTGCATACTTTATGCTAACTGAAATAAGCCGGTCACAAAAACACAAATACTGTACTTATTTGAGGTATTTAGAATAGTCAAAATCACAGAGACAGAAAAAAAACAGTAGTTGTTAGGGACCGGAGACGGGTCCGGGGTATGGCAATATCCATTAGAAAAAGAAACAAAATTGGGAAAGGTGACTACTTCAGAGAAATGAGATGGGAAGGACATTTACTTTGCACATAGCATTAGTCAGTAAAGCATTAGTTAGTAAATACATACGTATATGTATATATTAGGTTTATTTATTTTGAAACAGAGAGACAGAGAGAACAGGGGAGGGGCAGAGAGAGAGGGAGAGAGAGAGAAAATCCCAAGCAGGCTTTGCACTGTCAACGCAGAGCTCAACACAGGGCTCAAACCCACGAACCATGAGATCAAGACCTGAGCTGAAGTCAAGAGTCAGAAGCTTAACCATTGAGCCACCCAGGTGCCCCAAGCTTGAGTATATTTATAATATTGATTATATTTGTATCAATATTGTATTGATTATATTTGTAGTGTTGAATAATTTAAATACTTATGGATTCCTTTTTAACATTTATACTCTTTCAGTCAACAAAAATTGAGAATGAGTAAAATGATTCAGCTAAAAGCATGTTCAAAGCAGTGCTTATTATAACCATGAAATCAACGTAGCTCTCTTAAAATGAGGAACTGATTTAAATCAGTAGATGGAATACCAGGCAACAATTTAAAATGCTGAAAAACAATTAATGACATGGAAAATGTTCAACATATTAACCACAGTGTAAAGTGTAAAGTTTAAAACTAAGGGCAGTTTTAAAATTTACATACAGCATATATATTCAAAAGAAATAGTACACTATTCCTACTCCCCACCCACTCTTTCCCACACACACGGGGAAACTATTTAAAAAATAATAAGGGATGCTTGGGTGGCTCAGTTGGTTGAGTGTCTGACTTCAGCTCAGGTCATGATCTCATGGTCTGGTCTGTGAGTTCGAGACCCGCATCAGGCTCTGTGCTGACAGCTCAAAGCCTGGAGCCTACTTCCAATTCTGTGTCTCCCTCTCTCTCTGCCTCTCCCCCTTTTACACTCTGTCTCTCTCTCAAAAATAAACATTAAAAAAAACCTTTTTTTTTTGAGGGGCCAAAAACATTTTTTTTAATGGTCTAAAATATATTATTGTTTGATAAAAATAAAAATTTAAAAGCTGCACTACTGAGGAAATCATTAAAAACCCAAAGCCTGCTATGTAAGCATCCTAAACATGCTATTTCTACTGCATAGGATATTACTCAAACTTCTGAGTCTAGTAGCATTATTAAACAGAGCCAAGAGATAAAATGGACTCAGAACTTCTTGCATTCACAGATGTAAAGAACAATATAGCCTGTGATGATTATTCTCCTTTCCTCAAACATTTTCACCACATTTGTTTATTCAACAGGCCCTATACATGACCTACTCCCTTTCAAAAAGTCATCTCTCGGGGCACCTGGGTGGCTCAGTGGTTAAGCATCCGACTGTTGGTTTCAGCTTGGGTCATGATCTCATAGTTCATGGGTTCGAGCCCTGCATCAGGCTCCACACTGACAGAGAGGGGCCTGGTTGGGATTCTCTCTCTCTGTCCCTACCCTCCTTACACTCTCTCCCTCAAAATAAATAAACTTGAAAGCAAACAGTTAACTCTCTCCTTCCTTTTACAATTCAATTTCCTGAAAACAGTAGTCATCATTCATCTCTAACTTACTCTCTCCCCATTCACTTAAACCCTTTATCCCTCTACTGAAACTGCTCCAAAAAGTCATCAGTCATCTCAGTCCTTGTCCTCCTTACATATCTGCAAAGTTAGATTCTCTCCTTAAAACACTCTCCTTCAGTTCCCAGTAACTTTCCTATATCTCTCTCTAACCCTTGTTCTGAATTCTTTCCTTCCTCGCCAAAAGTACTCTTTTCTTCAAACCTTCAATAAATTATATTGAGCACCACTACCTGCTGGCGACTGTGTGAGGCACTGGAGATCTAGCAGTGAACAAAAAGTCCTGCTCTCAGGGTGCCTGCGTGGCTCAGTTGGTTGAGCGTCTGACTTTGGCTTAGGTCATGATCTCACTACTCATGGGTTCGAGCCCCACATTGGGCTCTGTGCTGACAGCTCAAAGCTTGTAGCATGCTTCAGACTCTGTGCCTCCCTCTCTCCCTGTCCCTCCCTCGCTCATGTTCTGTTTCTCTCTCTCAAAAATAAACATGAAAACAAATTTTTTCTTTAAAAAGTCACGCTTCATGTAGCCTACATTCTAGCTGGCTATTCCAAGGTTTTATCACAAGTCCTATTATCTAAAACCCACTCATCAAAAGCAGCTCCTTCTGAAGTGTAGTCTGTTGGAATTTGTTTGGCACAAACCTCTGATCAGTTACTTAAAACTCAAAAATGACCACCAACAGACTGTGTAACAGTGTCAAGTTGCACATATTAAGTTGTGGTTTCATGACTTACTTTGTGTTATTTCTTAATGCCCAGCTCATGAGACATCAGCATCAAAAGCTTTGTCTGAACTTCTTTTGCTATTGTTGGCACACTGGTTACAAATTACTACCATACCAATACTCCTTAATTAGTTCCTAAATATTTTGTGACATTTGTTAGAAATAGAAATAACACAACTTTGTTACACATTCACTTGTACAGTAGATATACAGATGAAGTTCAGTGACCATAAGGTATGCATAACTTATAACTGCATAAGTTATTTTTTTTTTCATTTTTTTAATGTATTTAAATCCAAGTTAGTTACATATAGTGTAATAATGATTTCAGGAGTAGAATTTAGTGATTCATCACTTACATAGAACACCCAGTGCTCATTCCAACAAGTGTCCTCCTTAATGCTCATCACCTGTTTAGCCCATCCCCCCCACCCAACACCCCTCCAGCAACCCTCAGTTTGTTCTCTGTATTTAAGAGTCTCATATGGTTTGCCTCCTTCTCTTTTTTTATCTTATTTTTCCTTCCCTTCCTCTATGTTCATCTGTTTCTTAAATTCAACATATGAGTGAAATCATGTGGTATTTATCTTTCTCTGACTTATTTTTTTTAAGTAAGCTCTATGCAGGGCTTGAATCATGACCCTGAGATCAAGAATCACATGCTCTACCAAATGAGCCAGCCCGGTGCTTCACATGTAACTTATTTCTAAATACCAATCTCGGGGCACCTGGGTGGCTCAGTCGGTTAAGCATCTGAATTCGGCTCAGGTCATGATCTCATGGCTCATGAGTTTGAGCCCCACATCAGGCTCTGTGCTAACAGCTCAGAACCTGGAGCCTGTTTCAGATTCTGTCTCCCTCCCTCTCTGCTCCTCCCCTGCTCATGCTCTGTCTCTCAAAAATAAACATTAAAAAAATTTAAAAATAAATAAATGAATACCAATCTCAACCCATCAAAACTTTCTAACAACAAATAGTATGAGACACATTAAGAAATGACCACAACGCCTTACAATCTGAGAGCACAATCTGGTAACTGTGAAATCTTGAAGTTCTGGATTTTTGTCAGAATCAACATACTTTTTACAGCATTTTAACAAGTTGTATATTTGAATGCCAAGGGAAAAATCATCTCATTCACCAGCTTTAAAAAAATTAGTGAAACTTTGTATCAGGATCAGATCCACAAAAGCAGTTTTAGGAGATTCCCTTATCAAATAATGCAATCCTCTCCAGAATTTGTTTAAGCGGGATCTTGTGCCAAATAAAGAAAGTGTAAATTTAGTCCTCTATGCTTGATAAGCCAAACAAAAAATTGTATCTACAGTATTTTAGCACTGTGCAACAGGCAAAGGAGACAGATCACAGAACGCTGCTCTGTAAACTACTAAAATTAACTACAAATGGAACAGATGCTTTAAATCTTCAGACTTATTTTTGATCCATAATCCATGTAGATCAAATTGCACCAATGGTACCTATGGGGTGTGCCCCTTTTGCTAAGAAAAAACTCAGGAATTTTTGCCTCAGCCAAAAAAAAAAAAAAGAAGAAGAAGAAGAAGAAGAGGAAGAAGAAGAAGAGGAAGAGGAGGAGGGGGAGGGGGAGGAGGAGGAGGAGGAGAAGGAGGAAGAAGCTGTTTGTCATAACTTTACTTTAGATGTGTAATGTTGCAATGCATTTGCTGTAAGACTTTGCTTACAAAATGGAAGAACATCTTCTCTACTAATGAGAAGCTGACTTTACAGAGTGCTCTAAATCCTTTCCTCTTTCATGCTTCCTCAAAATAAAAAGTTCCTAACATACTGTTCTTTTCTATACACATGAGGTGACTTTCCAGCACTTTCAATGCACAAAGAAAAGCACCAGATTATTTTCCCCCAATCGAAGCAGTGGTTTATTTGGAAAATAGAGTATGTCCTTTGTCCAAGAGAAAGAACGGGATGAAAGCAGCACAAGTCAACACAAAACAGCACATTACCTGTTCCTATCACAAATTTCCAATTTATCCAAAATGTAATGAGAGAAGAAACACTACCAATATTCCTTTCCCTGAAACCATCATTTTATTTATTTTAATATATTAAATATAACTTATTGTCAAATTGGTTTCCATACAACACCCAGTGCTCATTCCAACAGGAAACTATCATTTTAGAAAATAAAGGAACACTACTACAAGTGAGGTGACAACACTTTACATCATTTGGCAAGTCTTTCCAAGGGTGCTTTACCAATGAAGATTAATTTGGCAAGGAAATACATAACAGATTTTTTTAACGCCTGGATTCCAACCATCAATGATAATTTATTTGACTAAAGAGAGTCTCATTTACTTTCATGTCAGTGGTTACATGTAAATAGAATCTACAATACAAAGCTCAAGAATTTCTGGTATTTAATTACACACCTATATGAAATAAATACATTCTTCTATGGGTCACTTTTATACTTCAAAACAAAGGCTAGAACTTCCCAAAAAGGGAAAGTAACCACAGAGAATTATTTTAAAACTAGGTTTCTTATTTCTCCAATATCCCTGAATAAAAACAACAGAAAAATTACTAAGCTAATAAAATTACTAAGCTGTATAATTACTTATGTTTTCTAATTAAATATCACTACTATAGTCTCACAAACTATGAATAATAATTCCATTTTATATATGATTTAGATATATGTAATATAATTATATTACTTATACAATAATATATATTTAACATATAATTTATTATACAAATACATTTAAATATACAACATATATTATACAAGTATATATTATCTAGGTGTACTATATAACCATAATATTTCAAGTTCAAAAAACTAATCTATTTTTGGCAAGGCTATGAGAACACATTATGAAAACTAAGGTGCAAAGCTATAGTATATAATGTTCTGTATCACTTCCCACCATATCAATCATGAATTGTCCCTTCTTGTGTATATAACACAGACAAGGTATGCATATCCTTACAGCTTTATAGGTGCCACAGGTAACAAATATACATGTTCAACAACGTACATCTTGGAATATTGTGGCTTTCAAAACACAAGACTGATTGAATATAGGAATACCATATTTTTAATTGGGCTCTTTCTAGGTGTCTGTTCAACTATATGTGAAATACATAACATATATGCATTCAACTTTAGAAAGAGCACAGGGCTGGGGTGCCTGGGTGGCGCAGTCGGTTGGGCGTCCGACTTCAGCCAGGTCACGATCTCACGGTCCGTGAGTTCGAGCCCCGCGTCAGGCTCTGGGCTGATGGCTGGGAGCCTGTTTCCGATTCTGTGTCTCCCTCTCTCTCTGCCCCTCCCCCGTTCATGCTCTGTCTCTCTCTGTCCCAAAAATAAATAAACGTTGAAAAAAAATTTAAAAAAAAAAGAAAGAGCACAGGGCTTAAAGAGATATAAGTTCTACTAACTGGGTTTGTCACCTGACCACCCTAAGCCTGTCTTCTCATCTCTAACAAGAAAACTACAATAATCCATAACTTCCACTTCTCATAGAATTGTCGTAAGAGCCAAATGAGACAGCATATATAAGCATTACATACAAGATAAAGCCCTACACAAACATATAATATTTTCTTATGTCTTCTTGCTAAAATTATTAAATATCACCATACCAATTAGTTTATGTAACAACTGCTTTAAACCAAGAAAAACACAAACTACAGCATTCCCACCCAACTATGGAATGCCGTGTCAGCTTACAAATAAGAAAAACTCCTTTAACCCTCAAGAAAAAGAAAGAAGACTTGAAACAAGTGATTTAATTACTGATCATTTTCTCAGCTCGGGTCAAAAGGTTAGACAGACTCTTAAAAACAAATGTACATCAAATTTCAGGAAATAAGTTTCTTAACATTGACTCCTAACTTACTGCTCTTGCATTTCCACAAGAAACAATTTCTCTTGTAAGCCTAACATAAGGGACTGATTTATCTTCCACTTAAAATTCTCAATATCTAAGTCACTTCAAGCACTGTCCCTTTTCAAGCTGTGTAATCCTATTCTACTCTGCTAGAGTGTATAACTTCCCAAAACACCAATATTTAGGTATCTTTAGAAGATATCTTCACATATTATTTGAATACTATGGCTAAAAAGATGAAAACATTGAAGTGCCCAAGCAAGACAGAACACTGCAAACTCTGGCTTTAAATCTGTCTCAGTTTTTTCCTAAAACGCTACACAGTAGCTTGAATATAACCAGTATTTAGTTAATGTTTGCTGAATGCCTTATAACTGCTTTGCTAAACTCTATTTTGCTTTTTGATACATGAGGGAAGCCACTGTTTTTGGTTTATACCAAGTAGAATCCACAGTTTAGCATAAGCACCAGAAAGGATTTGCCAAGCATATTTTATCAACTCTGCTCAGGAGACAGAAGTTGGCTGTGTGCATATTGCAGTACACTTAACTTGGTGTCCCAGAATTACCTGTTGCCTCCAGGATGGGGAAGGCACCTGTACTCTCTACAGTAAAACTAAATGATATTGGATCCATTTTTTGGCATTCAAAAACCAATTATTAACTCTTACCTGTGGATATTAAAACATCCACAGACGCAAAATCCTAGAAGTTAATTATTATTTAGGAATTACCTTTAAAACCAGTAAAATCTGAATTATAAGAAAAACATGAATGTAAATAGTATAAGCAAGTTAAGTCTTCTTAATTTCTAATTGTTTCCTGCACTATACTTACAGCTTACCAAATCAAATAGTTGTTATTTAAAAACACCTAATTCAGGGCACCTGGGTGCCTCAGTCAGTGAAGCATCCAACTTTGGCTCAGGTCATGATCTCACAGTTTGTGAGTTCGAGCCCCGCGTCAGGCTCTGTGCTGACCACTCAGAGCCTGGAGCCTGCTTCGGATTTTGTGTCTCCCTCTCTCTTTCTGCCCCTCCCCTGCTTGTGCGATTGCTCTCTCTCTCTCAAAAATAAACAAACATCAAAAAAAACCAAACACCTAATTCAAGACGAGGTTTTTCTTCCTCTTCATTTTTTGTAAGATAGTATCTAGTCTGCCCAGAACCACAAGCTGTCAATATTCACCTTAAATGAGTTCCATTCTCTTTCATATTAAATGTATTTCTTTATTGATTATATCATTTTTGAAATTGCAATCACCTACTCTTTAAATCTTTCCTCATATTTCAATGCCTATGAAATGGGAAGCACTGAAAGCACTATATACAAAGTGCACAAAACTTTCAAAAAGACCCTATTATTCTCAAAACAATTCTATTCACATTTCAAATTAAGAATAGAAGCTTCTTTATGAACTGATATTTTATAATTTTAAGAAGAATTTAGCAATAAACTAAAATCACAACTTTAACGTGGATATTGTACAAAAATTTTAAACTAAACAAACTCAGAATACCAACAGTTGTTGTAAAATTAATATCTATACAAAAAATGTTTTACTTATTTTTGAGAGAGAGAGGGAGAGAGAGAATGTGTGTGTGCACACTCAAAGAGAGTGAGTGGAGGGGAGAGAGAGAGAGAGAGAGACAGAGACAGAGAGACAGAGAGACAGAGAGACAGAGAGACAGAGAGAGAGAGAGAGAGAGAGAGAGAGAGAGAGAGAATATCTTAAGAAGGCTCCACTCCCAGCACAGAGTCTGACGCAGGGCTCAATCATACAACTGTGAGATCATGACCTGAACCAAATTCAAGAGTCAGACACTTAACTGACTGAGTCTCCCAGGCACCCCCAGAAAACATTTTTTAAATCATGACTAGATCTTTAAGCATTATGTCAGGAAGAAAGCCTCAGAAAATGAGAAACATGTTCAAATCCAAGGCCAATTTCTTCAATACCGAGAAGAGTAATTATCAATCTTTGAACTATAAAAATTTAACATGGTTAATTTTTACAAATCTGTAGCTTGTTTAAATTTAAATAATTTCAAACTTGTTGTAAATATGTTTAAAGAATTTCTCCATATGCTCTGAGCTAATGTGGCTGCAGTTTCAGAAAGTGAGCTGAGTATTTTTTGATATCCATGGTTTTCCATAAAAGTTGAACATTATACAAGCAGAGCATTACACAGTTCACAAAAACAATGAAGTTAGAAAATGTATATGAAATGACAGCTTGGTATGTTATTGCACATGATTTGACAAAAGTCATGCAGACAATAACCATTTACTGAGCCACCTGCTATCAGCCACTGCACTTTAGAAGTTCACTATGTAAACAGCAATGATAAAACATGTAATCAAATAAATTATAGCATAATGTGTTAGGTGACAAAATATAACAGATTATATAACATATAGAGATACATTCCTCTGGCCAACTCATTTTGAGTTGCACATCATCCAGAACCTTACTGAAGAATGTGGTCCATGAACCAGGAGAATTGCCATAACCTAGACGCTAGTCAGTCAGAAATACAGAATCTCTGGGGATGCAAGCTGGTGCAGCCACTCTGGAAAACAGTATGGAGGTTCCTCAAAAAACTAAAAATAGAACTACCCTACGACCTAGCAATTGCACTACCAGGTATTTATCCAAGGGATACAGGTATGCTGTTTTCAAGAGGCACATGCACCCCCATGTTTATAGCAGCACTACCAACAATAGCCAAAGTATGGAAAGAGCCCAAATGTCCATCGATGGATGAATGGATAAAGAAGAAGTGGTATATATATACAATGGAGTATTAATCGGCAATCAAAAATAATGAAATCTTGCCATTTGCGACTATGTGGATGGAACTGGAGGGTACTATGCTAAGCAAAATTAGTCAGTCAGAGAAAGACAAATATCATATGACTTCACTCATATGAGGACTTTAAGAGACAAAACAGATGAACATAAGGGAAGGGAAACAAAAATAATATAAAAACAGGGAGGGGGACAAAACAGAAGAGACTCATAAATATGAACAACAAACAGAGGGTTACTGGAGGGGTTGTGGGAGGGGGGATGGGCTAAATGGGTAAGGGGTACTAAGGAATCTACTCTTGAAATCATTGTTGCACTATAGGCTAACTAATTTGGATGTAAATTAAAAAATAAATATAAAAATCATTAAAAAAAAAAAAAAAGAAATACAGAATTTCAGGTCCCAAGCAAATGTACTGAATCAGAATCTACATTTTAACAAGATCCTCAGGTAATTCCAATGCACATTTAAATTTTGAGAAGCACTAACCTAGAACATAACTGAAGATCAGTAAATAAGTGTCATCTCATACTTTCAAGATCTTCAGTCCCCACCCCAAGCCTTTTTGCAAATTGATACATAATTTTAATGTGGTCAGCTACCCAGTTTCACAGATTAAAAAAAAAATAAAACAAAACACTGGGAAATACCACTAACAACAAAGAAAGAAAACAGGGAATAAAATAAAAAGCAATTTCAAAAAGAGAAGGCTTTTGGGTCCATTTAACATAGCAACAATCTACCCTATCTGCCTAGATAGGTCTCACTATACTACAGAAGTATAACAGTAACTGACATTCTTAAATGTGCCTCCTCTAACTAGACCACAAATTCCTTGAGGACAGGGACCTAGTTTTATTCTTATACACTTATATCTGTAAACTGAATGGCTCTAAGTCACTGAGATAAGTTCAGGTTAGGCAATCGGATATATAACATATTGCAGAAACATTTCCAGCTGAAAAAGTTACAATAAAAATATGACTTTTTAATTAATTAATTTTTTAATGTTTTATTTATTTTTGAGACAGGGAGAGACAGAGCATGAACAGGGGAGGGGCAGAGAGAGAGGGAGACACAGAATCTGAAACAGGCTCCAGGCTCTGAGCTGTCAGCACAGAGCCCGACGCAGGGCTCGAACTCACGGACCGAGAGATCATGACCTGAGCCGAAGTCGGCCGCTCAACCGACTGAGCCACCCAGGCGCCCCATGACTTTTTTAAAACAGAGTAAATCCTTCCCATTCCATAACAACCCATTCACTAGTCTTAGAACAGAGGCTGTACCAAATCTATGGCTCCAAATCCAATGTCTTCTCTACATTCAAACTCACTCCTACAGGGCACCACTGAGTGCAGTGAGCATAGAAAATGGACAAAGATTACATGAGAACAGAAGGAGAGGAGAAATCATTGAACACCTCAGGGTTCCTCCATTCATGAAAATAAAAACAACAAAAATAGAAAGTCACACAAAAGACAGAGCAACCCTAGAAAAGAACAAATGCTACCCTTTAACAACCATTAATTCCATGTTCCTTGCCTCTGTGAACAGACTCCTGTTCACAATCCTAAGAACTCCTCAAAGATACCTTAACTCTAGAAACACTTCTCCTCATGACCTCCAATAAGCTGATCAGAGCCAGTTAGATACAATACACACTTTCAAGACAGCCACTTTCATGAAGTGCTAGTCATTACTCTTCAAACAATCATTTCATTTTCTTGCCCAAGTCATGGTCATGCTATTACTCCATTCAAAGGCCTTTCCCATCTGTTAATCTGAATGCACTATCCACCATGTTAGCCACTAGCCATGTGTGGCTATTTAACATTTGAAATGTGGCTAGATCCAAATGAGATGTAGGGTAAAGGTAAGGAACACGTGAAAGTTTGAAGTCTTCGTATAAAAAAAGATGTAAAACTATCTAACTGGCTTTTTTTGAACAATCCTATGTTAAAATAATGTTTCAGATATAAACCAAAGAATTTAAACTGTTTCTTTTTAGTTTTTAATGTGGCTACTAGAAAATTTTACACTTCAGGGGCACCTGGCTGGCTCAGTCAATGGAGCATGCAACTCTTGATCTGGGGAGTGTGAGTTCCAGCCCCATGTTGGGTGTAGAAATTACTTTAAAAATCCTAGGGAAGGGGCGCCTGGGTGGCTCAGTGGGTTAAGCGTCCGACTTCAGCTCAGGTCATGATCTCACAGTTCCTGAGTTTGAGCCCTGCATTGGGCTCTGTGCTGACAGCTCAGAGCCTGGAGCCTGCTTGGGATTCTATGTCTCCCTCTCTCTCTGCCCCTCCCCTGCTCATGCTCTGTCTCTCTCTGTCTCAAAAATAAATTAAAAAAAAAAAATTACAAAAATAAATAAATAAATAAAAATCTTAGGGGGAAAAAAGAGAAAATTTTAAATTACATACACGTTATATTTCTAGTGACAGCACTAGTCTAAAACCTATTGATTCTTCAAGGCCTAATTCAAACACCTTTGCTTCCCTGAAGCCTTCTCTAATGACTGCAAGTGGAAGTGGTTTCTGTCCCCTGAAATCCCATAACACCTTCACATTCCCAAAGAACTGGATCAATTTTACCTTGTTACTGAGTTTACCTGTCACAGCTCCAACATAAGCAAATTGAGAAAAGAAACTCCATCTAGGTCACCAGTGAGTTTTCCTACTACACCTTGGAGAGTACATGCATGAACTTAGGTGATGCCAGACGTCTGCTGAGAGCTGATTTTCTCAACTATTATATTATCTATCCCTTTCAATGATTTTCATTTCTTTCTCAAGTATTAAGGTCCATGTGTAAAATGTCCTGTATTATTTTTAGGCAAACAACTTATTACATGAGCTACATACATGTCAGATGATGAAAGAGCAAATCTAAAACTAAAGCATGTGGTCGATATACTTAGGTTAAATATACAAACTCAACAAGCTTCTAAAGGTTCCATATATTTTTGTCTTAAAAATGTATTGTAAAGATTAACTATTTCAAAAGTAGGAGCCTTTCCCAAAGATTAACGACACTAAATGACTAAAGTCTACCAAAAAATTATTGGAGGTCCCCGCCCCCTCCACAGCTCCGAGTATAAGTCAGGTAGCATGCAAAGGCTTGGGAGCAGCAAGAGCAATATCCACAAAACGTCCAAAAGCTGTGTAAATTGAGCGGTAGAAAGAAAGAGACAGGAAAAAAAAAAAAGTCGACTTGTGTGAGACGAATGGTAGAAACGGTTGAAACGCAAAATAAGAAATAAAAACTAGAATATAAAAAATATCTCAACTCTGTGGGAGGGATCCTCCCTGGGTGTATCTCTCAACCTCTCCGGCAAAAGTTGCGGTGGTAATTTCAAGTGTCTTCTTCAAATGGTATTCTAGTGCCTCAGCTCTAACTTCGTTCCCTACCAACCTACTCTAACGCCCCGGGCCAGGGACTCCTGCCAAACCCAGCCCTAAAGCCACCCTCTCCAGCACGTTTTAGAAACCGGTGAACGAAACAGGAGGACCTCACTGAGGCCCAATACCTGGACGACACTCCTATCATTTGGAGTCCGGCCTTTGATGGAGCCGGCTGAGAGGAGCTGGCCAGCAGAGGGGGCGGGGCAGGGCGCTGGACTTTGCCCAGGACGGGTCTTCCCGTTCCAGGTCGGAACCTGCTGGTGCCTCAGGGACAGGCAGGATGGTGAGAAGAAAGAATAGAGAAGCAGAAAGAATCAGCCCTAGGCTTTCACTCACCAGCCGTCACCGCTCGACGTTGGCTGTGGCAGGACCTCTTCTCCTTCCGCCATTGCTGTTGACGTCCACGTCACTTTGCCGAAAAGTGGACCTGGCGCCCGGACCGACTCTGAGACCCAATGTCGTAAAAGGTTCTCGGAAGTCTGGGAGTCAGTTTCTGGAGAGGAAAAGAAAGAGGGAGGAGGCAAGAGACGGGAGCAACGCGACGTCCCGACGTCCCGACGGCGAAAGGCAGCTTGGGGGAGGAGACTCGGCCAAAGCAGCTGCCCCTTCAAAGACTACATGTCCCAGCATACCGCGGGGACTGGGCGGATGGAGTGGGCGGAGCTTGATGAGGGAGCGTGACCTGGTAAAAGGTCCTTGTGAGCGTCGTTTCTTAGCGTCCGTTTGGCTTCTTCATTGCATGTTGGCGTCGTACTTAAAATCAGAATTGGGAGTCCTAACTAATGGAGGGAGTAGGAGAGGGGGGGAATTCCATAGGGAAGGTGGGAGTAGGAGGATAGCCACATTTCAGTCATTTCCCACTAACAACTGGATTTGAGGAAACAGTTGGATGTAAGGAAAGGTCACCGCCCACCCCTATTTGTGGGGCGCGGTCAGGAGCACAAATGGAAGTCCCCTGCTTTTTCTGAACGCTTGAAAGTTGTT
>NW_024412403.1:48561024-48696341 GCF_014898765.1 Herpailurus yagouaroundi | reverse complement strand
GCAATTTTTACAAAAAGGAAACTTTAATTCTCTTGGTTTTAAATGAACCTATAAAAAACAAAAATATTTTTCATCTATATGTGCTGTTCTATGCCATATAATTATATAATTTATATTTTATTGTGTGTACTTAATTCATATTTTGACACATAGTTTATCCTCAATAAATATTTGTTAAGTGAACTCAGGGTTTTGTGGGGCTTTTTTGAAGTGTTTTTTAATGGATGAAGTCATTCACCTATACAGCTGGTTGGGATCAGGGCAGGTAGGGATTGTGAACTGATCTGTGTGGTCAATTATTATATTAGTGTAGAAGAGTTTATTTCACTTTTTTGTTATAATATTATAGCATTTTTTTAAATTTTTTTCAACGTTTTTTAATTTATTTTTGGGACAGAGAGAGACAGAGCATGAACGGGGGAGGGGCAGAGAGAGAGGGAGACACAGAATCGGAAACAGGCTCCAGGCTCCAAGCCATCAGCCCGGAGCCTGACGCGGGGCTCGAACTCACGGACACGCGAGATCGTGACCTGGCTGAAGTCGGACGCTTAACCGACTGCGCCACCCAGGCGCCCCAATATAGCATTTTTTAAAGAGAGAAATGATTATAGCTCATCCTTTTATTCATATTCGAGCAATTTCTTCTTGATTTTTTTTTTTTTTGCATTTTTAGGTGAGACCAAATAAATTGTATTAATCTACTGCTACTTTAAAAATTACCCCAAAATTCAGTGTCCCAAAACATTCATTATCTCACAATTCCAGTGGGTCAGGAATTAGAAACAGGTAAGTGGATGTTATGAGTCAGGGTGTCTTGAGGTTATATGAAGGCTTCTGAAGTCATCTGAAGGCTTCACTGGGGCTAGAGGATCCACTTCCATGTTGGCTCACTCACATGCCCAACAAGTTGGTGTTGGCTATTGGCAGGAGGCCCACAGTCCTCTCCAAATAAGTCTTTCCATGGGTTGCTTGAATGTCCTCTTAACATGGAGTCTGGCTTCCCCTAGAGTGAGAATTTAAGAGAGACAAAGATTGAAGCCACAATATTTTCTATGACCTAACCTCAAAAGTCACATACCCATCATTTCTGCAATATCCTATCAGTTACACAGGTCAGGTCTGTTCAACATGGAAGTGAACTACAAAAAGGCTTGAATAACCAAAGGCAAGAATCACTGAGAGCCTTCTTAGAGCCTCATTGCTACTTGAAGTAATATTAAATCCTGTACATTCACCATTGTCCAACCAACTTGTTCTTCAGGTCCCTGTCCATATCATTTCAGCTCTCTTCCAGCTAGTTTTCCTCTGAACTTGTGAAGCCCCCTCATGTGGGTACTGAGTCACACAGCATCTTGCATTCTGTCACTCTGAGAATGACAACAATTTTTAAGTTCTTTTGTAGCCTCTGTTACACCAAATAAAGGACTGAAAGTATAGATGGTGTCCAGAAGTTCTTGTTGAATATCAAAATATTGATTTCTGTTTCAAAATAATGACTTTTGAGTTTCAGAATTCTAAACTTTCTCAGGAATTTTTCTTTTTATCTTACAAGGACAGATGTCTTCACAATTATCAGAATTACTTCAGTTATTTGTAACTTTAAAATCCCATTAGGACCTGCATTCCAAGATTCTTTAAACTACTGAAGCCTAACACTTAATTTAATGATGAACAAAACCAAGTTAATTCCCATTCACAGATGACAAGTCAACAGTTGGCAACAATTTCAACATCTGCTATTAATTCACTTAAAAGTGTTAAGCAGGGGCGCCTGGGTGGCGCAGTCGGTTAAGCGTCCGACTTCAGCCAGGTCACGATCTCGCAGTCCGTGAGTTCGAGCCCCGCATCAGGCTCTGGGCTGATGGCTCAGAGCCTGGAGCCTGTTTCCGATTCTGTGTCTCCCTCTCTCTCTCTCTGCCCCTCCCCTGTTCATGCTCTGTCTCTCTCTGTCCCAAAAATAAATAAACGTTGAAAAAAAAAATTAAAAAAAAAAAAGTGTTAAGCAAACAGTGCTTAAAAAAAAAAAGATATGGAACCTATACTATTTCTCCATTATCCTTCTAGTTGTTGTCTTTGCTGATCGAAGTTAACTCTTAATAGGTTATGTAGATGGACCCAAAGTAAACATTTTGATGGGGATTGGCCTATTCCTGAGTCTGGGATGGTTATGCTTTAATGTGGGAGCCTGTTTCACCCCCTCCTCATTCCAAATTTGTTTTCAAATATTCCAGACAAAAGGCTCTTATTAGGGTTGAGTCAGTGCTGATTGGAAATAGGGATAGTAAACAATATGTTAGCTGGCATTAGCCTAAATTTTAAAAACTTACTGCTTTCTATGAGCTCACACACACAATCTGTAAACAGTATCCTTAGACAATGGCTGTGCTATTATTATGTATGATCTGTCTCCATTCATCTCATACTCTTGGACTCACCCTTCCTTTTAGGTATCTGTCTTGCCAAATAGAATAGTAAGGAACCATCTAAGGTCATTGAATTTAATTACATGATATATGCTTTTAACAATATGTGTAAAAAATGTAGGTATGTTACAATTTCTATGAGTATGTTATTTCCAGGCTGGTTTGCCGAGTACACATGCTAAATTGTACATTTTATCATTGTCATTTCTACATGCCAAATTCACTTAAGAAGAATACAGAGTAGAAGAAAAAGAGTTCTTAGGATATAATGAATGTGAAAATTACCACAGATACAAAAGCATTTTTTTAATTTAGATTACAAAATTTTTTCTCTATAATTTTCCCATACCTTCATTCTGTACAATATCAGCTACATCTCTGTTGTTAATTCCAGCCTATAACCTGATAACTCCTATATCTGTATTTTTGTATTTTCTTTTGTACTTTCCATCTATAAATCTAGCCATGTACTGGGAGCTTACACTTGGATGACCCACAAACACTCCAAAGTCAGCATTTCTAAAACTGACTCATCATGTCTGCCTGGCTCCCCAGTCCCTACCATTTCTGTAGAGGTGATGGGTTTTATCATTATTTACAGTCATCTAAGCCAGAAATTTGGGAATTATTCTAGCCTCTTCCCTTCTTCCTTTCCATAGGTCGGCAGGGTCTATGGATTTTTTCCTCCCTAAATATAGGTCAGGTCGGGTCCTTCACCTCTGCAGCTCTTCTCTTGTTTTTATTCCTTGTTATGTTTTACATGAAGGGATTCCTTAATTAGTCCCTACCTTCTTCCACTCTCCCCTAAGCAGTCAATAGCCTCTACACCAGGAGTTCAAACTGGCAGCGCTCAGACTGGATTTACTTAGCAGCTTTTATTTTGTTGTTATTTTTTTTTTTAAAGATTTTAGTTTTAAGTAATCTCCACACCCCATGTGGGGCTCGAATTCACAACTCTTGAGATCAAGAGTCGCATGCTGTACTGACTGAGCCAGCCAAGTTATTTTTAAATCACTTTTATGTCTTTACACACTTTTCAGTTTGTCTCCCCCACCATTTCCCATCACTAAACCATACCGCAGTTTACACATTTGTTAACTGCATGGTCCTCAGAGGTATTTGAATTTGTGCCTCTTGCTGCATATTTTGTAAAATGGAAATCTACCTCAAATCCTTCAGTTGCTCACCATCCTCTATAAAGAATGTTCAAATTCTTTATCAATGATACAAGACTCTCACAAACACAAGTACTCTCCCTTCTTCCTTTATAACATATACATCAGTCACTCTACAAGGCCTCAGATATACCCTGCTGCTCCATGAGTTTATGCCTTTGTGAAAGCTTATTCCCTCTACTTTGTTACATTCTACTAACCTCTCTCAACTGGTTATGCCTAGCCATAAGACTTGAGCATCATTTTCTCTGTAACCCTTTCTCTCAAGCATAATTATTCATTTCTGCCTTTTGTTACCACTTCCCCTTAAATACACCTCAATCATCACATTTATCACATTTTAATCATGTGTTTATAAATTTGTTTTCTCCACTAGGGATGAGATCTTTGGAAACAGTTTAATATGTTTACATTTCCAGTGCCTGGCATGGTACTGGATACATAACTGTAATTTGCTGTATGAATAAATGAATGAATGGAGAGTATATATACACATAACATTATTACAGCAAACTTATAGAGCATTTACTGTGTGTCAGGTAGTGTTCTAAGCACTTCTATTAGTTCATTTAGTCTTCCCAACGACCCTATGAATTAGCAATGAATGAATATGAACTTTGAATTCAAGTTAAATAGGCAAGTGGTTTTCTGTCTTCATGATTTAAGAAGGACTTTAGAAGTAGAAATGATTGTCCTGTTTGTATTAAATGAGAAAATAATATGAATAAGAAGGACAACATTACTTCAGGGTCCTTATTTATCACAGGTAGGTGTGATTGCTCAGCTGGATGTTTCTGTTTCAGCTTAATGAAATCCTTCCAAAGTGAGGCAAAAGCTTGTACCATCATTTTAGCCTAAAGCAAAGAATTTCTTCCTGCCATAAAAATATTATTTTAAAAATTATTGACTTTACAAAAAGCATTTGATGATAATTTGTCATTAGAGACAAAGCCTATACTCCTACATAATGGTAATGCTCAAATTTTGCCTAGTCATAGTCTTTACAGTGTCTGATGAGGCTCTACATAATCTGAAACTCCAACATTCCCTTTATCTGGAAAGCTCTCTCCCCAGGTATCTTTATGGTTCATCTGGATAGATAGGGTTCAGGTAGGCCAAGATATGGGAAACACCTTCAGGGAGGGAATGACCTGATCAAATGCAGGAAAGCAACAGGCATGTTGGTGGTTGGAACAGCAAACCAGTGATGGGACAGACTGGATTCTGGACTCAGCCAGGATTTGGCAGGGAATAGAGACACTGAAGGTCCTCAAATAGGAGAGAACCTTGGAGAGGACTCTGAGGAAAGAGTTTCACAAAGATGAATGTAGACATGAGTTCATTGAAGGTGGAAGAAATTGGAGCTAGGCAGGAAGTAGTAAGACCCTAAGCGGGGATATTAGCCACAGAGCTGGAAGAAAAGTAATGCAAGTGGAAAGATTGTGGGAAGAGAAAGATTATGAGAGACAATGTGGGGAGGGGGGAGGGTGGTCCAGATGATAGATGATGGTCACAGCAGGACCAGAGCTCTTAGGAGGAGGCTGTGTTGGTGATAGAGGTTTGATTGAAATGGGGTATATTAGGCAGTTGTAAACAAAGCCATGGCCCAGAAAATTGGATTGAATTTGGTAAAATTCTGATTCTTGTTCTTTTTGTAAGATGAGAGGCAGCAATCAGGAGACAGAGAATGGCAATGGGCACTCTCTTATGCCACTATCAGAGGTGAATTGGTGCAACGTTTTTGGATGGGAATTCGGAAATATTCATTATCTAAAATATGCATACTCATTGAAACATTCCCTTTGGAATTTATCTTAATGAGATACTTGCACAACTGAGCAAGAGTATATACAAGGATGCTGACTGATGTATTGTTTTGTTTGTAATGGCAAAAAAAAAAAAAAACAAACAAAAACCCAACAATGGAGTCAACCTAACTGTCCATCATTGAATGGCACATCTATATGATGAAATAACATGCCACTGGAATCCTTTTAAATGTATATACATATACCAAATTATCACCAGGTATACTTTAAATATCTTCCAAATTGATTTGTGAATTATACCTAAATAAAGGTGAAAAAAATAATAAAAAATAAAGCTCTTAAATATTTCCTCCCAACCACTAATGATAGTCCATTGATGTATGTTCTGGTTCTACATAGCCTTAGAAAGCTGGGTCAAACAGCAAGTCACTTCTCCTTGGGAATTGTGTTAAATATTTCATTATTTGGGTTTTTAAATTTTTTTAATGTTTATTTATTTTTGAGAGACAGAGAGAGACAAAGCACGAGTGGGGGAGGAGCAGATAGAGAGAGAGGGAGACACAGAATCCGAAGCAGGCTCCAGGCTCTGAGCTGTCAGCACAGAGCCTGATGAGGGGCTTGAAATCACTGACTGTGAGATCACGACCTGAGCTGAAGTCGGAGGCCCAACTGACTGAGCCACGCAGCACCCCCTCATTATTTGTTTTTAAATAAAACAAGAGTTGGGGAAAAAGCAAGTTGCAGAATGGTGTGTCTGGTATTTTGCTTTTTCCAAAAAATGGAGATATCCATTTGGATGTGCACGTGGAAAAGTCTAAACGAATATGTAAAATTGTTAACAATGATAGTTTTTGGTGGATAGGACTTGAGGGAACTTTCACTTTATACATCTATAAATTGTGAGAATTTTTTCCACGGAGTATGTACTGTGTTTATAAGAATACAAGTTTGGAATTTTAGAAAAACAGATTTTCTTGAGGAGATCAGCAGTTCTTAAGGAGTATCAGTCACTGATACTAAAGGTGACATCATAAAAGTAGATCAAAGCAAGGAGAACATATGATGGACTTAATGCGTGAGAGAAAAGTGGTACGTGGCTTACAGGTATATGAAAACAAATGGACGAGGTCCTGCCTGGTTTGGCACCTCCTGAACATTCTAGTCCCTTCTCACACCACATTCTCCTCCCCCTCACACTGTCTTCCTCTGTGTTCCTTGAATAAGACTTCAACATATGGACTTTGCTCATGCTACCTTTGCCTTGAAAAATCCCCTCACACCCGCAAACGCACAGACCCCAACATATGTACAACCTAGTCTTCACATCTCACCTCAATTGTCATTGCTCAGAGAAGCAAATGGGCAGCCTTTTGGAACTTGGCCGGCCCCTTTAATTATATGTGTCTTTAGATACACTATATGTGACTTGAAAAGAAATGAAAAATAGGACAGGGGAAACAAAGCAGAGGGTGATGTATGTGTTAATAACATTTGTGTTTGAAGCATTTCCTTCTGCTCTATATTGTCTTGTCTACCTGCTTCTCCTACTTTTAGGTTTACCTGTGGTTCTTCACAGATGTTTCCTATGCAGGGTGCTAAGAGAATCCTGAAATTAGTAGACTGTGAACTCCATCAATATTATTATACCATTTCCTTTGAACAAGTTCCTTTCTGCAGCCATCTATTGAGACTTTCATATATACCCAGTTCTGTTTGAGACCCAGCGTGGAAGGAAGAGCTTATCTAGTTCCCACCTGTCCTACTTTTAGTTCTTCTATTCTCTTATTCAGTGCAAGCTTGGCCCGTTACTGTGATTTTCAATCTTCTGAACATTGGAATAACCCAGGGCTAGCTTAACAAAAACCACACACAACAATGTGAGAACTTCGCCCCCAGGGATTCTGACTGTGCTGGTCTAGGGTCATACCCAAGCATAGAGGTGTCCTAAAAGTTCCTTTGGGTGATGCTAATGTGTATGCATCATTAAGAGCCACTGGCCTAGATTAATCTTGAAACTGCTCTACTTGGAGAACTGGAAAACACCTGACTTCTGGAAATCAAAGCCTGAATGGTTCTAATGGCACTGGTCTCTCAGATGGTGTCAGACCTGCTTCATTTGAAAAGCTAGAAGCTGAAGGCAGAAAGCCTGAAAGACGATGGTGGAGGCATTATCCCTGAATTAAGGCTGATGACTTCAGAGCACTTGCTTGCAGGAAATAATTTGATTACTTGTACAGCTGGATTATGGTCAGTCGGTCATGGAGGAGAGGAGCTGACTAAATGCCTATGGAGGCCCATACTAACTTTCAGATTCTGCTCTCTGTCACTCATTTGTCTCAAGACTTTAAGAACAAGGAAATTTTAATTTAGGAGTTTAATGCATGGGGCACCTGGGGCCGTGTGGAAGGTTGTGCTTTATTCTTTGGCACAGTCCAATTACCAGGACTCCTGACTCCCAAACTCCAAAGGTTACCACCAGTTGAAATTGTAAAGCAGGGTAACCGATTGCTAGGCCTGGCTCAGACACTAATCGAATAGATATAGCCTGCTTCAACCACCTCTGTGCTCAGGGCTTTGGTTTCCTCAGATCAGGGAAATTGAAGGTCTATCTAAGAGGTCTATCTAAGCCCCTTTCAGCTTTAACAAGTGACACTAGGTGGCACTCATGTAACTCCAATGGGAAGCAGCTGGTGCAAGTTGGCTGCCGGGCTCCTGCCCCTTAAAAGACCCAGGCGCATGCTGGGTGCAACTTGGGAAATCATGCCATTTTAGGAAGATTGCTTGGGACTCCTTTTATTAAGAAGAGCTTTTGGTTCTGTGGGTGCCTGTTATATTTTACCAACTGCTTACACTAATTATGTACTTCTTATTTCATATTCCTTGTTTATCATCTCAAGTTTAGATATATTGTATAGAAAACTATTTCTGTGGTTTAGTTACATTTGTAACATTGTCCAGACGTGCTGTGTGACATAAAAGGAAGTGTTATTATCTAAGCAAATACTTAGTTCTCTCAGTCAAATGCCTCTGCACAAGTGAACTTCAAGCAGATGGGATTCTTACCTGTGATGAGTCACCACTGGACAGAGTCACGTAGACATGGTTCTTGTTCAAAACCTTGCCCCCCCCTCCCCCCCCCCCCCCCCAGCTCGTTTGTCTTAGTGTTTCCAGGAGGTTCATTCTGTCCAGGTCATTTCAAGAATCCAGTCTGTTTCGACCTGGCTTCAGAACTGGACCTCAGAGGTGGGGGAGTTGGGGCCTTCATGATCAGATTATCGAAAGGTGATACTTTCTTCACTGGCAAAGGACATCCAAGTCATCTTTCAGATGCTTCCCTTCGATCAAGGACCACAGTGGTAGTATCTAAGGATTTAGCAAAAAAGTAAACATAAAGGAACTGAGTTTGAGGTCTAACTCTGTCAGATATAAATGTAAGAAGTTACATATTTTTAATTCATTTTGGGAATAAGAGGTAGATGTCAGTGACTTCATTACCCGCCAGTATAAGGGACCTTGGAATTGGATGAACTTCCTGAGTTAAAGCTATTTATAGTCACAACTTCTAGGATGTGGTGTAGTATTAAGTTTATGGTAAGGGAATGAATGTTCATATGTGTGCACACTGGTAGAAGACTAAAAGGTCTAAAGCCAAAATGCACCAGTGGCATTATGGATGACCTTTATTGTCCTCTGTATACTTTTCTATATTTCTCAAATTGTATTTAATGCTCATGAATTTGTTTTATGTTTTGTCATTTCAAAATTCAAAAGAAAGAAGGAAAGAAAAATAAATGATCAGATTTCAGCAAAGGAAGTTATTTGTAAATTATGGCAATAATCTTATGCTTTATGGTAAAATAGCTAGTGTGATTTCAAAAGGGCATTGGACTACCTTCCTTAGAGATGCAAATTACTGGACTGGTCCAATCCACTGATGGCAAAGGAACACCTGAAAGACTCTTAATAATATTGTCATAAATACACACAAAAGGAACCCTTAAAATGAGACTGGGATAGAAATAAAATATTTATATAATTTGTAATTCCCCTTTTTTTCTTTTTTCCTTTTCCTTTTCTTTTCCGTTTTCTTTTCTTTATTTCTTTCTTTGAGAGAGAGAGAGAGAGAGAGAGAGAGAGAGACAGAGAGAGACAGAGAGAGAGAGAGAGAGAGAGAGAGAGAGAGAGAACATGTGTGAAGAGGGGAGGGGCAGAAGGAGAGGGAGAGAGAGAATCTTGAGCAGGCTCCATGCCCAACGCTGGGCCCAACTTAGGGCTTGATCTTACAACCCTGGGATCATGACCTGAGCTGAAATCAAGAGTTGGATACTTAACCAACTGAGCCATCCAGGTCCCCCAATTCTCCTTCTCTTTAGTCAAAATGTAGTACTTTAAGTATGGGATTGGTTTTCTCTACAATGATGTTTTACATTTCAACCTCATGCTAATTCTACAAAGTTTGGCAGATACTCAGCTGTGGCTTCCTTTAGCGCTTTTTACTGCCATTCATTATTCTTAACATCTCCAAGGTAAAGAGCACTGGGATTGGATAAGATTTGGAGGAAATTTTGGCACAACTTTGGCACAACCTAGCAGTGTAAACACAGGTTATTTAAGTGTTCTGGGTTTCAGTTTTTCTATTTGTAAGGCAGAGCATGAGTACTGAGGTACCCCTACCACCTTGGTTATTATGAGGATAAAATAAGAATATATGCGGCAAGACTTTAAAGTTTATAGATCGGTTACTTTGGCAACACATGTTAAGGTGGACTTAGGAGTACAAAAGAAATCCTGAGTTCCCTTTCTCTGACCACAAACTTCTGTCTTTTGATACTGTCCACTCTCTCCGAGCACTGAACATGCTCCTCCTATCCTCCATCACCCCTATTCTTCTATCCCTCTCTGTCTTGACAGTCATCTCCTTCTGATTTCTCTTGCCTCTGCAGCAAGATTCATCAGCTTAGACAAGAGATGGACATTTTCATGTTTCCTTCTCTTGTTCCTCTTGATCCTTTGTCTCTCATGCTTGTCAGACTGATTTCTAAATTTGAGTCACCCCAAAGTATGCTTTCCTCCAAAACCTGAGTGATGAATCTTATTGGAGAAATGCATGTAAATCTATTGAATGGCAAACGACACTTCCATGACAGCTAATTTAATCAAGGCATTTACTGCAGCAATACTTTCATGCAATTCTTTTTGTCTCTCTATTGCACTTATCTAACTTCTAGGAGATCACTTACATTTATCCAATACTTCCTTGTGCCAGAGATATCTATGTATCTGAAACACCGGCTTACACTCTTCTCCCTCCAACTGTTATATGGTAACCCTTGAGGGCTGGGTGATACTACCCTGGCTTTTGTTCAATGCCCAGAATAGTGCCATAAGCTTATTTGGCACTGAAAAAAAATGAATGTGTAAATAATTGAATGAAGAAAAACTAAGCTTTTTATAGGCTGATTGCATATGCTGATTGCATGCTAGGGCCAATATCAAATATCAAATATGCAAAAACCTGAATACAATTCACATGACTTGTTTTTCATGACTTACATAATAATCCTTGCTCATCAATGTAACTCAGATTTGGAGGGAAGTTAGCAATCTACATGAATTCATCCACTCTTTTTTATTAACTCATCATTTCATCTACACGTTTAATAAAATGGTCATAATGTAACAAGAACTTCCAGTTAAAGGAAGAGGCATTTTCAGAAATTTTTTTCCTTATGTTTTTTGCAAAAGTGGTGACAGAATTTCAAAACCCAGTTTTATATTCCACAGTTATAATTTTGTGCCATATTTATATGACTTATTTGGCACTAAAATAAAGCTGCTATTGTAACACCTCTCCGTATCATAATGTCTTACATTCATACCATGCTTTAGAGTTTAACAAACTTACTTTTTCAGTTTTTAAATTTCCTGTCACATTTACCTTATTGGCTCCTCAAAATCTTCTCATCACTTCTTGAGTGCCTTGTCTCCTTGTCCCCTCATTCTCCATCTTTGATTCCCTCAGTGGCCCTAGGAGAGAGCTTGGCAGATATTCTCATTCAGAGGTGAGCAAAGCAAAACTCCGGGAAATGAGGTAAACAGCTGGTGGGTGATAATGCCTCTGATTACCATTTATATTATGTCTGTAAATTTCATTTGAATTAAGTGTTTGAATGAAAAGGAATCATTTGAGTAATTGAAAATGGAAATATGGCCAGGCACATAGCTACACAAGTATTTGTTGAGCGAAAAAAATGAACTTTAAAATTTTAATAGGACCTCATTTTTATAAGCTAGTTCTTTGGTACAATTCTTTTGCAAAACAATAAGGCAACGTACAGCAAGAGCCATAGGAATGTCTGTCGGATACTCTTAGATTTAGGAATTACACTTTAGTTTTTCATTAAGAAAAAATCCTATGGGAGTAACATCCTTGAAGATGTTCTCAAGGTTATCAATACCAACCAAGATACTGAAACAACCTCAAAGTTGAGGGTTTAGTATCTGCAATAGTATCAGGGTTTAGTATCTGCGGTCTCTTCCCTAATCACTTCCTCCATACCTCCTAAACATAGTGGTAGACACATAACCCAAGGTGACCAGATTACCCATCTCCACAGCCCACAGTGATTGGTTTAGGAATGAACTGTAAAATCCTTTCCTATGACTTTTACTTTAGAATTGAGAAGATCTCCTCTTTAGTCTGTGGTCAAGGACTAGACAAATGAAACCCTAGCATTGTCAGCCACATAGAGAAAGCCCAGCTAAGACCAACTAAGGCTAACACACAAGCAGAGGCAAGAGATGAAGAGAGACAGAGCTGGCACATTCTTGAAAACTGTGTTTGAGCCCTGGGTCCAGTCGTACCTAACATCTCTTCTAGCCATGCCCACTACAGTTATATGAACCATTAAGTCTCTATTTTTTTTTTAACTAGTATAAGTTGGGTTCCTGATATAGTTAAGAGTCCTGATTACTACATGCACAGAAAAGAATGCTACGTAACCTTTAAAAAAGCAATTATGCAAGGCACTGGTGGGGGGCTCCATGGGTTGAGCTTCTGACTCTTGATTTCGGTTCAGGTCATGATCTCATAGTTTGTGGGATCAAGCCCCTACCTGAGCCTCCTCGTTGATAGCATGGACCCTCTTGGGATTCTCTCTCTCTCTCCTTCTCTGCCCCTCCCCCATTTCTTAAAATAAATAAATAAACATTTCTTTAAAAATAGCAATTATGCAGAAACATGGGAAAATGTTTACAACAAAATGTTAAGTGGTAGCAACAAAAGACAAACTAGTAGGTGTGTACGTATACAAGGAAAAAGGTGGATGTGTTAACAGTACCTACTCCCAAATGGGAGTGAAAAGGTACACTTTTCCTTTTCCTTTTCCTTTATATACTTCTATTACTCGCAAATATTTCAGGGAGCATGTATAATACTTGTATTGTCATTTAAAAAGAAATGTCCCTGGGTGCCTGGGTGGCTCGGTGAGTTAAGCTTCTGACTCTTGATTTCGGCTCAGGTCATGATCTCACAGTTTATGAGTTCAAGCCCTGAGTTGGGCTCTGCACTGAGTGTGAGGCCTGCTTGGAATTCTCTCTCTCTCCCTCTTTCTCTGCCCCTTCCCCACTCTTGCTTTCTCTCAAAATAAATAAATAAACTTAAAAAATAAATAAATAGAAATGTCACCCAAAAAGTACATACCTTAGGATTACCATAATATAAATACACTTAATCACCTGGAAGATAATATGAAAATAGTTATGGGGCACCTGGGGAGCTCAGTAGGTAGAGCCTCCAACTCTTGATTTCTGCTCAGGTCATCATATCATGGTTCGTGAGACAGAGCCCCACCTCGGGCTCCATGCAGAGCATGAAGCCTGCTTGGGAATCTCTCTCTCTCTCTCTCTCTCTCTGACTCTTCCCCGCTCACACCCACTCTCTCACTCAAAACTAAATAAACTTGTTTTTTAAAAAAGAAAATAGTTATTATGCTAAAAATTGTGATTTTTAAAATCACAAAAAATTGTGGCTCAGTCGGGTAAGCATCTGACTTCAGCTCAGGCCATGACCTCACCACTCCTGAGTTTGAGCAGCGTCTGGCTCTGTGCTGACAGCTCAGAACCTGGAGCCTGCTTCATATTCTGTATCTCCCTCTCTCTCTCTGCCCACCCCCCCACTTTCTCTCTTTCTCTCTCAAAAATAAACATCAAAAAAATTTTTTGAGTAAAAAAGTTGTGATTTTAGTTTTTAAAAATTTTTCAAAAACCTCTTGAGATGATTTTAATTATTTATTGGCTTTTCAGCAAGAAAAAAAAGACATTTTAAAGAATATAATGCATGAACTCTGTCATAACTTCATTTTCTTTTAAGGTTTATTTATTTATTTTGAGAGGGAGAGAGAGACAGAGAGAGGGAGACAGACAGGGAGAGAGAGAGAGAGAGAGAGAGAGAGAGAGAGAGAGAGAGAGAAAGCAGGGAAGGGGCAGAGATAGATGGAGAGAGAGAATCCCAAGCAGTCTCTGCACTATTCAGTTCGGAGCCCAGCTCAGAGCTCTCTCCCATGAAACATGAAATCATGACCTGAGCAGAAATCAAGAGTCAGCCGCTTAACTGACTGAGCCACCCAAGCACCCCAACTCTGTCATAACTTTAAAGATTAAGACTAACAAAGGATAAGAGTAATCTCATTTACTGCGAGTTTGTTTATAAATTAGAATTCCATTGTCAAGTTAATATTTTACTTTTACTTTAACTTTACATTGCTTGTGAGGTCATTCAGTGGTAGATTCTTTGGCTTTCCTGGTCATTTCCTAACTCCTAGGAATTTTTCCTAACTCCTTTCAATGATTGTATGATTGGAAAATTTGTTCAAGTTGATTCATACTAAGACTAGGTGTGGAGCAAATCATCTTTTCTTTTGCCTTATGTTAGTATTAGCCCTGTTAGTTAATTCCATATAAGATATTTCAGCTCTCTCCTAGTCAGATTTCCTCACCTAGAAGATGAGTTTAGGTATACAATTTTATATATAAAATACAGATTTTACTCAGAGATGTGGCTGCTTTTTTTGGTTTGGTTTATTTAGTTTTGCTTATAATAAAAATTTACCAGTGAATATTTTTAAATGGTCATCTCTTTTGGTAAATTTAGCGTAATAAATTTCTACATAGTTACATCTACTAAGAGAGGTGATATATACCTATATTCCATTCTTTCTACCTCATATTGGGGTATATGAAATGATTGGATAATTCATAACATTCAATTGTAAAGTGCTGTTTCCTACAAAGAGGGAATAAAAACACAATTAATACAAGGCACAACATTTCTTCACCTTCAATGTAATAAAGCACAGTTTTAGTCCTGGCCAAGAAAGTGAGAAGTAATTTAAACACTTTGAAAATGTCATTTATCTTCTTTTTGTCTCATTTTTTTTTAATTTATAAAATTGAAACATAATAATAACTTCCTTGACAATTTCCTAGGATATGTGTGTCAATTGATACTAACACTCGTATTGGAGCATGTAATAGAGAAAAGTGCACACATGAGAATTCTACAGCTTGATGAATCTTCACAAACTGAAACATGCTCATGTAGGACTAGAGATAGAATGCCACCATACCCTAGAAACACCCCTCATACCCCTTTAAGTCACTGTTCCTCTGACAAAAGAGCATTTGCTATCCTGATCTCTCATATTACAGATTTTGCCTGTGCTCGAACTCTGCATAAAAGGACTCATACAGTATGAACTCTTTTATGCCTGACTTGTTTCACTCAACAGTATATTAATGAGATTCATCCATACTGTGTGCAGTTATGGATCATTCCCTTTCCTAGCTGTATGGTATTCAGTTTTATTAAAATACTGCAACTTATTTATACATTTTCTGTTGATGGACATTTGGATAGTTTTCCCATCTGGTTTTCTGCATTGGAAAACAAATATAATCCTTTTTGTTGGGTATGTACCTAGAACTGGGATTGCTTGGTCATAGCTTGTATGTATGTTTGGTTTTAGTAGATAAGCCAAACAATTATTCAAAAATAATTGATCCAGTTAACACTCCCACAAGTAATTTATGAGACATCTGGTTGCTACACACCTTTGCCAACACTTGGTATTTTCTCTTTTGAGGTTTAATATAAATCAAATAATTTCATAAACCATAAATCTCCTTTAAGTGCAAGACGTTTCCCAATTTTATTTTACTCATTTGTCTTGTTCCAAAGTAATTTAAGGTGACTTGAAGGTAACACTGTGAATGCCCCTTCATTACAGCTTCTCTTTAGACTGTTACTGCTCTCTGGGGCGGACTTAATTAAGCTATGCCTTTGTTAGGACAAATGAAAGCAAGCTCAATAACCAATCTAGATTACACTCTTCTAATTTTACTTGGGCATTTCTCAGAAATGCTAATTACAACCCCTTAATTCTACTGGCAACAGAAACTAATTTCTCCCAGTTTCTAAAACCTGGAAGAGCTCAATTGTATACCACAGGTCAGGAAAATTTAGCACACAGCAAATAACTTGAAATGCAAATCTAATTTCCTACACAAAGTTAGTAACTCAAACACTAGGAACAGAATTCATCTGATTTCTTTTATGTCTACTTCTCTACTTTTCTACATCTGATTTGTGGGCTCTTTTGAGTAGTTCCACTAGAGATGTTTTTGGTTTTGTTTTTTTTGTGTGTGTGTGTGAGAATAAGAGCAATGGTTAGAGGAGAGGAAGAAAAAAGCCTAATTTTAGCAATGGCTACAGTTATTAGCAGAGCAAGCACCACTATGGGTCTATTCTGTGATCTGACAAAACACTCAAGCTCTGGGAACACCATTGACCAATTGCCATCTTCCTCCTCAGTTTTTGCAGGCTCTGGCCCTAACCTTCCTCAGTTTTCCCCTCCACTTGCTTTAAATAAATGAGGTTTTGCTCTGTTAACTCTCATTTATACAACCCCACTTCCAAAGAAGTATTTACAAAATACCTTCTGTTTCCCTGACACTAAGAACCCAGAGATAAATAAGAGTCTTTAAATAGTGGACAGCCTAGTGAAGGAGACAGGTACACAGCTGGCTGTAACTGCTGAAATAGCAATAATAGAGCATGTGTAAACATACAAGGACCTTACTTTGTTACACAAGCCGAGGGGGGTCAAATGAGGAAGATCATTTGTTCTTCCTCCTTCTCACTTCCATTTACATTGTTACCTCAGTCTTAGGTTGCAATTACAGTAATTTATTCCAGTGGAAAGAAAATAACAATCTGGCCAATACAGTTGACCCTTGAACAACATAGGTTTGAACTGCACATGTCTATTTGTAGTGCAGATTTGTTTACAGTATAGTACTGTAAATGTAATTTCCTTCTTTTGTTAATATTTTCTTTTCTCTAACTGATTTTATTAAAAGAATACAGGATGTAATACATATACAAAATGTGTTAATTTATTGTTTATTAGCAATAATAAACAGTAGGCTATTAGTATTTAAGTTTTGAGATTGTCAAAAGTTATACACGGATTTTTGACCATGTAGGATGAGGGGAAATTGTTGTTCCTAACTTCCACATTGTTCAAGGTCAGATATATATGAACGTAACATCTGTAATGGAAAATGCTCATCTTCCATCTTCTTGTTTATTTTGGGTTTTTGTTTTGGTTTAGGTGTTTTTCTTTTTCTTTTTTTTTTTTTAAGGAGGGCGGTTGGTGCCTTCACAGGTATTCCTGGAAATCACTTGACTCAAAGCTCATGAGTTGTCTTCCACTGGGTCATTTCTGATTAACGCAGGCTGAGAAGCTTCTCCAAACAGACTGTTCATCAGCCTCATCTTGTGTCCATCTCACTCTTTCCCTCTCCAGCCCCGTTATTCATAAGCTTGTTACATATATTTGATAAGAATTTAGTAGATATCGTCTCTTTATTACTCCATATGTACAAAAATAAAAAAATAGAAGATTGTTATAGCGTACACTAATGGGACCCAAGCCTTAAAGTGCATAGCAATCCTGGAGTGTTCTAAATGCAGACTTCCAGGTCTGACTCCAAGAGACTTTGACTCAGTAGTCTGACGCGGGGCCCAGGAACCTGCATTTAACAATCAACCTGGTTGATTTGGATGGAGGTAGTTCTTGGACCTTATTTGAGAAATGTCACTTTGGCTCCCATTTAACAATGATGCAAATGCTCTATGTGACTGAGAGGATGCAAATCTCTCTCTGGCCCCTGTCTTCATGCAAACAGCTATTGGCACCTCTTTCATCAACAGCTCTATCTCTCTCTCTCTGTCTCTCTCTCTTTTTTAATAGACTTTACTTTTTAGAGAAATTTCAGATTTACAGAAAAATGAATCAGAAAGTACAGAGAGTCCCAAAGACCTCCTGAAAATCCCCTGGGTGCCTATTTATCCCATCTTCCCTTTCTCAAACTCTTGGCAACCATTAACTTTTTACTGTCTATATTTGATATTGTCCGTGTTTGTATTTTAGCCATTCAAAGAAGTATGTAGTGGCATTTCATTGTTGTTTTAATTTGCAATTCCCTAATAACATATCGATATTGAACATCTTTTCATATGCATAAACTTGCCATCTGTATATGTAATTGCTAATATCATCTACTCTCACTCTGTTTAAATATCTGCATGGGGCTGATGTCTCTTAATTCTTTCCAATCCCAGGTTGCTGTTGGCTTCAGACCATCCCCAATAGTCATCTTCTTCCTTACATCCTCTTTATTCCTATACTTCATTAGAACTGAGGGCCCTGGATTTTTCAAACAGTATACCAGTTCCTCTGGAGGCTTTGATTTGGGCTGCTGACAAAGAAATCTTTATTAAATCCTTGAAAATGATATTATTCAAGAGACACACAAGGGAAGTAAGTGATGAGAAGAGGAGGTACTAATATGAAAGTGGCCCCAGGACATTAGGTTTATCACAAAATCCTTTCTATGAGTCAGTTCATCTTTTCCATTCTAGTTTCAGGAAGGATATTTGACCCTATGGAATTAGAAGTCCTTTCCTATTTCTGCCAAACTGCTAAAGCCAATGAATATTCAAGTGAAACTTTACCCAAATTTGGGGCTCTGCTGACCACATAGGACCCTCTGCCTGAGTTATGGCTCCTGAAACTTTCACACAGCTGTCTCTGGAGACAACAGAATGGAGGCCAAGTTTCTTGGATGAGCTGCAGTTTTCCAAGGATGTGGTTGATTCCAGAAAATGCACAGCTAATTTATAAGGGACTAGGAAGAAGGCAGCTGCCTTGAGAATAACATATTGAGGATTCCAGAGGTCAAGGATTGACCTCGTCCATATGGGAAACTCTCACTGGTGTGAACCGAAGAAGCTTGCATGAAGCTATAGGCCATCTAAAACCTCTGACAATGCTATTTTATGTTTTATGTTTAGAAAGAGGTCAAAGATGCAAATCTTGAAATACAGACTTTGTCTCTGCATTGGCTGGAGATTGATGGTATCTGAGCTGGCTGGAAGGAGGCTGGAGAGTCAGAAGCTCCTCCTTTATCCCGGTGCTAGTCTTAATCCTTGGATTTAACTATTATTTTCATTTTAACAGAGTCCAACAGGTCTATATATTTTAATCCTATAGGAGAATTTTTCCAGTCTTTCGAGTCTCTAGAAGGCAACAAATCACATTAAAAGAGTCCCAGAATATCTGTCTTCCTTCTTCTTAATGCCTCTGCAAGATCATGCATTGTCTCACAGGATTGGTATGTGACAGATTCTATTTTGGGTCTTCCGATGATTCTTTCAGTCTTTCTTGAGAACCAAAGTTCAAAAGAATCTGTGCAACTGGAAGCCACCCTCAGTCCCCTGGATCTTGCAGTCCTATTTTCAAAGAGGTCAGTGTCTTCTTAAGGGCCATGTGGAGGCTCCAGTGTATTCCCAGGAGAATGCATTCCTTGTGTTAAGTTATCTACAGAGCATCTTAGACAGAGTTCTGTTTGGTGATGTAGTAACATAAGATGTCTGTGGCTGAAGAATTTTCTGGGAGTTGTCAAATAATGGGACTATTTCAGTGAACCCAGTAAACCCTAGTTAATAAAATTCCCCATTGATGTGGAGACTGCTCATTTCCAATGAAACTAGCAAGACAGGAACCTCACACAACAAGCACATTGTCCTAACTCTTTGGAAGACACTGTGGCTAAAAGCTACAGCCATCATCACTCCATCTCTTTTTGATATTTGGCTTGTTCAAATGCTTAGCACACATGTAAAAGTCACTCAAAAAGGGTTTTTAGGATCTACCATTCTAAATTACAAGCATGGCACGCTGACCTTGAGATTTTTTGGTTGTGATGGTAAAATATACACACAATTTACCATTTTAGCCATTTTTAAGTGTACAGTTCGGTGCCATCAAGTACATGAACATTGTTGTGCTACCATCACCACTGTCCATCTCCAGAACTTCCTCCCTCCCCCAGCCCTGGTTACCATTCCACTCTCTGTCTCCATGAGTTTGATGACTCTAGAGATCTCAAGAAGTGGAATCATACAAATTTCTTTTTGTGACTGGCTTATTTGATGTAGCATAATGACTTCTAGATCTATCTGTATCGTAGCATGTATTAGAATTACATTGCTTTTTTATACATTTTTTTTATTAAAAAATTTTTTTAACATTTATTTTGAGACAGAGAGGGACAGAGCGTGAATAGGGGAGGGTCAGAGAGAGAGGGAGACACAGAATATGAAACAGGCTCCAGGCTCTGAGCTGTCAGCACAGAGCCCAACACGGGGCTCGAACTCATGGACCGTGAGATCATGACCTGAGCCGAAGTCAGACGCTTAACCGACTGAGCCACCCAGGTGCCCCGAATTACATTGCTTTTAAGGCTATTATAGTATTTACAGTTATGTACTATAGCGTATTATTATACGCTATAATATGTGTGTGTGTATATATATATTATATATAATATAATAATATATATATTATTGTTCTTTTAGGTATATACCCAGAAGCAGAATTGCTGGATCATATTGTAATTCTTCTTCTATTTTCTTGAAAAATTACCATACCATTTTCCACAGTTGCTGCACCATTTTACATTTCCACCAGCAATGAGTTCCACTTTTCATCCTTGCCAAAGAACTATTGAAATTCTTTGCTTATCTTATTTTTTAAATTATTTGTAATGTTTATTTATTTATTTTGAGAGAGAGAGAGAGCGAGAGAGCATATTAGCACTTGTGCAAGCAGGGGAGGGGCAGAGGGCGTGAGAGAGAATCCTAAGCAGTCTCGGCGATATTAGCACACAGCCCAACATGGAGCTAAATCTCAGGAACAGTGAGATTGTGACCTAAGCTGAAATCAAGAGTCAGAGGCTTAATTGACTCATCCCCCCAAGAGCCCAATCTTTGCCCATTTTAATTTGGATTTTTTGTTGCTGAGTTGTAATTAAAAAAAAAACACACACACACACACACATATTCTGGATATTAATCACTTATCATATACATGATTTGTGAATATTTTCTCCCATTCTGGGGGTTACCTTTTCACTCTGTTAATAGTCTTTCTGTGCAAAAAAGTTCTTAATTTTGATGAAGTCCTATTTATCTATTTTTCTTTTCTTGCCTGTGTTTTTGGTGTCATATCCAAGAAATCATTGCCAAATCCAAAGTCATGAAGCTTTTCTCCTATGTGTTCTTCTAAGGGTTATATAGTTTTTGCTAGAACGTCTAGGTCTTTGAACCATTTTTTGTATAATTTTTATAAGTGGTAGAAAGTAAGCATCCAACTTTATTTTTTTGCATGTGGAGATCCAGTTTTCCTAACACCATTTGTTGAAAAGACTGTCGTTTCCCCATTGGAAGGTCTTGGTACCCTTACTGAAAATCATTTGACCATACACAGGGTCCCCAACTTACAGCTTTTCGTTTTTATAATGGTGTGAAAATAATATGCATTCAGTAGAAATTCTACTTTGAATTTTGATATTTTTCTGGGCTAGCAATATGTGGTACAATACTGTCATGATGGTAGGCAGTGGCAATGAACCACAGCTCCTACTCAGCCACATGATCACAAGGGTAAACAACTGATACACTTATAACCATTCTGTGCCCATACAACCATTGCTTTCTCACTTTCAGTACAGTATTCAATAAATTAGATGAGATATTAAACACTTCATTATAAAATAGTTTTTGTATTAGATGACTTTGCCCAACTGAAAGCTAATATAAGTGTTCTAAGCGTAGTTAAGGTAGGTTATGCTAGGCTATGATATTTGGTGAGCTAGGTGTATTAAATGCATTTTTTAACTTACTGTATTTTCAACTTAAGATGGGTTTATTGGGGCATAACCCCATGATAAGTCAAGGAAGTTCTGAATATGTGAGGGCTTAATCCTGGGTTCTCTATTCTGTTTGACTTTATGACAGTATCATGCTGTTTTGACTGCGCTAGCATTGTAGTAGGTTTTGAAATCAGGAGTGTAAGACCTCCAACTTTGTCCTTTTTCAAGATTGTTTTCACTCTTTGGGGTCCCTTGAGATTCCATATGAATTTTAGGATGGATTTTCTATTTCTGCAAAAACAAAACAAAACAAAACAAAACTGTTGAGATTTTCATAGGGATTGCATTAAACCTGTAGACAACTTTGGATAATATCAACATCTTAAAAATGTTAAGCCTTCAAGTGAAGATGGGATGTCTTTCAATTTATTGATGTCCTTAATTTCTTCAAACAACATTTTGAAGTTTTTAGTGTATGAATCTTTCACCTTTTTGGTTAGGTTTATTCCAAAGTACTTTATTTCTTTTGATGCTATTGTAAATTGTTTTCTTAGTCTCCTTTTGTATTGTTCATTGTTAGTGTATAGAAACACAACTGATTTTTGTTCGTTGATTTTGTATCCTGTGCATGTGTGTGTGTGTGTGTGTGTGCAATTTTTACGATTTCCCACAAATAAGATCTTGTCACTCGTGAACAGAGATAATTTTATCTCTTCCTTTCCAATTTGTATGCCATTTATTTCTTTTCTTGCCTAATTGCTCTGGCTAGAAACCTGGTTTTTAGAAACCTGGTCAGTAGTGATAAAGGCTTCAAAGGACTGGGCCCTATTTGCCAAACCAAGGTTGATTTAACAATGGACTCGTGAACTAGTCCTGATGAGAGGCATTCTGAGCTGGGTACCTGAGCTATTGCTCTGGCTCCAAGAAGGAAGAGTGGGATTCCTTGTTTTGTAACCATTGGCAAAGCCAGGTGAAAGCTGGTCTGCAGTTCTATCATTCATGAATATTCATAGACAAAAAATGTTGACAGCCACAGACCAGGCTGCTGTGGGATTCTATTGGATACACAGCAAAGGAAAACCACCAGCAGCTGGTGGCTGGGTTTCTGTTAGTAACATATGGTTTAATAGAGCCTCTACCATGAAACAAACCAGATGAAAAACCAGCCTTCATTAGGAAAGACTTAGTGAGGGCTGGGACAGATTATGTTGTGACCAAGTCAGGAGGTTTTCATCAACTTGAACACTGCTCTGTGCCCAGCATGGACTTAGGTGCTCTGGGATCGTACATAGGGAGTTGGAAGCCAGGTATTGCCCTGTGGGAGCATACTCTGTCTTTGCTCAGGGTGTGTGGGGAACAGATTGACATTCAGGAAACTTGAAAGTTATGTGAGTGTGGGATTCATGCCCAATTGTGTGAATGGATTCAAAAGGACACAAAAATCCATGTGAGATGAGTCCCTTGAGAGCAAGAGCCCCAACTGGCTCATTTTGGTATCTTTAGCATTGTTAATTTGTCACACAAGGTAGAGGTTTAATTGGTAAATTTTAAATAAAGGTCAACTCTCTACTTTTATTTTCCCATAATTTCAATCCTACGCAATTTTATTCTCTGCATATTCACTTAGAATATGCACCTAAATAAAAGCACCTCAAAACCCCAATATGTTTTCTAAACAGTTCACACTCTCACACATGTACAAACACACACACTCACAAGCTCTCATGATTCTCACTGTTGTTCTTGTCTCTTTTGATCTTTGCTCACTTTTTCTCACTCCAGAACTGTTTCCAGGAGTTGAAGAAAGAGTAGAGTAGCACCTAGTTTTCCAAGCCTTCACCAACCAGTTCACAAAAGCACAAGGATGAAAAATTAGAAAAGTAGAGAAAGAAGACAAAAGTTTGATGATGGGGAGAGAAGAGAAAGAATAGGAGAGAAAGAAAACCAGGAAGGTCAATCTTCCTGTTGTTAGTAGGGAGTTAATTGTAAATGATGATGCTTTTACCCTAATAAGGAGAAGGAGGATGGCCCCTAGATTTTTTTTCTTTAGAAGGTTTTTTTTTAATGTTTATTTATGTTGAGAGAGAGAGAGAGAGAGAGAGAGAGAGAGAGAGACCACACATGTGCATGCATGCATGAGTGGTAGACGGGCAGAGAGAAGGAAAGAGAAAATCCCAAGCAGGCTCCATTCTGTCAGCACGGAGCCCAACATGGAGCTTGATCTCACAAGCCCATGAGATCATGATCTGAACCGAAATCAAGAGTTGGACACTTAACCAACTGAGCCACCCAGGTGCCTCTGGTCCCCCATATTTTATAGCAGGGTGAGAGTGTTGCAAAGACTAGCTGTTTTAGGCTTGTTGACTTGTGGAGAAGCAGAAATAAGGAAGTACACATATCCATTCTGTCAAAAAGTGCAGTGACTTATATTTCTCGAATAGTTTAGTTTCTCATGGACAGACTTAGGTTTGCCTAGGTCTTTTCCATTGAGTCAACTCTAGTGCAAAGTGAAATAAAGAGTGCTTTTTTAAAAAAAAAAAAAAAACCTCTTGATTACTCGGTGAATGCAGATGCCTTCTGTGGTGATTAATTTTATGTCAAGTTGATTGAGCCATAGTGCCAGATATTTGGTCAAACATTATTTTGGATGTTTCTGGGAGGGTGTTTTGGGATGAAACTTAACATTTAAATTGGTAGATCAACAGGTAATCTATGACAAAGGAGGCAGGAATATACAGCAAATAAAAAAGAGTCTCTTGAATAAATGGTGTTGAGAAACCAGAGAGCTACATGAAAAGAATGAAACTGGACCACTTTCTAACACACACACACACACACACACACACACCTTAAAATGGATTAAAGACCTAAAAGTGAGACCTAAAACCATAAAACCCCTAGAAGAGAATATAGGCAATAATTTCTTTGACACTGGCAATAGCAACATTTTTCTAGATATGATTCCTAAAGAGCAAAAGCAAAAATAAGCTATTGGGATGATATCAAAATAAAAAGCTTTTGCACAGTGAAGGAAATGATCAACAAGACATAAAGGCAACCTACTGAATGGGATAAGAGATTTGCAAATGATAGATCCAAAAAGGAGTTAATATCCAAAAATATATAAAGAACTTCTATAACTCCAGCATAGATGGACTTGGAGGGTATTATACTAAGTGAAATAAGTCATTCTGAGAAAGACAAATACTATATGATTTCATTCATATGTGGAATCTAAAAAACAAAACAAGTGAATAAACAAACAAATGAAGAACAGAATCAGACCTATGAATACAGAGAGCAAACTGATGTTTGCCAGAGGGAAGGGTGGTGGGTGGATGGGAGAAATGGAGGAAAAGGAGTAGGAGATACAGGCTTCCAGTTATGGAATGAATAAACTACGGAAATAAAAGGCACAGCAAAGGGAATATAGTCAATGACATTGTAACAGTGTTGTATGGTGACAGATGGTAGGTACACTTGTGGTGAACATTGCATATCATATAGAGACATTGAGTCACTATGTTGTACACAATGTTAATGTACCATTGTGTGTCAACTATACTCAAAATTTTTTTAATGACACTAAAAGACAATAAAATTTAAATAGCTAGAACACATAATATTTTTTGTTTGTTTATTTTTGAATATGTTCATCTAATATCTGGTTTAACATAAAACAGTGATATTTCCAGAAACAATTTTTTTTACGTTTTTTTTCTTAAGTAGTCTCGACACCCAACATGGGGCTCAAACTCACAACCCCACGATCAACTGTCCCACACTCCACTGAGTTGAGCCAACCAGGTGCTCCCCCCACAAAAAAAATGTAACTAAAAAAATTGATGGATGGAGTAAAGCAGACTGCCCTCTATAATGTGAGTAGTCTCATCCAAACAGTTGAAAGCCTGAAGAGAAAAAAAGACTAACCTCTCCTGAACACACAGACTTTAGGATTCATCTGCAATATTCACTCTTCTTGATTTCTCCAGCGGGTTGTCTTTTCGCTTGAACTGTTAACTCTTTCCTGAACGTTCAGGCTGCCAGCCTCCTGAATTAGATATTGCATTTTCCGAGCCTCCTTAAAATAACACACACACACACACACACACACACACACACACACACACACGGTTCTGTTTCTCTGGAGAACCCTGACAAATACAGCATTCTATACGCTGACAAACGAAGTTGAGAAGCAACAAATGTGTTCATGCCTTTTTTGAGCCAGCACCGTAACTGAGGACTGTGGACTAGAGGGCAAGAACCCAGGATCTGAAGTCTCTGGCCTAGTTCAGGTGTAAGCTCCATTCTTTCTTAGCCGTCTGCCCTGGATCATTCACCTAAGCTTGAGACACAATTGTTCTGGGGACTAGAGCATGGCCAAACCCTAGTATGTTCCTTTTCTATGACTGCTGTAACAAATTACCACACACTCGGTGCTTAGAACAACATAAATTTATTCTCTTACAGTTCTGGGGGTCAGAAGTCTCAAGATGTCAAGAGGACTTCAGGAGGCTTCAGGGGAGGATGTTTCTCTCTTTCTTCAGCACCTTGAGGCTGCCTGCATTCTTTGGATCACAGTGCTTTCCTTGCATCCCTCCCATCTCCAATCTCTTGCTTCCATTACCACATTCCTGCTATTCTTCTGATCTCCTGCATCTCCTATAAGGACTGGGCACACCCAGGTAATCCAGGGTAATCTCCCCATACCATAACACCCTTAATTTAATCACATCTGAAAAGTCTCTTGACATCTAAGGTAATGTTCACTAGTTCTGGGATGAGGCCATGGGTATCTTTGGGGTGAGAGGTAAGGTATTATCTGGCCTACTACACCTGGACACCAGAGGCTACTGGTTACAGTTCAAAGGTGACGTAGGGGAGGGATTCTGAGATTTCAGAGTTGGAACTTGAAATTTTGTGGTTTTATTTTTTTTTTTTTTTGGAAAAGTACTCAACTATTTGCTGAATTCAGAAAGTTGCAACAAAAAATGCTTTCTTAGCTGCCAAAGAGACAAACATGTGTTGGTACTGTATTTTTCGTTAAAATTCTCCTAGAGTCATCACAGAATAAAGCTTCCCTTGCCTTAAAAAATAAATATAGGGGTGCCTGGGTGGTTCAGTGGGTTAAGCATCTGAGTTCAGCTTATGTTATGATCTTGTGGTTCGTGAGTTCGAGCCATACATCTGTCTCTGAGCTCACAGCTTGCAGCCTGGAGCCTGCTTAGGATTCTGTGTCTCCCTCTCCCTCTGCCCCTCCCCCGCTCCTCTCTCACTCTCTCTCTCTCAAAATTAAACATTAAAAGGTTTTTTTAGGGGCGCCTGGGTGGCTCAGTTGGTTGAGCGTCCAACTTCGGCTCAGGTCATGATCTCGCGGTCTGTGAGTTCGAGCCCCGCGTCAGGCTCTGTGCTGATAGCTCAGAGCCTGGAGCCTCTTTCGGATTCTGTGTCTCCCTCTCTCTCTGACCCTCCCCCATTCATGCTCTGTCTCTCTCTGTCTCAAAACTAAATAAACGTTAAAAAAAATTAAAAATAAAGGTTTTTTAAATAAAAATAATAATAAAATAAACATAAACATGTTTTTACAAGTTAATATTAGATCTAGGTATACAAGTCTATTGGGATTCTTACTCTGCAGCTTTACTAAGTACTTCATTCAGTCTTCTCTAAGTTACCTTCAGCAAGGGGGTGCCTGGGTGGCTTAGTCGGTTAAGTGATGACTCTTAATTTCATTTAAGGTCATGATCTCATGGTTCTTGAGTTGGAACCCCACATCAAGCTCAGCACTGACAGTGTGGAGGCTGCTTAGAATTCTCTCTCTCTCCCTCTCTCTCTGCCCTTCCTCTGCTTGCTCTCTCAAAATAAATAAATAAACATTATATATATGTATATATATACACACACACACATATATATACACACATACATATATATTTATATATATTTAATATATATTATTTATATATTTAATATGTATATTTAATAATTATATATTTAAGATAATATATTATATATTTAATATATATTAATATAATATATTATATATATATTTAAGTTACATGTAGTAGGTATTTAAACCTTTTAAGATGGACCCTGAGAAGCTCCCTCAACACATATAATTCAAGAATTATAAATAAATACACATCATTTGCTTTCCAGGAAATATCATCTAATATAAGTTCTAGAATTGTTTTGTGTCCTTAAATGCTGAATACAACTTTTGAGAGAATCTACAACGTTCAGTGCTTCCTTCTTAGCTACATGGATAGCTTTAGGAAACCCTCCGGCCTTTCTTTTTGGTGTATTGCTATATATTGGGTGGTCAGAGCACTGCCATAATCTTTGCTAGGTATATACTTAGCAGAGAAAACTGAGTTTTGAATCCCTAGAAAGAAGAGAACATTGAATAAATAAGTTTTTAAAAATCATCCTGATTGCTAAATTCACTGCTCAGCAATTGTTAGAAAGTCTGTAATTTCTACCAGGCAATGAAGACTCATGGTCTGAGACTGAGGTTAAAAGTCTTTGGGAACCCAGACTTACTTACTTATGTCTGCTGATGGCATTCTTCCCTAGGCATTCACCGACCTTTGGCACAGGGCTTCAAATAAACACCTGAGACTTGGTTTAGAACTCAAGGATGGGGGCACCTGGTGGCTCAGTCGGTTAAGTGTCCAACTCTTGATTTCGGTTCAGGTCATGACCTCATGGTTTGAGTTTGAGCCCAGCATTGGGCTCTGTGCAGACAGTATGGACCCTGCTTGGGATTCTCTCTCTTTCCCTCTCTCTCTGTTCCTGCCCTACTTGTGTGCTCTCTCTCTCTGCCTTTCAAAATAAATAGATAAATTTAAAAAATTAAAAGAACTCAAGGATGACTTATCTTTCCCATTCCAAGGACACTTTACTAAATACATAATTATGCTGTTCCTTCCTTCCTCCTCCACTGCTTTCTCCCCCTCTTCTTCCTCTTCTTCACCCTGAAACTCTCAGTATTTATCTTTCTGGGATTGCACTTGGTTGGTCAATCCAGTTCCCCTTGATGAAACATCCCAGTCATTTCAAGCCTTGTCAGAAATCATTGGCTCTGTTAGTTGCTTCATTGTCCATTTCTGTGTTTTCTTGTTTTCTTTTTAAAACTTGACTTTATCGCTGGATGAAGAGCGTTCTCTTTTCTTTCAGCATCAAGTGGATTGCCATCATGGAAAAGGCAGCCAACCATGTCACAGCTCCTGTCACTGTGTAGGTGAGACCTAAGAAAAGGCTACTGCCTCCACTCCATGTCAGGGTGGAAAGAACAACTGATTTTTCTCCTTTGAACCTGGTTACTGGAAAATCTAAAACAAGAAGAACTGTTAAGGACCTATCTCGACACTGTCAGCTCTACCACTGTATATCCTCAATATAGTACCATTATAGTATCCTCAATATCTGAACCACATAAATTTGTTGTTTTGTAGGTTAAAAGAATGGTTGAATATTCAATGTCATATTGTCTAATGTTTACCAAGCAATGTGGTGTATCTTGCTGGAATGAAATTAAGTAAAAAGAAGACTTCTCTCACCATAGCTCTAGTCTATAAAAGAAATTCTGACACAAATACATCAGAATGGCTTACAGACAACTAAATTATGAACAAATATATTTAATTTCCTTTGGCAGACCCAAGGAAATGAAAAGAATACAGATGGGTTTTATAGCAAGCCTAAATTTATGTTTATGAATCAGGAGACCCAGCGTAGGCTAAAGTCCTTCATAGACTGTTTGAATTTCTACCTGAGGGAAAATTCTTCAAGACCAGTGAAGAAGAAAAAATAATGAGATAGATGGCAAAACATTTTTGGTGGGAAAGCTAAAGGTGGTGCATTCATTTGGGTTTTGAAAAAGCAAACATCCCTCACTGCCGGAGAGAAAATATTTGAAGTGGGTTTGCTATCATTAGCATTTTAATGATGTCATTTTGATTATGCCTGTGGCCTGAGGTTTTTAAACATCTGGTGCCTTTTGTAAACCAAACTAATAAACAAATAAAGGCTTCTCATAGCAACGGCACAGGACAGAAGCATTTCCCAGCAAAGCTCTTAAAAGGCCTCGAATCACTTGGCAACATGCGATTTAAAGGCACAAGGAAATTAACCAGTTTCCTAACAAGGAAAAACAAGTTCTCTCTCTTTCTTTTCCATCAGAATTCTTCACTGTCACCAGGTCCTTGAGTGCCACTTTGACCCACCTGCCTGTTTTCTTTCCTCAGTTCCATTAAGATCATTTCCTTGCACAAAGAACATCTTTTTCCCCTTAGGAGTGGTAGGTGTTTGCTGCAGCTCAGATATAGCTGTTCTCCTTGCATAGCAGCCAGGCCGTGAGGCAGGCTGGGTACCGCTCACATCAGGGCTCAGCATGGTGAGCACAAGTATAGGACTGAAACTCAGGATCTAGGTTCTGCTTGCTAGATTTACACTTGAGAGTCATCAGCATTAAAATATGACTGTGAGCGAAGTCACCTGAGGAGAGCTTGTCTCCAGAGGAGAAACAGTGTCTCCTTTGTTTGGAACCCATGCTTCTCCTCAACTTGAAACTCCTTATCATGCATTGTGAGGACATAATTGGTTTTTTTCTTCCTGTTTTGTGATTGCTACTGTAACTGGTAAGGCAGTCATAGACAAAGTTGGTGGCACCGGAAGATCTAATTTGAGAGACTGCTGTCAAGCAACTTTCAATCTCAAATTTTGGGGGGGGGGGTTGCTAAAATCCTATTAAAAAGGTAATAGTCTTTGGCTTACTCTTTGATGTGTATGGATAATGCTGCATAAGAAAAATCAGTTTGTGGCTTTCATTTTCATTTTGGGAGACATGAAAATGAACAAACTGAAGGCAAACTGTACTCCTCATCAGTGAACAAAAAGGAGGCAACAGGCTGAGAAGTAGAGACTGTGTCACGTCGGTAGGGGCGTCTTTGACTGAGGAAGGTCCCCCTCCCCTGTCAGGATGGAGATATCCACACTCCAGGATAGAAGAGAAGATGGAGCTGGGAACTGGAACACATGCAGTCAATTCACTTATTCTCAAGTATTTCTCATTCAAGCTCCCTGAGAGGTATAGAAACTAAGGAGGGAGACAGCTTTGTGTTAAGATCCTCTGGCCTGCCACGGGCCCCAAGAACAACCCCCAGTCAGTAACCCTGAGATGCTACTGGAAGTGCTGATGCTTATTTGGGCTGATGTCCCAAAGTTTTTACAAGCCCTGGAAAGTTTCAGCTTCAAGGAGAATTAGGAAGAGACTTTAAAGTCTGATGATGACAGTGAGTATAAATTGCTTATAAATATATATATTTTTTAAAAAACAGTGTTTGGTGTCATTTTGAAATTAAGTCTTTTTGTTTTTAGATCAAGAGTTACATTTGTATTTTTGAACTAAGTAAAAAATTCAGAATCTCATATGAAAACATGTATCTCCTAACTTGGACCTTATGTCTGTAACCAAGGCACTGACCCCTACTAGCTGGCTTTGTGCCAAAGGAAGGAAGAATAGCGTCTTCAGAGCACAGCTTACAGCACACATCACATGGGTTGGATGATCCCGACCTGCTTCTTGAGTCCGGGGCTCCCTTGGTCTATAGTTTTGCCTAGAATAAAAGGCTCTACAGTCTCAGTTTTCATTATTTTTAGCCCATTTTATACATTTACTTCTTATCAAATTGCTCTCTCTTCATTACTATCGTCCTCCGAACTCATCCCATCTTACACAGCAGTCTTTTCCTCTCTGTTAAAGATCTCAAGGCTCTGTGGTACTTAATCTTTATTGGAGGATAGAAATATCCCTCCTTACTTACCCATACCTACTTACCTGATACTGCTTTACTGTTATTCCTAAAAAACCCATTGTACACATTTGATTACATAAGGTGTAGAAAAACAGCTATATGGTGGCAAGTGACAGTATTACCTATGAGAGAACTATATATTTCTTCTTCATATAGATAGATTAGATTGTAGAATAGAAAAGTAAAAAATGAAATAATTCAACAACTAGTGCCCAGATAGACACTGATTTTCCTTCATCCCCAGGAGCAAAAGTGGTATAAAAGGATACTGTAGGTAATGTTGAAACTGTAGTTACCAGCAGGCAAGCCTTCAATAAAATACTGTACTCGATTGAGTCGACGGTATAGTTTTTTGAAAGTGGGAAAGGCAGCTGTCCGCATCCACACAATGAAGTCATCATTGAGGAAGCCATTGTTTTCTGTATCCTCTAAATCCAGTTCATAGACAGGTTTAGACCAGTATGGGGGCTTTGCGGTTCCTGTGGGAAGAAAATAATGGACATGGTTGAAAGAAATCATCTATACCCATTCAGTTTTCCTTAGAATGTAGAGAATGAAAAAACTTTTGCATTCTTAAGAGAAATAAAAATTAAGACTTAAAAAAAAGTGTGTGTGTGTGTGTGTGTGTGTGTGTGTGTGCATGTGTGTGAGCTCTCTGAATACATAACCACTAAAAATAATGGATTAAAAAGACTCTAGAGAAATGTAGGGGAAATAATGATGATTTGTCATAGGGTTAAAAAAAGAACAGAGTATCAAATTATATGTATATTATGTGTTCAACTACATTAAATGCATATAAAGCACTGAGAAAAAACACGTAGAGAAAATTATAATAGTGGTTGTATTCAGTGATATCATCATAGGTTCTGTATTTTCTTTAACTTCATTAGTAATTTAAAGAGAGAAAATTAAAACAAGATATGATCATTTCACCTAACTTGGTTAATTGGTAAAGAGAAAAAGAGTGACAACCCTTGATGATGCAATGGAAATGGGAACTCTTGAACAGAGCAGAGAAATGTGTGGATTAATAACACCTCTGGCAATCTAGGAACGTGCATCAAAAAGTTTGATAAGGGTGCCTGGGTGGCTCAGTCGGTTAAGTGTCTGACTCTTGATTTTGGTTCAGATCATGATCTCACAGTCTGTGGGTTCGAGCCCTGCATTGGGCTCTGTGCTGACAGTGCAGAGCCTACTTGGGATTCTCTCTCTCCCTCTCTCTTTGCCCCTACCCCTGTCTCTCTCTTGCTCTCTCTCTCTCAAAATAAATAAACTTTTTTTTAAAAAAGGTTTAATTATATTTTGGTCTAGAAATTCTACTTCTAGAAATGTAATCTAAGGAAATTATCATGTCTGTGCATGAAGATCGTGTTAAACAGAGATTCTCTGCAATAGTGTGCCTAAGAGCTGAAGGCTGGAAGTGAGGAGGAACTGGTAGATGGGAGGAGGTGAAGAGCAAAGGTACTGCAAGCCTCTTCTAAATCCAGGAGGCCTAGTCGGTTTGGGTGCTGTGGGAATGTTGGAAGCACAGGAGGGAGGGCCAGTGCCAGGAAATGAGTCTGTTGAGTTTAGTCTCATTCTCATACTTCCCACTTTAGGGCCCATGGTGGGCATGTCTGCCTCTCCCACTCTACAGCAGATTCTTGAGTACAATGTCTTCCTCATCTTTTTTCTGCTGGCATTTAGTCTAGTGCCTGGCACATAGTAGGTATTCAATATATGCTCAATAAAGGAATGAGTGGTTCTAATTAAAGCTGACAGAAGTTGATCCTAAAAACTATATTGAATTTTAAAGAATGAGTTAATAATGGAAAATTGTTTAATGAACTTTTTAGTTCCAGACAATTGGTCCTAGTATTTGTAGAAAACAAAATGAAAAAGGGAAAACCACTCTTTCTCAACTCTGACAATTAACTAAACTATTTTCTCTTAAAAGAAACCCAGTCGTGTTTTCTAAGCATGGGGTGTGGTGCTGGTAAAAGTGAGTACTGTGTTTGGTTGGATTAATCTGTTGGAGTATGTTTGTATTCTTAAACACTTCCTCAGGAAACAATCCTTTGCTGGAGAAACTTCCTCTGCAAATTCTGTGGAGCTCACCTATTTTGACCCTTCCCAAAACTTCAATCACTGTTGCCAGAAGAATTTTGATAAAAATTGAAATTGCCTTTGGTACCCATACTGTGGACCTCACCCTCTGTCTACTTTAGCCAGAGACATGCCCTAAGACAACGTGTCCTATGGGCACATTGACACCCAAGTCACCCAAGGAGCTTGTTAAAAATGTAGGTTCAAGCATGCCTTCTCCTACCAACCCCCGCTCCCACTCCATCCCACTACTGAAGAGTATAAGAAGTGTGGTTTAAGAGGCACCACTTTTCTTCATTTTCCAAGTTGGGTCATTTACTTTTATCCATTCATTCAACAATAAGATTTTCTTGATTGCTCACTATGTATGAAGGAACAGGGATATAAAACTTCCTAATTTCCTCAGGGAATTCACAGACTTGAAGTGGGGATGACAAGTATTCAAATAGATAATTACAAGATAATGTGGTAACTCTTACAGTGAAGGTAAGAACAAAGTATAGCAGAAGATGAAAGCCAAGACCCCTGTGTGTTATAGGCCTGTGGTTATGTGGGAAGACAAAACTATAGAATGCTGCCAAGTTCCTTTCAAACAGTAGGAAGTCAATCAGAGATAAAGTGACCATACATGCCCGTTTGTCTAAAGCAGTTCCAGCTGATGTCTGTTGTCTGTTATCCCAACTGACTTAGCATTTACCCCAAACAAATAATATGTTTATAACTCCATCCCTCCACCTTCCAGGTCTTAACGGGTAGTGTGTGAAATACCAATGTGCAGTTAATGGAGTACTTACTTTAATGTGTAATTAGTGAAAGATAACCAGAGACCCTTTCAATCAAAACACAACATATTCCTGTGACCTCTGCCAGCTGTTTGACACTCCAACTGATTAGGTCATAACCTCACTCTTGGCCTGTGAGATGCATGAAGATGCCAGTCTATAAGCCAGTGGGATCAGTGGGAAACATGGGAAATTATAGGTTACATTATACATACATGATATATGTGGGAAATAGATGCTGAACGGTCTTGCTGAGAGTCATCTGAACTCCCTTGCAACTGTGGTTTTATTATTTATTATATGGTGCAAATATGTAACTATTTTATTGTTTGGTATCAGTTTTTATTTGCTAGAAAGTCCCTGTAGCTGTGAAGAGTTAAAAAGGGAACACATATGTTTAATATAAAATTAAGTACAGTTTCTTGAGAAAGTTGATGAATGTGAAACTTGCAGTGTTAGTTGACATTTACCCCACAACAGGGGAATCATTGTGATGTCAGTGACTGAGTGAAAATTAAAAGACATAAATCTGCTGAAGAACATCAGAATCTACTTTAGAAGTTTGTGGCTATTTTTAGAAGAGTGTATCCAAAGACAATGCTTTACCTCAGATAGCTACAGAATGTCTATTTATATCTAATAATGTGAGCACGACCTTGACTTGTCATTTAGATCAAGTGAGCTTCCTTCTCCTTTTATTTAGAGGGTTTGTTGTTGTTGTTGTGTTGTTGTTGTTGTTACCAAAAAAGAAAAAAAAAAAAGCTTTCATGTTTTGCCTCTGTTAGCACAAAAAACCACTTTGTAAACAGTTAAATGAGGCAAGTTTTACATTAGTGTCTTCAGATGTTTCAAATAGAAACACCAGACAAGTTAATTATAATGCTGGTCTGATTTTTTGGGTTTGATTTTTCATGGAATCAAAGCAAGGCTTTTAGATATTCAATCTTGAAAGATAAAGCCTCTAATATTATAATAAATTGATTCTAAATTCAGTTAAAAAATTCAAACAGCAAGTGTAAATTTTTGGCTTTGTAGTGATAATATAAATACAAATGTGGTGGAGCACAATATCAGAATAAAGATAATGTTCTTAATAAATTGAGAAATTTACACAACAATGTTCTTAAATTGGTTGTAGTACATACATAATTTATAATTATATCCAAACAAGCTACACTATTTTACCAATCAAAAGAAGAGCTGTAGTTGTGCAAATTTAAATATTTTTGAAACTGAACTGCAAAATTTTTACAGTAATAGGGATGCTAAATTAAGGAAATACATCAGCATGGTATGTGGCCTGTCTTTGTTATATATCATCAACCCGAAATTTAGAAATGTTTGAGCCTTTGAAGAACTATTTTATATACCAAAAGATGTGTCCTACAATGATCTCAAACTTTTTTAAGCCCTCTAACTTTTGGTTGAATTTAATTCAAAAGAGTTGAAAAATTTTAAACAAAGTATCCAAAATATGGAATATCAAAAAACTTCAGTTTTTGATTTAATGAATTATAGTTATTGAAAGCCAAGCTTGCAAACAAGAAGATATTAAAATTTACCCCCCAAAAAGCAGGAAATTATTGAACATATTACATAATAAGAGGTCAAAATGTGTACAAATTTAAATTTTAAATTCTATGATTGTGGGGCACCTGGGTGGCTCAGTTGGTTAAGTGTCTAACTTGGGTTCAGGTCATGATCTCACAGCCCGTGGGTTTGAGCCATTGTCAGGCTCTGTCCTGACAGCTCAGAAACCTGGAGCCTGCTTCAGATTCTTTGTGTCCGTCTTTCTGTGTCCCTCCCTGACTCACGTTCTGTCTCTCTCTTTCTCAAAAATAAATAAACATTTAAAAACAAATTCTATAATTCTGCTCTGGATATTTCAATTTATGTAAAAACTCTTTTGATGGAGCTCCTATTTTATTTATTTATTAATTATTTTGTTTATTTCATTTCATTGTCTTTTCTTTTTTTTTTTTTAAAGTAGGCTTCGTGCCCAGTGCAAAACCCAACACAGAACATGAACTCATGACCCTGAGATCAAGAGTCAGATGCTTAACTGACTGAGCCACCCAGGCACCCTGGAACTCTTATTTTTAACTGAATAAAAAATGTTTTTCTCTTCCAGAATTAAATGATATCAAGAAAGTTTAATATTGTATAGCATCTGGAGGAGGGGCCAAAAATGGCAGAACAGCGTGGAAAATTTTTTTTGCATCTCTTATCCCTGAAATGCAGCCTGATCAACACTAAATCATCTCACACACCTAGAAAACTGATTTCAGGATTAACACAACAATCTGCACAACCCGAACCACAGAACTCAGCAGGTACATGGTGCAAAGAGGTGAACTGGGGGAGAGAGAAGCTGTGGAGGGCAGGGAACTGTATTTGCTTGCGGAGAGAGGACAGAGATGGGGGAAGAGTACTGGAAAATCAGCCCCCCACCCAAAAAAAAAGCAGCTGGAGAGAAAGTGGAAAAGTGGAATCAGTCACAGGGATGGAACAAAAAAAAAAAGGGAGAAGGGAGAAGGGAGAAGGGAGAAGGGAGAAGGGAGAAAGGAGAGGGTTTAAGTTCCATTAAGACTCTATAAACAGGGGAAGTGCAGAGTCTGAAACTCTGCAGCTTGATACCTGGAAGTGCTCTGGTGGGAAGGGCAAATCCCCAGGAGCAGAAAGCGAGGTCACACAGGAGGGGTGGTTCCCCTGCTGGGAGGACATTTGGTAGAGGCTGTGTGGCCTCCCCACAGGCAAAGGCCCCAGCGGACCCTGGAGAACAGCCACATTGGCTGGTGCTGGAACAAGGACATTAAGGGGAAGCCTGGTGCCAGATGTGTGTTGTGATTTTCCATAAACCCTGAAACACTGCTGCTACAAGATCACGTGAACTGTTTTTGGAGTAGACTGGCACCCAGCTGTAGTCTCTGGGCATCAGCAGCAGCAGTCTCCCAAACAATCCTGGGGGTGGGTTGGCATCCAGCCATTGCTCAACAAGACCCTCCTCCAGAAGGTCTGAGCAGGTCAGAGCTGCAGTCCCTCAGAAGTCAGGGGTTGGGAAACACAGCCGCATCTGAGTCAGGTGCCGCCTGGCAACCTGACTGCTTGGTCACAGACAGTGTAAAAGCGGGTAGTGGACAGAAGCCCAAGACAAAGGAAGGGTGCTTGATTGCCAGTCACAGAGAGCACAGAGTTCCGATACTAGAGACTGGGTAGCTGGGTGACACCATTTTCAGCCCTTCTGCACATGGGCATACACACCTACATACGCCACAACAATCCACCCCAGTAAGCTAAGCAGCACCATCTAGTGGAGAACAGACCTTTACACTAAACCCTGCCTAACTGGGCCAACAGTGCTCTTGACAAACACGTCTCTCCCCCTGCTTAGTTTATGGACTACAAAGTGCTTCATAGCTTCACTTCTATGGGAAACCAGATGTAATTTCAATGGTACTTCATTCTATTTGCTAGTCCTTTTATTCAATTTTTTTCTTTTCTTATTCTTGAATACAGAAAAAGAAAAAAATCTATTTTTATTTTCTATTTTTATTAAAAAGATTTTTCTTTAACTTTTTCTACTATATTTTTTACATTTTTAAAATTTTAAAAATTCTATTTGACTTTCATCATTTTATTTTATTCTATTCAAAGTATTTTCCTTTTTTACCTCTTTTTTCCTTTTCTAATTTTTTCCTTTTATTCTCTAATCTGTCAAGCTTTTTGGGGTAGTATTGACATTTTAACAATATTTATTCTTCCAATCCATGAGTATGGACTGTTTTTCCATTTCTTCATGTCTTCTTCAATTTCTTTCATAAACTTTCTATAGTTTTCAGTGCACTGATCATTTACCTTTCTGATTAGGTTTATTCCTAGGTACCTTATGGTTTTTGGTGCAAAAATATTTCAATAAAATGTTTTTAAAATAATAGAACAGATTCATTAGAAAAATAAAGAGGCATGTGGGTTCCCTGGGTGGCTCAGTTGGTTAAGCATCTGACTTCAGCTTAGGTCATGATCTCACAGTTCATGAGTTTGAGCCCCACATCAGGCTCTGCGCTCGTAGCTCAGAGCCTGGAGCCTGCTTTAGATTCTGTGTTTCCCTCTCTCTCTGCCCCTCCCCTGCTTGTGCTCCCTCTTTCTCTCTCAAAAATAAATAAATGTTAAGAAAAACTATAAGAAAAAATAAAAATACAGAGGCATGTAATGAAGACAGATATGGCCAAGAAACTGATTAAAGTATGTGACTATCCAGAATAATTATTCTGCTTATGTTATTTTTAATATTCTAATAATAAAGTAGTTTTTTTAGGTTGTTTTAATATACGCAGATATGTCATTTTAAGTTTTGAAAGAATTGCATTTTAAAATAGTTTGTATAGAATTATTTTACAGGTCCACCAATAGGGTAATGTCAATTTATTGATAAATAAATACAAATTTCAAACAAACATATGACTTGACTTATTCTCGTGCCCCTTTTTACTCTCAAAAGTGCACCAGGTTGGACAATAAATTACATGGTGACCCTAATTACAGATGAAGCAACACGTTTTTTAAAACATTGCCTTTTTCCAAATGATAAACTGAAAGAACCAGGGCACCAATTATTTCATGTTTCTGATAGGTATATGATGGAGGTGCCTGCAGGTAGGGAAAGTTAGAGCAAAACGGAGGTCAACAAAAAGTAAAGAAGGAGGTATCATAAACATTTCCCCATATATAAAAATCAATGTTTCTGTAAAGAGGTAAAAATGTTTAACATATGTATCTTACCTGTAAATGCACTAGAAAGATTAATGGCACTTGGATTCCGAAACTTGACATACTTATCTGTCCACCATGTAATTCCGCTCCTTAGCATTGGGACTTCCATATGTATAGATGAATTAAGGTTGTAGGAAAGAATGATGGTATCTGTAAGGAAATTAAAAATTGTCAGAGATATAAGCAAGCATTTTTGCCCCACTTCAAAGTACAAAACCAGACACAGATGAAAAATAAACTAGGGTTTCAGTAGACTCTCAACATGCCTACATGCAATAGGTGTTGGAATTATAAGACTATTCTTTTTCTTGCCAAAGCCTCAAATATTGGAAAATACTGTCAAGCTCCATTTAGCTCATGTTCCCTAACTACTTCAAATCTCTGGTAAGGGAGAACTTATTTGCAAATGAAATACCATAAGTCAATGGATAATGCATACAAAAATTTTTCTTGAACTGCCAGTTGCAGAGTTGATCTTCTGGACATTTAGGTTATTACACGCTTATGAAAAGGCACACCATGGAGACAGGAAAAGTCACCTACCATTGAATATGCTGTTGGCAATAGCACCACAAGGAGCGATGGGGGTCCCATTGTGGGACTTGCTAAATGGAGCACAGTTTCCAACATCCTGGATGCAAGATGATACAGTAAAGAGAAATGCTTTGGTAAATTCTCTTAGAATGTTAAAAGTGACAACACTGGCAATGTAAATCAACCCACAGTAATTTATTCACACATAACAAGATTATGGACTGCTACCAACTTTTCCCAGACTTCTGGCTCACTTAGACTCAGAAATTTTTGTGTTTTGGAGACGTGTGTGTGTGTGTGTGTGTGTGTGTGTGTGTGTGTGTGTGGTTTTTTCCCCCTTATTAACAATATGTAACATACCAATATATCTGCAGAAAGGAACTTAACTTGCTGGCTGTGCTAAATATACTAAGCTACACTGAAATACATTTTTAAACCCCTTTTTTTTTGTCAAAGTGTAACTCATATTCTGAAACTATACAAATGGTGAGTTTATATAGCTAGATGACTTATCACAGGGAATCCATACAGCTAACTACCAGAATGTATCTAAAAAGAGTGGTTGCTAAAAAATCATTTGATTATCACTTGCATATAATAATCTCAGTATGGAAAAGGTTTCCTTCTAGCTTTTTTTGCTAGCGTGGTGAGTATCATTTATCAAGAATAAAATTTTGTGTTCTAGGTGAGAAAGGGTATTTAATTAAACCAAAGTCTTTTAATCAATCAAGTAGGGCTGAATTTCCTTAATCTGGTCTGGAATGAACGTCCCAGTTATTGGAAGAACAATGGTAGGTATACAGGGAACTGGATTGAGACCAACCACTCAGAGTTACTACCAAAATGGTTGGTGCAGGAAAGGATAACCATTTAATTGGACAAGATACACATTACTGTTTTGAAGAGAGAAACCATGCCTCTCAATAGCAATTATACTGAAAACCCAGCTCCTTCAATTTATGCAAGAATGAAATGAGCATTCCTGCCTTGTAAAACTTTACGTTTTTAGTTTATTTTCCAAACTCTCTTTTAGACTGAAAGATCCACCTGGTCTTTAAAAAAAGGAGTATTATACCAAATTAAATAAAGTCTTACCTTTAAATCTGTACCCACCAGTTGGCTATTACTTCTGGATAGAATATATCGGTAAAGATTCTGATAGAAGCCATATAACTTGTAGTACAAATAAACATTGCCCTGTAAAGGAGAAAAGCAAGAAGAGCAGAGTAAGAAGAATTAACTAGAATATTAATAAACACAGACAGGATTTCTGTAATAAAAAGTACCACAGAAAAAATTGATGGGAACTGAAAATTTCTTTCTTAAAATTTTTTTCAAATTTTATTTTACAGAAAGAGAGCAAGCGAGCACAAGTGGAATAGGTACAGAGGGAGAGAGAATCTTAAGTAGGCCCCATTTTCAGCCCTGAGCCCCACGCAGGGCTTGATCCCACAGCCCTGGGATCATGACCTGAGCTGAATTCATGAGTGTGATGCTTAATGGACTGAGCTACCCAGGTGCCCTGGGAACTGTAAGTTTCTTTATATCAAACAGAAACCCAAGAAATCATTTAAAAAAAATCAGTGATGGAAAATCCTCATTTACACAGAATTATTAAAATAACCAATTAATTTATTTGAGATGATTTTTTAAGGGCTACTGTGTTCCTGCCATGAAAAGATTTTAAAACCATGAAAAGATTTTGTATTCTCAATATATAAAATTGATGTAACAAATATTGTTGTTTCCTAGCAATAGTAGGAAAAATGCTTTGCCTAGGAGTTGTGGCAGGCATCAAAGCCAATGATTTCAAAGCAAATCCTTGAACATATTTGAAGCTGGAACCACCAAGCATATTTGGGTGCATGTGAAAGGCATGAGATTAGCCCTGTGTGGCCTGTCTGGCTCCAGGGGTTTTGTCTTTGTATCCCTAGGATCTAACACAGTACCTGGCACACAGCACTTGCTCAAGAAATGGTGAACCATTCATTATGGACAAAAAAGGGGAATAGAATAACTCATGGTTCTGAAAGAAAGGTTATTTTCACCTTAGTGATAAGTCACCTTGTTGCCATGAGAGATGGTCCTTTTCATGTATGCTGTCCTATGAGGCTGCCTCATCACAGGCTACCAGCATGCTTAACTTATAGTGACATACCCAAATTCTCCAGCAGACTTGATACAGATTTTACTAACAGCATATATGATGCAAATGGAAATGACCAATGTGGCTGTTTATAATTAACATACTACCTACCTCCAAAATAATGAAGGCCTGCATCCAAAAATATGAAGGCCTTTATTAAGTGCTCTCCATATGTTAGATGCTATATTCAGTGCTAGAAATACAAATATATTCTTTTTCAATCTCCTGAGTCAATTGATTCTCTTATACTATGGAAAAATGGCATTTTGGAAAGGCTTCTGGTCTCACCCCAAGGACACTTAAGTGGGTAAGTATGGAAAATGTGAGCTGGTACTCAGGGCAGGCTGGAAATAAGGGTCATGGTAACTGTGGCCAGTTACAGAAAACAACAAAGGCTGAAGAGCTCAGTCACTTGTAAGAGAAAAGTGTCTGGAACACCAAGAAAGGGGAGATTCTGGGTCACGACAGAGAGGTAGGCTGCAATACCATAAACAGAGAGCGTGTAAGGCGAGCGAGCCAGGCATAGCAAGAATGACTGATCACCTTTCCTCACCCAACAAGCGAACCTCTATTGTTGACCCATAACTATAGAAAATATGAAACCCACAGAGTGGAATTTACCATACATTTTCTTGGAAGCTAAAAAGAGAATTCCACTTACCCAAAGTTATATGTTCATATAAAGGACAAAATAAACAGGCAAAGAACACTCACCACACCAGGGACAGAAGTGTTTCAATAACCTTTTTTCAATGATTCTTTGTCCAAGATTTAACTTAACAAAGCCTCCCAGATCATCATCTTTTTTATTGGTCCTAGAGGCATAAGGTACTTTATGGTGTTGCTTCTCTTTAAATTCAGTGGCACTTTGTGTAGGACTCCTAGTTTAAGGCAGTCTTCTGTGAATTTACTGACTAGCATGTGTAATGTGTGCTAACTGGTGAACCGAAGGCCCTGTTGTTGCCCTAACTGGTTTGGTTGGATTTTTACGAGAACCTCTTTGCCTGAAAGGAATGGTTAGCAGCTGGTAACATTTATTTGACTTAAAGGTTTCAAAGGACACAGACAGATGGAAACTAAAGCCCTTTAAGAATTTATCTTTTTGAATTTTTTCTTAAAAAAATTAAGTACTCTGAGACTCCAGGAAGGAATCAACCCTGCTGACACCTTGATTTCAGACTTTTGACTTCCAGAACTGTGAGAGAATGGTTTTCCGTTGTTTTAAGCAACCCTCCTGCCCTGCCAGTTAAGCAACACTAACTTTTTTTTTTTTTCAATTGAAGTATAGTTGATACCCGATGTTACATGAGCTTCAGGTGTACAACATAGTGATTTGACAAGTCTACACATTATGCTATACTTACTACAATTGTAGCTATCATCTGTTACCATACAATGCTGTAACAACACATTGACTATATTCCCTATGATACACCTTTTTCCCTGTATCTCTCATTCCCCTTCACCTATTTTGCCCATGCCCCTACTCCCTCCCTCTGTCCACCACCAGCTGGTTCTGTGTTTATGAGTCTGTTTCTGCTTTTTAAGCAACACTTTAAAAAAAAAAGTTTATTTATTTTGGGAGAGAGAGACAGAGAGACAGAGACAGAGAGAGAGGGAACGAGTGGGGAGGGGCAGAAAGAGAGGGAAAGAGAGAATCCCAAGCAGGATCTGTGCTGTCAGCACGGAGCCTGACATGGGGCTCCATCCCACGAACCATGAGATCATGACCTGAGCCAAAAACCAAGAATCAGACACTCAGCAAACTGAGCCACTCAGGTGCCCCATAAACAATACTTTTACTTTGGGGGAGCAGCATGGTGAGTTGAGGAAGGCAAGAGAGGACATAGCTGTAGAGAACTAGGATTCTGATCTATAAAAACACATATGTAAAACTTCCCTCACTGACTGCAAATATCACTTAACCCAAGTAAAACTCAGTAATTTCCTTACAGTTTATACCTGACTTACCTAAAAAATTGATTAGGGGGGCCTGGGTGGCTCAGTTGGTTAAGTGTTCAACTCTTGATTTTGGCTCAGCTCATGATCTCAGGTTTGTGGGATCGAGCCCCCAGTCAGGCTCTATGCTGGCAGCGCACAGCCTGCTTGGGATTCTCTCTCTCCCTCTCTGTCTGCCCCTTCCTTGCTTGCATGTGCACTTTCTCTCAAATAATAAATATATAAACTTAAAAAAATTGATTAACACTAGCCATAATCAATATAGATGTATTCAGAATATTACTAATGCCAACATGCTTTCATTTGGGATCATAGGGGAAATAAGAAAGGGTCACATAAAACCAAAGCTTCCTAGGACATAAAGCCATACAACTTAGGACTTTATATTTCCTGCATTCATTTAGTCTTTTAACAAACATTTTCTGAGCATCTACCACATAAAATAGACTGTGCTGGGTACTGTGGAGGAAGCAAAGATTCATATGTTCATTCAATAAACATTAATTGAGCACCTATAGTGTGCCAGGTAACTTATAGGTGCTTGGGACACAACAGTGAGAAATGGACAATAAACAATACTATATCATAAACTATTAATTTATATGGCAAGTTAGAAGGTGATAAGTATTAATGGAAAAAATTAAAATTACAGCAAGTTAACAAAGATCAGGAGTATTACAGGGGTGAGTTGAGTAGATATGTTGCAGTGTGAAATAGGATGGCCAGTGTAGACCTTACTGGGGAGAGGGTTGAGTCAAGACCTGAAGGAGGTAGGGCAATTAGCCAAGTGTATAACAGGTACAGGGGGCAAGGCAAGAGAATGCCTGACTTATTTGAGGAGTAAGGGGTCCATTGTGGTGAGAGTGGGGTTGGGGGAAGAGAATGGGGGGATTGATTAGGTCAGAGAGGAAATAAGATGACAAATCATGTAAGGCCTTGTAAGAACTTAAGATTTCACTGAGTAGAAAGAGGAGCCATACGGGGATTTTTTTTTTTTAAGTTTGTTTATTTATAATTTTTATACCCAACATGAGGCTCCAACTCATGACCCTAAGATTAAGACTCATGTGCCCTTCCAACTGAGCCAGTGGGGTGCCTCCACTGCAGGGATTTTTTGAACGAAGGAATAACATATGTCTTAGGATTTAAATTCTCACTCTGGCTGCTATATTGAAACATGAATATAAGCAAGGAGACCTATTAGGAGGCTATTTCAGAAATCCAAGTAAGAGGTGGAATGGCATGGAGCTAGGTGGTAGCACAAGAGGTGGGAGAAGTGGACAGATCCTGAATATATTTTGAAGGTAGAGCCAACAGGATGGATTGGGTGTGAAATATCAGAGAACAAAGGGGGTCACAAATCACTCCTTAGCTTTTGGCCTGAGCACCAGAAGAATGGAGCTATTTTCAACTGAGATTGAGAAGTCTTTGGATGGGTTAGGGGTTTTTGTTTCTGCTTTTTTTTTGTGGGGGGGGGGGGGGAGGGGGGTGCAGTGGATAAGGGGAGAAGTGGAAACCAGGAATTCAGTTTTAGAAATGTTGACTTCAGATATCGATTAGACATCCACATGGTGACATTAGGAAGGCAGCTGGAAATACAATTGTGGATTTGGAAGAGATATTTGGGATAGAGATATAAAATGGTGTTGGCAATAGATGGCATCTAAAGTCTGGAGATAGATGACATTTCCAAAAAAGTGAATGCAGTTAGAGAGGAGAAGACCGAAGACTGGGACTAAAGCCCTGTGGATCTCAACATAAAGAGTTTGGGGAAAAGAAAGAACAGCAAAGGAACCAAAGAAGGGTAACCAGAGGGCTAGGAGGAAAACCAAGACAGTATGGGATCCTGAATGCCAAGAGAATGAAGTATGTCAAGGATGAGGGGGTGGTCACCTGTGTCCAATGAGTGACAAGGTACTAAGGACTGACTGCTGGATTTATCAACATAGAAAGCCATCGGTTTCCTCACAATTTCACTGAGTGTTAGGGGTAAAAACCTAATTGGACTGGGTTTAAGAGAGAATGAGTAGAGAGGAATTAGAAATAGCCAAGATAGACAACTCTTTTGAGGAGTTTTTCTGCTAATGGGAAGAAAGAAATGGGACAATAGCTGGTAGGGAAATTGGGAGAACAGAAGAGTAGTTTGTTTATCTGAAGAGAAGTGAAATAATATGTTTTGTATGCTGGGGATGATTGAGGACAAAGAAAAGCTGGCGATATATCAGAGGACAGAACTGCTGAATTAAGTCCTTATAGAGGCAAGAAAAATGGCCTCTATGCACAAGTGGAGGTAAGACTTCAAGACTGGAACAGGGATAGCTTATCTACGGTAACAGGAGGGAAGGTTGAGCGTGTGGTGCAGATACTTGCAAGTGGGTAGTTGTGGTGTGACATGCAGAGCACGATCCTTTAAGTGGGGGAAATGTGTCCACAGGATATCACACAAGTGATTATAGGTTCATCAGAAGAATGAAAGCAGTGCTCCCAGGAAACAAATGTGGGCAAACTGTTTCTGGAGACATGAGTGAAAAGGGGGCTCAAGGAATGCTGACGAATGTTAGGCATCTAAAACAAGTGGCAGTGAGTGGGGAGATTTTCCAGGCAAATTAACAGCAGAAACATAGAGTTCTATCAGGCAAAAGCAAGTTGGCCAGTTGGCAGAAGTACAAGGTCTCCTTCCTCCTTTACCTTTTTATGAAAAGGTAGCTGGGCCTCAGGTGGTCAAAGAGCAACCTGAAACAGTGCTTTTTTGGGGGGCAGGGAGGACAGTGAACTGATTTTACGTGGTTTAAAGTACAGAAAACCAGGGGCGCCTGGGTGGCGCAGTCGGTTAAGCGTCCGACTTCAGCCAGGTCACGATCTCGCGGTCCGTGAGTTCGAGCCCCGCATCAGGCTCTGGGCTGATGGCTCAGAGCCTGGAGCCTGTTTCACATTCTGTGTCTCCCTCTCTCTCTGCCCCTCCCCCGTTCATGCTCTGTCTCTCTCTGTCCCAAAAATAAATAAACGTTGAAAAAAAAAATAAAGTACAGAAAACCAAAGGCTGGGAGTGCAATTAGGTATCTCTGATAAGGGACCAGGAGGTCTGAGCTGAGGCAACGCCTAAATAATGGAGGGGACAGAGCGGTTGGAGAGATGGATTGAAGAAAAGTGCCCACACATCAGAGGCTTAGATGAAAAAGGAGCAGGCAGGGTAAAGTCACAGAGGAAAGTTTAGAGCCTTGGTGATGAGATCTTTACCAGAAACAGAAGTGATGCGGGTTTTTCAGGAGAGGATGGTGAGTCTGGTTTGGGACCAGCTGAGTTTGAAGTGGAAGCAGGGCCTTGAGGTGGGTAGCTAAAGGGGAATGCTCAGTGGGAAGCTCAAGAGAAGACCTGCCTATACTTAGATCCTTCCATGCAGAATCATCTATGAAGAGGAGGGAGAAGGATCAACCAGGTCAGGGAGGAGGACACCATTGGTGGAGGGGTGTGGAGTCCAGAGCACGGGACAGGACTTTTGAGGAGTTCAAGGGAATATAGTTTTTTCATTTCTTGAGTAAGATAAAAGATGCCTCTGGGATCTGCTAATACAGGGACAGTAATTGAGGGATGACCCCAGCTGTCATGCTCTGAAATCATCCTGTGTTTGCACCAAGGCCATGATGTCCCTGGCTGCTCCCAATGGCTGAGCACAGTAGAGATACTGGGGCAGACTTCTTTAGGGACTCTCTTTTGGCCTTGCTGAAACTTTCTAAAGAGTACACTGCAGTCTAACACATTTCTCCCTCACTTCCTTCCTCCTTTCCCTCCTTCTCTTTCTCCTCTCCTGTGCCTTTTCCCCTCCTTCCTTCTCCCCTTCCCTTTTCTTCACAGGGGTCAGAGTTGTGTTGTGGTCTGACAGCTGTCTCAGTCTCTTCTGGCGCTCTCCCCATTTTCCCTCACAGGCAGTCCCTCCAATAAATCTCTTGCATGTCTAATCCTGTCTTGGCATCTGCTTGGAGGACCCAGACTAACACAGGACTTTAATCAGACCAAGAACAGGAATTTCCCTTAATATTTCTTTGGCACTTCTCAGTGCCTGACAGTGAGCGAGGCCAAGAGTTGCCTTAGGGATTAGAAAATTGTATATGTAGACGGGAATGCAAGCTGGTGCAGCCACTCTGGAAAACAGTATGGAGGTTCCTCAAAAAACTAAAAATAGAACTACCCTACAACCCAGCAATGTCACTACTAGTCATTTATCCAAGGGATACAGGTGTGCTGTTTTGAAGGGACACATGCACCCCCATGTTTATAGCAGCACTATCAACAATAGCCAAAGTATGGAAAGAGCCCAAATATCCATCGATGGATGAATGTATAAAGAAGACGTGGTATATATATACACTGGAGTATTATTTGGCAATCAAAAATAATGAAATCTTGCCATTTGCAACTATGTGGATGTAACTGGAGGGTATTATGCTAAGTGAAATTAGTCAGTCAGAGAAAGACAATAATCATATGACTTACATCATAAGACAACTTTAAGAGACCAAACTCATGAACATAAGGGAAGGGAAACAAAAATAATATAAAAACACGGAGGGGGACAAAACTGAAGAGACTCATAAATATGGAGAACAAACTGAGGGTTAATGGAGGGGTTGTGGGAGGGGGGATGGGCTAAATGGGTAAGGGGCACTAAGGAATCTACTCCTGAAATCATTGTTGCACTATATGCTAACTAATTTGGATTTAAATTAAAAAAAGAAAAAAAAAAGATCAGTGGAGGGGTAAACTTTAAAAGATAGTAATTTTTATGGGAAAAAATTTGAAATCATTTTGAATTCCTCAACTTCCTGTAATTAAAGACTAGTAAAAATTGGATCCAAATCTTAGGAGCTTAATCTTCCTAAGGAGAGTCTCTCTCCTTCTTGAACTTGTCTTTGGCACCATCGTAGTAGTTATAAAACATATTTCTGGGAAAACATTACTCCTTGTATACATGTAACTGTTTGCATCTTTGTACCTACCTTTCAGATAGGGCAGTAAAGTGATGTGCCTTTGTGCAAAAAAAAAAAAAAAAAAAAAAAAAAAAAATTTGTATTTGTAGAATGACTTAGGGGTGGGGTGGGGGCAGGGGGGAAGGAAGGACAGTCCCAGCAGGTGTGTGACCCCTCACACTAACTCACTGTGTGACCTTGGCCAAGTCATTTAGCCTCTCAGCCCTAATTTTCTCACTATAAAATGAGTGGTTAGACTCAAAGATCTCTATAGTCCCCTCTTCTGTTAACATTTGGAATAAAGTCTGTCTCATTGATGCTAAGAATTATGTTAGAAAGTTGGACAGGTAAAGAGTCTAGAAACTTAGACAAAGGAGAAGAATAGCATTCCAAAGGAAAAAAGTAGGGAAAGAGTTGTGCATGAACTCAACACTTTATAAGATCCCTCACCCCCACCCTGTTTTATTTTTTGTGTTTTCAGATTTGGAAAGCACTTGGTGGAAATCATGAATTTACTGCCAATTGTGAAATAGGAGTAGATCTGTGTACAGCCAGTTGAAGGCTCTTGAATTTCACTTACCTGCATTGTCTCTGAAAGGTAAAAGGGAATAGAGCAGGTGCATTCTTTGTCAAAATTAATAGCATCTTCTCGCAGTTCTGCACAATTTGCACATATTTTTGTGTATTTAATCTATCAGACAGGGAAAAGAACAATTATTAATTGAAAAGTTACATGAGTACATTTCTTAAAAATCAAGTCCTGAGTCCACCACCTAAGCCTTCAAGCTCTCTGGGTCAAGAGCATGGATGCTGGGACATGACTGAAAAACAACCTACAGTAGGGGACAAAAGTGTTTCTGCAGATGCTTGGGAAGAGTGGGCCCTTTTACAATCTTTCACTTTGGGACCTGGCAGCATTTTGCCACTGACCTGGAATTCAGTGTTTCTACTGCATATTTACGTAACCAGTTGTGATAAAGGCTCATGTCTTGATCATAAAGAGGTGTCATTAGGAAAATATTCGTCAATGACTCACAAGAACTGGGCCTACAGCTTGAGGCTAATCAGCTTTATGGGGAAGTCACTTCACTGTGTTTCCATTCTATTGTATGGAAAATATTTATACTAATGAATTTTTCTACATGACATCTAGAGGAAGTTATTAAAAAGGACCAAAAACAGAAAAAGAAATGCTTCCAAAATGTAGGGTTATTTATATACGTGGAATAATTCTGCTTTAAGTGTTATCACATTCTGTTTTTTAAAAATCAAATTCTGTGAAAAATGGTATAGTGGACTCTTTAAAAAAGGGCAGTGTGTTTCAAATGAACAAATCCTATGAGCTTTGGCTGAGAGCCTCAGTTATGTAAAGATACAGCTGGAAGAAGCCTAAGGAAGGGAGGCTCACAGAGAGGCCACTGAGGCTGTGCATTTCCCTCCTGTTTCTTCCTCATTGTGTTGAAGAATAATTGGAAGATTATGGGAATGGGGAAGAGCAAGCAAGCAAGGGAGTGGCCTTCTCCTTGGTAAACTGCCAATGGGATTTACGATTCTTTGGGAGGGAAGACCAACAAGAAATACTGGATTTTTTAATCCTTGCAAACCACTGGAGTTTTGAAGCCAAAACTAAATTAAAAATTAGCCAAAAAGCTACTTAATTGTACCTAGATGCTTATATTTACTTAAATCTTTAATTAATTATTAAATCATTCTTTAAATACACAGGAAGGCTTGAACTATTATTTTGGAAAATATTGATGCCCTTTCTGTTTGTGAAACTGCATTCTGATTTTTAAAAAGCTTTAAAGAGCAGAGCTCTCTCAGAACTGACAGCACACTAAACTGTGACTGAGGAAACTGGGGTTCAGTTCAGCCAATATCTGACCTTGAGTTAAATACTTAACCTCCAGGGCCCACACTTTGTTCATTAGCATTATTTTATCTATCAATTAATCTGTGACCCTGTTGTAGTAGTATACATTTTGCTCCCTGCATTCTTGAGCCCTATTAATGCAGAATTAGAAAAAAAATGGTGATCTTTGAGTAGATGATATCTAAGGTGCTTTCTAGCTCTAAAAACTTTTTGAGGTAGCCAAACCAAGGAAGCAGCCTAAATGTCCATCACAACTGATGAATGGATAAAGAAGATGTGGTATATATACAATATAGCCATAAAAGAGAATGAAACCTTGCCATTTGCTACAATGTGGATGGAGCTAGGGAGCATAATGCTAATAAGAGAGATCAGTCAGTCATGGAAATAAGTATCATTAACCTTGTAAGCCAGTTACTTTGCCTTCCACAAGGCAAGTATAATTTTCTCTTGCCATTTTGCATCTGCCCCTGGTGAGGCCTGGTGGTTTACATCTTACACCAGAGAACTCAAAAGGACTTAATGGTATTTAGTTCCTGGGGAGATAAATTGCTGGGAGCAGAAAATAGAAGTGGAAAGGCATTAGAACAGTGTGGTTTGGAAGGAAGACTGGGGCCTGAAACGGTGTTTTCCTCTTTGAAGTCCTCACCATTTGCCCTAATCCATTCCTTCAAGAGTTTGTGCCTATTATGTACTGACAGTGTGCAAGGAAGGGGCTGTGGATGTGCTGAACAAGGCAACCATGGCTGAGCTCTCTGTTCTTCACACACACTACCTTACCTGCTCTACCATTAGCTCATTGAGGGCAGGTATCAACTTACTTATCTTTACTCATTTGCAAACCCAGCAGAACTCTTAGCACCTTCAGACACTCATAAATGTTAAGTCAATGTTGACAGACTTGGCCTTCATACTTTTGTTGTTAGCCATTATCAGGAGAGGGAATAGATCAGCTTTCCAAGGCTGCCTTCAGAGTGGAGGTCATAGCCTGGAGATGTCTGGTAATCTGCTCAAAGCGGATTTGAATGAAACATTTGCTTACTTTGTTAGACTGAACTGAATGTGGGCATGGCTGATCTAACCGACCAACTCTTATGTCCCCTCCTCAGACCAGCTTCTCAAGATTCTCATCCTCCAACAGTTTGTTAATCACATTGACAAAGGCTTGCCATGGGGCGGGGGGTGGTGTGCCCTTAGTTTCAATTTTTCTCAATCTTGAGTAGAATTTGGTTAATTTTTCTAGGTATCCTTAAGAGGCCAGAAAGATTTGGGTTCTTGCCTTTCCTAAATTAATGGTCTCAGAGGGAGTTCACTTGCAAAGGGAAAGACACAATGCTTGAAAGGGGGACAAAATTGAAGACTTCTATCTCTGTCTCTTCATTTTTTTATCAGCGTGACTCATGGGCATCTGGCAGTCATGTGGCCCTGCCTCTCCTTCTCCTACCTCTATGAATCCTTGGTCAGCACTCTGCCAGCTGAAAAAGCTTCTGCTTTGCCAGGTGCCTGTAAACAAATGGCTGAGATGACCAATGTGAGAGTAACTGTCCTCAAGAGGGAGTAGGAATGAATAAAGCCAACATACAGAGGCTGCCATCATCTGCACCAGCTGAGAAAGGGATGTTCCAGTGTCCTCTATTTCCAGTCTCATCTATTGAGGGGCTCTGTTCTCATACTGATTGCTCACTCATTTATAGTTCTAAAGCTGAAAATTCTTAGAACCTGCCTTAAAAATGTAATGCTTTAAAAATGTAATGCCTTAAAATTGTAAGACGGGACAAACCTCTATTTCCTTGATACTCTTTGCAGACAATATAAGGATGATGCCCACACCAAGGCAGAATGCTCCTGTGGCAAAAAAGCCAGAGAGGACTCCAGTGGCCGAGAGCTGTAACCGGTAGGCGGGCAATTGCTGCTGCTTCAAGGCAGTGTTGTCTGGCAGTTTGGATTGGCAGATCTGGGATGTCTTCTTCATTTTGGTCCTGCAGGTGATGGGTTTGTACTTTTGAGACATTTATAACATTGCTACTCATAGTAATACTGCATAATGATAATACTAAGTTAAGAATTATATGAACCTTCCTCTGTAGTTGCTGTCTTTCTTCTTCCCAGAATTATTCAACTGAACCTGATATTCAGCAGGAACACGGCTCTCTTCAATCAGCCATTGCTAGGTATATTTTACTTTAGGCTCAAAACAAAACAAAAACAAAAACAAAAACAATCCACCCCCTCCCCCCCAACAACTTGTGCTAAATGCCATGGCTAAAAGGAATAGTCCCCAGCAGGGGACTAAACCAACATCTGGTGACCTTGGGAAGCAGTTATAACAGGCTATTTCTGGTATGTGGTGACTAATTCAGGGCAAGCCCTTCCTGAAAGGGGGAAAATGGATTTATCTTTAAGAACTTGCCTAAAGTCTTGGAGATTAATACAAAAAATAATAGGGCTATCAGGTTTTTTACAAACATGGCTGCCTCTCACATAAATACAAACTAAGTTGGAAAAATGCTCTCAAATTACAGCTAGCTTTGCTATTTGTGATAATGACGAAGAAGGAAGGAAACAGGGATTGTGGAACACAGATGTCTAATCTCAATAACTGCCAATTTTTTCATCCATAAGAAAGACTCAGGTAGAAAACGTACATAAAAGCATCTAAACTTCTCCCAAGCATGTGCTTTGGAGTAGCTCAAATGAGGCAAGAGAAAGGAAGAGGAACATAGATAATTGGTTACATGTTCAATATTGCCATACAGTAAAATTGGTTTGGTTTGGGGTTTTTCTCATTTATCAGAAATCTCCTAACATCATTTTTATTAGGCTGTTAATAATTACTTCCTCTTCTTTAAGATGTATTTAAGATACAGAATTAGAATTAAAAAAAATGAGTTTCTAAGCTTCCTTTTTAAATTAGCATTTGGCAGAGAAGCCATGCTGGACTATTTTTATATTAAAGAAAGCAACAACTTTGGCAGGTGTAGCTAGTTGAAAAGAATACAAAATAAATGCAAATGCTTACACTAGGCGTGTAAAAGTCAGAGTCAAAGCTTCCCACTTGCAAACTGGGAAAAGCATAATACCAGTGGGAACTTCTCAGCAAGTCACTTGAATCTGACTTGGAGATGGTGAAGAATATGGCTGCCAGTATCAGCCTTGTGTGAGAAGATGGCAGCAAACACTTAACTAATTCATATCTACCATTTATTTCACTAAGTAAACATGGTCAAGAACTTGGGTTTAAAAGGCAGTAACAGCCTACAAGATTAGATTATATGTGCATGGTTGGCATAGAAAATAATCAGGTCTGTCTGCCATCTACGTACTTGGTCCAACATTGGGTGGGATTATACTACACAGATAACACCTAGCAAACGGGTCATCACAGTATCAAATCTGTAAGAACAGAATTTTTTAGACTTTTTATAAAATAACAAAACCAAACTAACCAAAACCCCAAACCAAAAAACCTTTACATTAGTATATAGTCAGGGCTCTCCAGAGAAACAGAATTAATCAGAGGTATATAAAGAGATTTTGTTATAAGGAATTGGCTCACATGTTATGGAGGAGGCTGGCAAACCTGAACTCTGTAGAACTGATGTCTCAGGTTGAGTATGAAGGCCAAAAGGTGGTGTAGAACCAGGTGCTGAGGTCCCAGTTTGAAGGCTATCTAGCAGGAATAGCGGATGTTTCAGTTGGAATCAGAATTCTCTCTTCTTGGAGGTGGGGGTGGTTTGTGGGGGTGTGTGGGAGGTGGACAGGTCTATTTAGGCTTTCAACTGACAGGATGAGGCCCACCTACAGTAAGGAGGGCAATCTGCTTTACTCAAGCCCACTCATTTAAATGTTAATCTCTTCCAAAAACACCCTCACAGAAACACTCAGAATAATATTTGATCAACTGTTTGGGCACCCTATGGCCCAGTCAAGTTGACACATAACATTAACCATCACAGTAGTAAGTGAACACATATCTGGGACAATGTTCTTGAAATAGCCAGATCTTACCTTATGGGAACTTTTTTAAAAAAATTAATTTATTTAAATTCAAGTTAAGTAACATACAATGTAGTATTGGTTTCAGGAGTAGAACCCAGTGATTCATCTACAGGCACTTTTATATTTACATATTTTTCTTCTAAATAAACCTACTCCAAGCATACAAATATACTTCATATACTCTGCTTTTCAAATTTCTAGAACTGGGTTCCTTAACGTCAGTAACTTCCTTAACTGATTAGTATTTTGGGCCAGATATTTCTTTATTGTGGGGCTGTCCTGTAGGATGGTAGAATGTTGAGCAGTATCCTTGGTTTGTACCTGCTTAATGCCAGTCATAACTCCCCCACTATATGCTAGAAGTTTCCCCCCAGTTGTGACATCCAAACATGTCTCCAGACAGTGCAAATGGCCCTGGGGGGGGGGGGAAGCCCTGGCTGAGACACACATTTCTAGATTGATATGGATATGACAATTTGTTAGCAGCTGTTATACTGTGGTATCATCAGACATTTCAGACAGTGATTTTTTTTTAAGCCCTTGCTTTCAGTTCTCTTTAACTGCTACGCAGATAGCTTCCCCAGGCATTACAGACATTTTCTGTAAATCCGAAATTATTTTAAAATAAAAAGTTAAAAAATAATTAATACAATTGTAGTTACACTGTTGTCTCTCATATGTTTGCAAAGTGCCACAAAAACACTTTCAGCTCTTTCAACCACTACTGCGGCCACACTTCACATTGAGACCAGGCTTTAGTTTAGAAATCTGTTCCATGAGTACCATCACATGGAATCCTCAACAGTCCTCAGAGACATCATTCCCATTTTGAGGCTGATGAAACTGAGGCTCAGAGAGGGAAGGGGCTTGTCTAAGGTTTGCCCAACTGCTCTTTCCCTGCTCCTGCACAGTAACATCAGAGCCCAGTGGGTGGAAAAAAAACTCAGTCTGCTCAAAAAAAAAAACCACACACAAGCTGGTGATACTTTATTATACAGAGAGGTTGGCAAAGGACAGCTTCAGTTTTGTCAAAGAATCTCCATCAAAAATTTCTAGTGATTCATCTGGTGATGCAGTTAACATAATAAAACAATAGCTGATATTTACTGAGTGCTTGCAATATTCCAGAGCTATTAAACGAGATGCAAATCCCATAAAAACTGGAATTTTCATAGGACCCAGACTTAGAAAAGGCCCAGCTTCAAAGATTCTGACTTGCACAGACTGAGGACTCCCATTTCCAGAAGTTCAAAAACCTCCTTTCTTATCTAAAAGAGAAACAAGAGGGGGAAAAAGAGGTTAAGATCAAGAAAAGATAGTCTTGGTGAATAAATTCAACCATCTGGACATCCTGGTATTTAGATAGCTGTTATGGAGGGCAAAAATCCTAACCTGTGTTTTATTCAGAGTTGAAATATTTACTTAAGTAAAAGAAGAGATACTATATAAAACATCAGTTTCATTAAAGTGCCCTTTTGTTACCGTTCAAAATAAAATCTCATTTAAAAAATCTTATACAAAGATGTTTCAAGGTACCCAAAGTATGCCTAGATTACACACATATTTCAATATAGGATAACTGACAAGAATGACATCAACATAATAAAAATAACTATGGATAAAAAGGTGGTTTTTTGACACAATTTCTTATAATTAGAAAACTCATCATGGATTACTCAGATTTAATATTATAACTGAAATAATTAAATATGGCCTCATGTGCCTAACATCAAATTTGTTAAACTGGTTTTAAAAAAACCCGGTCAGTTCAGGGGACAGGATGTGTGTGTGTATAGGAAACTGAGAGAGTTGTCTTTTAACCTGTACTGATATCTGATATAACTCACTGATTAATCATAATCAGGTTTGGTCATTCTGGGGATATATATAGTTTTATGTGGTAAATTAATTCATTCAGCACATTTGGAGAATTAATTTCAAATTCTTTTATAGTTACTGCCATGATGGTTGGTGACTGGCAGTCATGTTAATTATTGCACAAACCCTTTTCTCTCCAACAGATACTTCTAAACATCAGGCTAGCTTGAAAAATTAGCTCCATGGTACACAGTAGGTGGAAAATCAATTTTTCATATTTTGATGATACTAGATTACTTTCATAAATATATAATAAGCTAATGCTTATGTGGCCACAAAGGCATTCAACCAGTTTTAATTCACTGAGACAGCAAAATAATTTCCCTACCCCAAACCAAAATAGCCCTCTATATTAAGTGAGTGAGGTTTTGGGTATGGGAGATGCAGGCCATGAGGCAAGTTTGTGCCCCCGCTCCCTAGCGCATCTGTAAAGATGAAAGACAAAGATGACTATGTCTCTAAAGCAAGGCACACAAAAATATGCCAAGTCCTCCAGAGCTTCCTGTTTCTCAAAGGTATAGTACAGATGTGGTCCCCAGTGGGGCAGAAGCCATTGGTCATTTAATGAAGAAACAAAGCTGATTCCTACAAAAGATATGGAAAGGATACAGTTAGGTCTAAGGGGTGAGATGGACTTTATAACTGCAGTTACTTCAGAGTTAAAAGACAGAAAGAATTTCAATGGCCAGAATTTTTGGCTCCCGATGTCAATGACTTTATTACTGTGTTTGAACTTAAGCTCAAGCTGAAGAAAAAAAGATTACAGGCTGGTTACACGGTACCTCGGGAATGTCCATCATCCTCCTCAACTTCTGATCTCTCCAGTTCCAGTCAAAAACCAGAAATTTTAAGGGGTTCAAATTAAGGCCACCTGAAAGAGACAGAGAGAGAGAGAGAGTTGCTACAGCAAAACCTTATGATAGAAGCTTATCCAAATGACTTTTTAGTCTCCAGGTTGCTTTTTGCCTCATTTGCTGTCCTCTCCCCCAGCAACTAATCTCTGCACACTAAGTGCAGCCCTTGCCTGATGGAAAACAAATGCAGAACTCGGAGATTGCTTTCCTTATAATCTTATCACTGATTCTGAGGGAAGCAGAGAAGCTGCTAAGCTCGTCAACTGCTCAAATCCTGGCAGAGAATCAATCCCAAGACTCCGTTTCGTGAAGCCCCAGAGGGTGAAGTCTCATTCCTGACAAGAATTTGATAAGATGGATCCTGCAATCTAGGTGTGGCCTTTCAGAGGAATTGAATCCAATGGAGTCTGAATGACTTTGAGAAGGTGAATGGACAGAAGGATGAGGCTGGTGTTTGAGGTTTAATTTTAGGCAGAAAAGGAGGTAAATATGAATGGGTTCTATTCAAAGTGTGCTACCCTTTGAGAAGACTAGCAAACCACTTAAGGACTCCATTTCTGTCTTCCTATCTATCTAGAGACAATTATGGAATGTGGGGCTGGAGGGGACTTCAGCTATTGCCTGTTCCTCAGAGGTCTCAGAGTTGGTCACAGTTAGTTTTTCCCACTACCCCAAGCTGTTTCATGTGACATGTGGAAACATAACTGAAGCCTTCCTCTGCAGTGCTTCCCCTCAACTCTTCTCTGTGATTATTTCAGTATTTCCCCTCTGTCCAAAAGACTTTTTCATTCTTCTTATAATTATAATGACTCCTATTTAAATTTCCCTCTGCAAAATTAAAAATGATAAATTGAGAAGGACAATGGGTTGGTAGTCTACCCTTAAAAATAACTTACTGTTGGTGGGAGAGCAAACAGTCTCTCAGGAAGGCACTAGAGCATTATATAATAGAAGCTTAAAATGCTTACTATTTGATAAAATAATTTTCTTTCTATGACATATCACTAAAAAAACATCAGAAACTTAAATATAGTTAATGGGGCACCAGCATAGCTCTGTTGGTAGAGTATGTGACTCTTGATCTTGGGGTTTTAAGTATGAGCCCCACATTAGGTATAGAGATTACTTAAAAACAAAATCTTTTTTTTTTTAAAGAAATAAATATAGTTACTTGCAAAGATGATCATTGCAGTATTATTTATAATAGCAAAAATTTAGAAATAATCCATGTATCCTAATTACTAAAAAACAATATAACTTGGGGTTAATATCCAAAATATATAAAGAACTTATGCAAATCAGCAGCAAAAAACACCAATTAATCTGATTTAAAAATGGACAGAGGAAATGAATAGATACTTTTCCAATAAAGACATTCAAATGGCCAATAGGTACATGAAAAAGTGCTCAACATCACTAATCATCAATCATATTATCAAAAACCCCCACAAGACATAATAAGTGCTGGTGAGGATGTGGAGAAAAGGGACCTATTGTGCACTGTTGGTGGGAATGTAAATTGATACAGTCACTATGGAAAACAGCATGGAAGGACACTCAAGAAATTGAAAATAAAACTACCATATGATCCAGCAATTCTACTTCTGGGCATATATCCAAAAGAAACGAACTCACTATCTCAAAAACGTATCTGCACCACTATGTTTATTGCAGCGTTATTTACAATAGCCAAGACATGGAAACAACCCGTAGTATTCATCAACGAATGAATAAAGAAAATTCACACACACACACACACACACACACACACACACACACACACACAGGGGAATATTATTCATCCATAAAAAGGAAGGAAATCCTGTCATTTATGACAACAGGAATGGACCTTGGGGGTATTATGTTAAGTGAAATAAGTCAGACAGAGGAAGACAAATACTGTATGATCTCACTTATATGTCAAATCTAAAAAACCTAACTCATACAGAACACATTGGTGGATGCCAAAGGGAGAGGGTGGGGAAAATGGATGAAGATGGTCAAAAGGTAAAAACTTCCAGTTGTAAAGTAAATAAGGTCTGGGGATGTAACGTACAGCACAGTGACTGTAGTTAATACTGTCCTGTATATTTGAAAGGTGCTAAGACAGTAGATCTTAAGAGTTCTCATCACAAGAAAAAAATTTATAATTATTTGAGGTGATTGATGTTAACCAAATTTATTGTAGTAATCATTTTGCTATATATGTATAAAGTCATTCCATTGTACACACTGGACTAATACAATGTTATAGGTTAATCATATCTCGATAAAACTGTAAAAACAAGTAGAATATTATGTACATATTATACAGCCATTAAAAATTAAAAATTAAAGGGGCACCTGGGGGGCTCAGTTGGTTGAGCGTCCAACTTTAGCTCAGGTCATGATCTCACAGCTTGTGAGTTTGAGCCCTGTATCGGGCTCTGTGCTGACAGCTCAGAGCCTGGAGCCTGCTTCAGATTCTGTGTCTCCCTCTCTCTCTCTGCCCCTCTCCTACTCTCTGTGTTTCTATCTCAAAAACAAATAAAAACATTAAAAAAATTAAAAATTAAGACTATTTCATAATGAGCAAAGTCCTCATAAGATATGCTAAGTGGAAAAGGCAAGTTATTAAATTATGATATATAGCATGATCTCCACTTACAAAAATAAGTATATAAATGCATAGAAAAAAGACTAAAGGAAATATATTCAGTATTATCTAACAAGTGATTTTCTCTAAAGTGATATATTTTCTTTTCTGTGCTTTTTTGCATTTTTTAAAGGCTCTTATAGTCAGAAAATCTGCTTCATTATTAGATTAAAACAATATACTTCTGTCTATAATTGTACAGATTCCATGCCATGGGATATCTTTCGAAGTCTGGAAACTTTCCTTAATATATTCTACATACAAACATCTTAAGTCATAAACAGCTACATAAAACGAGTTATGTGCCATTGCTTTGTTACATTTCCAGTTTCTAGAGGGCTGGGATTGGTCTCTTTAAATGTTTTGTATGTAGCCTAACACCTGTGGTTAATGAATATTAAATCATGCATCCAATCAGAATCAGAAGTAAAAGTTATTTTCATTAGTATTATAAAAAATCAATAGATCCTTAAATGTTTTTTCACCCCTTAAATGAAATAAGCTTTCACACTGAGTCCTCACTACTCTCCAGAAATCAAATCTCAACAATCTGTATGTAGAGTTTCGTTTTCTCTTTCTCCCTCTCTCTCTCTCTTTTAAATATGGAGAAGAGTGGCCCTATTGCATGGGGTTCCTGGTGACATACAGACAACCATCTGGATTCGAGGTGGGGGAGTGAGGTGAATCTTTGGCTAACAGCTGTGCGAGAGGCAGGGTCCATCCCTGGACCCTCCTGCTGCCCAACCAATCTCTCCCAACTGTCTCACAGGTAGGCTATGAGTGCCTCTCATCTGTTCCTTCACTACAATGCCCTCCTATGTCCACAAGACAAAAATCCAAACTCTTCAACCTAGTGTTCAAAGTCCTCCCTCCACAATCTGACTTCCTTTCGAGTTCAATCACCAGCTACTAAAGCCCACAAAGTTTCCAACCAAGAAAGTTATTCTCTTTAATGAAAATAATAACTAGCATTTATTGAGTCCTTAGGGTGTGAAATTCTTTATTGGCACTTTGTTATCATATCAATCCCAGGAGGAAGATACTATCACTATCCCTCATCTGAATACAGAAAAAGATTTAGAGAGGTTAAGTAACTTGCCAAGGTCACAGAGCTGGTCAGTTGCTGGATCTGGGATTTGACTCTGAAGGTCTGAATCCATGAGAGCTTAACACTGTATCTCAGTCATGTGTATCTGCCTGCCCTCTTCTGATTCAGTGATTCTCCTATTCCTGTTTTTCTCACATTTCCATACTTCAAAGATCCTATTTTAATCCTCCTTATACTTCAAAGATCAGTTAAAGACCCTTTTCTCTGTAAAGCCTTCCATACAGATTCAGCCTCCATAATAATCTATTTCCACTCTTATAGGACTTGGAGGTGCTCATTTGGCCCTTGGCATTTAGTGCCTCATTTTGTCAATCTCATTCTATGTATATTTATCTTTTCAAGGATCAGGAGCTCTTTGAGGGGGAAAGCCTCTAGAGCTAGGAACGCCTAGACTAAGAGACTGTGGGACAGCCACTTAATCCTTCAGAGCTTCAGAGTTTTCTCTTCTATGAAAAAAAAAAAAGCTAGCGTGCAAGGGTGCCATGAATATTTACTGAGATACATAGGAGTGTGTGGCATAGCACCAGTGCAAGTAGGAACTCAAAAACTGTGCTTCCCTTCCTTGTCTGGGGTTGCCAAGTCTGTCACTTCTTTGTAATTGCACAGACCTTTGTACATAGTGGGTTCATTTAACCCTGGATGATTTTCATCTGGAAAGAAACACTAGTATTTTAAGCTTTTGTTTGCTTCTTGGCAAATGACCATCTCTATATTAGTTATTACATTGATGAACATATTACTTTTAGATATATTAAAAAATCTAGGAATAGTTCCAATTGTAACAGAGTTCTATTAGTATATTAAATAAGTAATTTGGAAGTGAGTATTGAAAAGAAATCTTTAATCAGTCTGGCAGGTAAAACAGGTAATAAGATCATCAGCAGATTAACAAGTTTTAGGCTACTGACTTTGAGAGAGCCAACAAATTATAAAAACCCAGCGGTGGATGTTGTCTGGAATACTTTCTGGGTAAAATACTAAAAGAGAAATGAATTTGGGAGAAACACTCTGGAATACCCGTATTTCATCCATAGAAACCTCATTTTAGTTTCAACATGTTTTATATATAAGCCCTCAACTGAAATGGAAGTCTTGGGGAACCAAGATTCAATTAATTAAGAGAGAAATAATCAACTCACCTAGCTCTACAAATTCTAGAGGTTGCAAACTGGTGGAAATGAATTGTGGATCCACTAACCTGCTTAAAGCAAGTGGAATCTGAATGTGTGTAGGTGGGCACATGTACTGAAGTTTGCCACAATCCTTACCATTCCCTGCTGCTTTACACCTGCCTGCTAGCTCTACCGACACAAAGCTAAGTTTCCAACTCCCCAATCAACACAGAAGTCTGGTTTCATTATATCACAAATGTGGTTTCCTAAACTCACATGGGGGGTAAGGTAAACTCCCAGTACTAAGTAGGCACATCAGCGCCTCTTTTCATACCTTGTTTAATGAGTTCTTTAATCCTTCCTGGAGTTCCTACACCCAGGTGCACAACACGCTTCTCCAGCAACTTTACCTGCTCCTGGACCTATTTATTGCAAGACAGAAGAGAGGAAAGAAGAGTCTTTAGAAAGTGCAAATCATAGGCCAATTTAGAGCACTTTATCCAAAAGTTAAGGAAGTAAAAAAGCAAATGGGCTACCCTTGTTTAGGCTCAACATCCAGGGCAATGAAAGTTAAAGTCAAGATAGAAAAGCATTGCCCTATAAAACCGGGGAATCTTCAGAGAATGCAGGGGTCAGATCTCAGCTTCTGTAGAAAAATCTTGGCGCACAGAGGAGTTGTGACTGTTGTGGGGGCAGGTGGGCATGCAGAAGCAGGGAATGCAAAGAACACCAGAATAGTTGTTAAATATGTTATATAAGAACAAAGAAAATATCAGCTAAGGAGATAAGAAAAAGCTGGGAGTGGCCTTTAAGGATAACTTACATCGCCCATCAGGAACCACAGGCCCTTGCTTACCTTTATGTGTTTTGCAAATAATTTCATAACTTTGCTGTCTCCTCTGAATGCTGTCATCGACCTAATAAAAAAAAAAAACACATTATTGCCTAAGAAAACTTACCCATTGCAGGCCACTTTGACTACTAAAGTATTATGTTTTGCTTTATTCAAAAGAATATGGCATTTCTGTGTTTAACTATGAGCACATGCATGTGTGTGTGTGTGTGTGTGTGTGTGTGTGTACACAAAAAAATTCCGAGATTTTCAAGTCAGCCCCACTTTGGAAGGAAAGTGAGGAAGTTTTTTATTCAGGATGTATCTGGGTTGCTTCTAACTCTCATACACAAGGTTAGCTTTACTTAGGTTTCCTTGATAATTGAAAAATATGGATCTGCCCTTCACTTGTTAATACAGAATGTTTATATTTCAGGTCCCTGGCAGAGAATTTACCTTTAAACTCTGCAGTATAGTTCTCATTCAAAATTTAGTTGCAACAAATATCATAGAACAGTGATCTCAGACTGTGCTCTGTGGAGCCCAAGGGCATCTAACAAAAGGCTGTATGTGGCTGCTGTGGCAGATTGCTGGGAATGAGCTAGCAGGGAGGAGAAGGCTTATCTTTCAATCACAGCAGCCCCCCCACCTTCTACTTTGCAGAGAGAAACTTTCGGCAAAATTTTACATGTGGAAATGCTTCTGGTATCAACGGGTATAAAAGTATAAAAGAACGATCTTTTAATTGATGTTTGGTAATAGACCTAACAAGGGAATACTGCTCAGCAATATTATTTTCCTTTATGTATCATGATTATGTTTTGAAAAATAATATTGACCAGTAGGAATACATGAGTTTGCAAGATAGTGAATTATGCTATACACGTTCTGTTGTGCTTGATTTTTACTCACACATAAGCTTTCTCCATGGCAAGGTTAACGAGGAAGACAGTTTAGGGGACATATTTAATGTTAATTCATGGTCCTCAAGAGAACAGATATTCTTAGAAAAGCTAGAATTTTCACCATTAGTCTTTATGAATAGGGCTTGTTGTGCTAGCTCAGTAATCACTTTTTGCAAATCACCTAACCTTGAAGTATATCATAGTATTACGAACGACACAGAAGAACACAGGATTGGCAAATGAAGTGTGACAACATAGTGCTTTTATGCCCTTCAGAAAAGTATTTATGTGCAGTAAAAGCTCAAATCAATTTGACGGTTTGTTTTTAGGAGGTCATCTCCAGGCCAACCTCTTTTGCCATCAACGTCTGAATCTGAAATGAATTCTGTGGTGGTAGTTTTTAGAACACTGAAAAGTCAGTATGAACTAATATGATTTCAGAACCAGCAAGTACTGCCCCAGAAGCAGGTGGAGTCTTGAAGATCAATTGTGTTTAGAGCAGATAGGTCACAAGAAACACTTGTTTTATTGAGAGGGTGTGTGATGCAAGTTAATGTGTGTGTCTTGTGGGGAAAGGAGAATTGGAAGAACTTAAAAACTACTTTTCTAAATTAATAATCAGATTAGTTCATTTAGAAAAATAGATGCTAAATAGCTACTGAGCATCTACATTTGCACCTCACTTTATTTTTCTCCAGGACTTGGATTTTCCTTTGTTTTACCTCCTGTCAAAGTCTGGTACAGAGCCTGGCCCTGGAAGAGGGCTAGTCCCAGTAAACCCCTTTTAACTCTGATGGCTCTTTTCTGAAAGCTCAATGTTACCACCGATCCAGTGGAAGGAAGCCTTTTTGTTTTTTCTATGAGAATGCAGTAAATGAAAAGGTATGTGAAAGCACTTAGTAAAGCACTGACAAATTATCTTTAAAACATAATTTTTATATATAAATTTTCAGTCCATTTGGAATTTATCTTGGTATGAGAGGCGAGATATGGATCCAAAGTTACTTTTCCAGATGGCTGCGTAGTTGTTCCAACACCATTTATTAAATAATCCATCTTTCCTTACTGATTTGTCACCTTTGCCACACGCTACATTTTCAAATGCATATGGGCCTGTTTCTAAACTTCCAATTATGTTCCACTGGTCTGATTTATCACGCATATGCCAGTTCCATACTGTTTTGATTAGTGAGACTCTGTAATATATATCCATTGGTAATCTGATAGATACTATAGGCATAGTATCCTCTCACTAATATTCTTTATCAGAATTTCCCCAGCTCTTTTTTATTCTGTATTTTCTCTTATGAACTTAGAACTATAGCTTATCTTTAAACTTTGAACTTTAGCTTATCTAGCTAAAAAACCAATTCTATTGCAGTTTCACTGGGAATCTGTGAAATCTGTAGATAAGTCTATGTAACACAGACATCTTTATAACATCAACTCTTCTTATTCAACAATATAGTATACCCTTTTGTCTGTTCCAGATCTTCTGAGTGGCTTGTGTAATATTTTCTTGATATAGATTTTGGTAAGCTTATTCTCTGGTGTTCCATTCTTGTTATTATTTTTTTATTTTATTAATTTTTTTTTGATGTTTACATATTTTTGAGACAGAGAGAGAGAGAGACAGACAGAATATGAGCAGGGGAGGAGGAAAGAGAGAGGGAGACACAGAACCCGAAGCAGGCTCTGGTCTCTGAGCTGTCAACACAGAGCTCCACACAGCTTGAACTTGTGAATCGTGAGATGATGACCTGAACTGAAGTCAGACGCTTAACCAACTGAGCCACCCAGGCGCCCCTCTTGTTATTATTTTAAATTAGGTCTTTTTTTCCATTATTTCTTCCAACTGGTTATTGCTTGTATTATTTCCTTGCTTTGACTCTTGCCCTCTACAATGCGTGTTCTCCACAAAGCAGCCAAAGTGATCCTTTAGAATGATTATTCAGATCATGTGACTCCCCTGCTCAAAATCTTTCGGTAACATTGCGTCCCAGCGCCTTTTGTGTTTCCTGTTCACTCTGTCTGGAATGCTCTTCTTCCAGACATCTGCTTGGCTTTCTCCTTCACTTTGTTCATGTCTCTGCTCAAATGTCATTCTCCTTGGAAAAGCCTCCTGTGACAACACTTTTAAAAGTAGCCCCCCACTCCCTTCTATCCCTTCGCTATGCTTTATTTTGTCTTATATAACTTGACACTACCTGACATTATGATGTATATTTATTTGTTCATTGTTACGTCTCTAGCATACAGAGCATATCAGCTTGACACATATCAGTTATTAAAAAAAACATTTATGAAATGAATGGGTGAAGCATCCAACCTAATAAGCTCCAGGGCCCGGAGGGCAGAGCTGCAGATGATCAGCATCAGGACCGATTTCTTCTCATTATGATTTTTCCGAAGTTTTACCCACTTAGGGCAGACTGAAAAAAGACCATTAGAAAAATATTACTCTAAATACAACAAAATAGGGCCCCCAAAGTTGTGTATTCTCCAATTATTCTTTGTTAGTATTTAATTAAAGTAAAATATAATGAGTACCATGTAGATTCTGTTATCTGGTTATTCTAGATATTAGATTAAAATGAAAAATCATTAACTTATAACACAAAGCACACAATATGCCAAGTTAGCTAAATATGATTAGCGAAATGTTAAATCTTTATATCTAAACTATTTCATTGTCAGCCACAAATAGATGACTACCTAATATGAATAATCTAGCTTATTACTGGCTATCCACAATACATGTTGAAAAGATGAAATTAGATTGTGCAATAGCCATGATCTGAGTTCTGAGCATGTGAACAGAATTTCACAATTTCACAGCTAGAATAGACATCACATGTCCAACTTCCTTATCTTTCAGATAACAAAATCAAGTCCCAGAGGAATACACAGTGACTTGTCCCAGGTCAAACAGCAGGGGCCTGGTACTAGAATACCAAGTACTAGAATACCAAGTATTCTCTGGATTCCTAGACCAATACTAATATTAATTTATTATAAACCAAAAATGAGACCAAAACCCAAATTCTCAAAGCCAGAGAAAAACAAGAATAAACATAAATAAGCAGAAATTAGTACCAAGATGGACCTTAAGAGAAACCTCTATTTCAAATCCATTTTAGGTAGAAAGTTTTGCTTTTAAAGGTAGTTTTAGAAGTTTTTAAAGAGATGGATCTTGAGCACCTAGGTGGTTCAGTCATTAAGCATCTGACTTTGGCTCAGATCATGATCTCATGGCTAATGAGTTCAAGTCCCACATTGGGTGAGCTCAAGCCCCACTTCAGATAAAACATGAGCCCCACTTCAGGTGGGCCCTGCTTCTCTTTCTCTCTCTGCCCCTCATAGGATTCTCTCTCTCTCTCTCTCTCTCTCTGCCTCCCAGTCATGCCCTCTCTCTCTCTCTCTCTTTCTCTCAAAAAGAGAAGTAATGAAGTATTTAATGAAGTAATAACAACTTGGTGAATAACTTAAAAGAAAATCATATTTACTTACTTTCTTTTAGGTATGATGAAAGACTATGAGTCAAATCATTGGCCTTGAGGAAACAGGAGTCTAGAATATGACAGACATGCTTTGTAGAGGATTTTGCCAACACACACATGATCAAAACAGATTAAATGAATAAGGATGTACAACATTAGTGAATGGGGGCTCATTATATATTTTAAAGTGTTGTCCAGTATTTAAAACAACAGCAGCAACAAGAACAAGTAAACTTTAACCTTTAAACTTTAACCTTTAAGCCATAATTTCTTAGAGTAGTGAAACAGACTAATGAAGTATGTTTATTTTTCAAGTCTATGGAATAAGCAATACACAAAGGTAAAGGGGAAATAGCTAACACATCTATGTAGAGATGCGCAAACTCACTAGTCATCATAGAAGTGCCTATTAGTGCAATGATGAAATAATACTTTACACACACATTAGAATGGGAATTCTTAGACGGATAATACCAAGTATTGTCAAGGATGTAGGGTGATAAAACTCTTGTGAAATGTAGGTGGAGGTATAAACTGGTAATAGCTATTCTGGAAAGTACTAAAATTAAGTTGTATACACCCTATGACCCCATGATCACATTCCTTAGTAAATGATGGAAAGAAATTCTTATGCGGTCTATAAAGGGACATACACAAGTGTATTTCTCCTAGCATTGTGATAGCATTTGTGATAGTGGGGAGCACAAGGCAACCCAGGTGTCTGTATCTAAGAAAATGGATGACCAATATGTGGTAGATAAAATCATTGGAATACTATGTAGCATTTAGAAGCAATGAACTTGATGTACATAAAGCCAGATAGGCATATCTCAAAAAAGGTCTCAGTGAGAAAAAAAACAAATGAGAAGTTCAGCACATCATTTAGATAAATTGTAAAATGAACACATATACAATGACATGACATTTTACAAGCATATATACACATTTAAAAACATGTATTAACACATTAGACTGAATGCTATGGGGAATGTAAAAAGGAGTGTGGATTGGGGAAGAGTGGGAATAATGCATCAAAATACAACACAGCACCACAGTAAAAGACAATATAACACTTAAATAAAATATAGGGGTCTTGCTCAACCAAGGACTATCATGGTCTAGCAATTATGTAGTATTATTAACTCTGTACCTGAGATGTATAAATAAAAAAGGAAAATCATGTTTATCATTTTAATTCTTTCTACAGGAAAAAGGTTTTCGGTAAACACTGAAGAGTGCCAAGGAGTAAACTATTACTTAATTAAATGACATTTATATTGTGACCCAGCATATATAACTCATATTATGTAATTAACTTCAAAGATATTGCTTCCTATACAACCGTATAGCCTTTCATGGTCTTTAAAACTGTAATTTCCCAATCCTGGATATGATCAGACTCACCCTAAGAGCTTTATAAAAGATATAGATTCCTGGGATGGACTCCTTTTGTTAGTAAGTCAGAATTCCTTGGGAGTGGGCTTGGGGATTTGCTTTTTAAGTTCTTGGGTGATTCAGTTGCTGCTAGCCTACAGGCATTTAGCACTGATCTAAACCACACTGCAGCCCTCAGGAAGTCAGCTGAGTTAACTCCAAGAGATTCCTGCCTCGAAACTAATTAAGTGCCCATGTGTATGACATTTGCAATGTACAGTGGACAATATTAATTGAAAAGACATGTTCCTGCCCTACAGATACAAATAACCTCAAATCAAAACCCTTAGACACTCGGCAAACAAACAGGAACAATCCTTTATGATCTATATCCACTTATATTTATGCCCCTGACTGGAGCCTGTTCCAAATAACCCACAGTGTGCCCCTCCTTTTACCTATCCTGGACTTCCTCTCTGTCCTTGGTCGCGTAAGTGTACCTACTGGGATCTTTTCCCCTGAACGTTCTTACAATGCCTTATTCACTGTGTCTCAGAATGGCCTAATTTCTTAACTGAAAATAAAAACCTGTTCTTTTTATCTATAAAAGTAATTTTAACATTTTCCTTCCTTCCTAAACCGAGCCATGGCCACACATTCTTGCTTAACTACACAACTGAACTGTAATACAGCAATAATATAATGTAAACTCACTATGCAACTCAAATGACTCTTAAAGGTTTCTTCTGACCTCTGATTCTCTACAATACTAGAAAACTAAGATTTATGATGTTCCATAAGTATACAGAGTAGCAATGACCCCACTATCTCACAAATTCTTCTGAAGTTGAAGGTATACTCTAACAAAGAACTATAAGGAAAAAGACCATTGAGGCAAACTTAGTTAAGCTTGGAAAGGAGGCTTTGTTATAACACTTGGTACCTGCAAAACAGCAGTCAGGACGTAGCTCTCCTCAAAAGAACTATACCCAGAGAGAAGTGGTTTTTAACTGCCGTTGGAGCCGTTGGGGTTTTGTGGGTCTAAAACTCCAGATCTCCCTCATGTGGAAATGCACTCCTTAAATTCCCTAAAGCGTATTCCTTTTGGAAAAGAGACAGGGGGCACTCCTGTCTCTAAATTCAATGTGCATTTTGTTTTCAAAAGCACATCACAAAGGAATTATAAAAATTCAGGGCATGGGAAGTTTTTCAGCTTCTTAAGTCTCTAGAAAGCATAAAGTTGTAATGGAAAAGGGAAATCAAGCTACCCTTGACCTTTTCCAATAGCAGTAATTAGATGTCCCTAGTAATCTAAAAATAGCTCATCTGAAACAGTGCCACCCAAACCTTGTGTGATTTTTATAACATCTCTTTTCTTTAATCTCCACCCAAAAGAGTTCCAGGATGTATCAGAAATTTCTAAATTAATTAAAATTAGTTGTTTCAAGAATTCTGCAGTATCTTTAATTTAATTATAAATATTCTAAGGCAGTAGATCTCAAACAACAGTAGAGAATCAACTTGGGTGAGGGGTCAGCTTTGCTAAAAATGCAGAATTTTATCCCTATCTTTAGATAGTTTGCTTGAAAGTCTGGCCTGGAACCCAAAACACTACCATAAACACAAAACTGTAACTAGAAATCTGTGATAAGAACAACAACAACAAAACTAAAAGCTTACTGAAGCTAAAGTTCTTGTCTATAAAAGATGAGTAAATTAATGTTTCATATATATACTTTTAAATATGTGCTTTATCTTTATTTTAATTTAACTTCTATACCCAGTAGGGATTCTTACTCCTTGAAGAATGCTAAAAAAATGCACACTCAACAGTAGCCTTTTGAAAAAAATGCAATTACAAATCTTTCTATTAGATTGAACAAATGCCATTTAGCATCTTAATAAAGGAACCATTCAACAGTTAAAACTATTAGGTTGAGGAAAGGGGTATTAGCATGTGGAAAATACATCAAATTCAATGGCTGAGATGTAGCCATGAACCTTTTTGCTCCTCCTCATCAGGAAAATTGATATCAATAACACTGAGTCTTGCTACATGACTAACCTCAGAACAGTACAGAAAAAAAAAAAAAAAAAAAAGAAGGGAAAAAAACCAGACAAGTCTGGCTGTACCTGGTAGGTTTAGTTCCTCTAACTCAATCACTGAGCGATTGCTGCTGTAATAGTCCTTCATCAGCTTCTGTAGGTCTTCAGGAGTCCCTGGTTTTGGCTCTGATTTTGCAAGAACATCAGTAATCTTCTTCTAAGACATGAGAAGGAAGAAAGAAAAAAAACCCCAGGAAGAGAGATTTTAAAATGGCATTAGCTTAGAATAGGTTGATTCCTCTGGTATTTAAACTGCACATAAATTTTGGTGAAAGCTGAGTATGAATGTGAGTTCTAATAAATACGCTTGAAAAAACTTAATACTTTTTGTATGTAACTACTGCTTTCAAAAATGAATGGGCGATCTAAAAGGCTCCTTGTAGTTCTTGGTCTATGGCTTCCAGGAGAACTGAAATTTCTGTGGGAGTCTCCATAATAGGGCTCTATTATTTTCTATCACAAGTCAAGAAATCTTGTTGCTGTGGAAATTTCTCTTTAATCTTTAGGTGATTTTTATTCCTGGGAGAGAAGAGTTTTGAGAATTTTTTGCTAACCTGATTTTTAAGGCCCCGAGTCTCCATTTGGATTTCTGGGATTAAAGTAAAACCTACAGGGGTAATCTGAGCATTGGAGCCCACTGCAAAGGGGGACTTTAGACTCTGAATCCTCAAGTCTTGGGAGAGAATCTTGAAGTGGCCCCACGAAAAGCAGAGCAGGAAAGACTTTACAGCATCTATTTTGATTTGGACTCATTTGTGTAGCATTTACTGAGTGCCTGCAATGTACTAGGAACACACAGTTGTTCAGTTAATTTTCATCATAAACTTCCCTTCTCATTTCCTTCTAATATTTCACCAAAGATCCACAAAGAGCCATTCCCCACCCCTACTCCAGCCCTTTCTCCTCTTTCCACAACATCCTCATCTCTATACCACTGCCAAGAATGGTCAGTTCTGTCAAATGAGTTAACTTTTAAAAATATGTCACCAGTAGGCACATTTTAGCATGACTTCAGCCAAAGCTAAACTATCTAGCTACAGTTTTGACCTTGAGCCACCAAGAACTTAACACTCCTGAAGGCCATTAGTGTATAAGCTATCAAAGAGAAGTTAAAGTCACTTCTTTAAGGACTTGCCAAATCTCAGCCAATTTGGCATCACCCATCTTTCTGTTTGGTCATTAGTGAGCAAAGAAAACATATGCACACCCCCCCTCAGTTTTCTAAAAGCTTGCTGTTAAGGAATTGGTTTGAATCCATCTTCTTTCCTCTAATCCCCGTCATATTTCCTCTGCTGAATTCTGCAGGAGACCTTCTTGGCAGGGAGAGAATTACACTGCTGTTTTCACAACTGTGGTGGAAGGTCAAAGCTAACCATGCTTTCTCCAAGGCTGAGCCATGAGAAAGTCTGTACAGGAGCAGTACAGTCTTCCATGTACTCAGAGGCAAGCATTAAAATGAAAGGACAGCTTTTTGCTTTATGCTTCCAAATTAAGAGTCAGAAATGCCTTATACTTTTCTTTTTATTAGTATTTTCTTTTTATTAGTATTTCAGGATGTAAGGTTTTAAAAAACTGAAATAGATATGAAAAGGAAGTTGGTAAATTTCTAAATTTCTTTTCTCGGGCAGAGCCAGCGAGCAGGACAGCTTTGGGATCCTTCTAGATTTAGAAATCCATGTCTGTCTTCTAAAAACAATGAAAACAAAGGTGGGGAGCAAAGATGTATGGTGCCTCCACAAGATTGAAACAGGAATCTGAAGAATTTATTTTAACCTCCACAGAAAGACTTAATACTAACCACCTTAGGAAAGTCACCAAACCTTACTAAATCTTACAATCTCTAAAGTGGGAATTACAATAACTGCCTCATCAAAGTACACTATATAGAAATGTGAGGTAAATCACCTGGGGTTGTAAGATATTGTAAGAAAATATTAATTATACCTTTCTTCTCTTCCTTGTCTTGGTGGCATCTTCTTTTGTTTCCTTTGGTTGTACTAAGAAACATTCTTTAGGCTGTAAAGAGATACAGATGAGGAAATTGTCATCTTAGCAGCATGAGGTGTCAACTAATAGTAGGTGCCCCAAAGTACCCAGGCCATGAGTTTATTCTTCAGAGTATCTTGGTGATACTGGGCTGAGAGAATTTGAGAAAATCAGAAAGTGCAGAGGACTTGAGATTGAAAAAAGCTTTGAACAAAGGTCAAAATGTGTGAGTGAGTGTATATGTATGTTTGAAGTGGTGGTTCAGGGTATTAAAGATTGAAGACAGTGGCCAGGTTTGTAAAACACTGGCAGAAACAGATGTGATTAAAATTAAGATGTGGTAAGAAAGTCTTTGACTAGTGTGACTGGCATTTTCCATGAACTAGCAAAGTGTGAGCCTGTATTTCCAAGTCATTGGTTTATTATTTTGTTACCCATTCCTTTCCTCTTTCAATAAGCATTGAAAAACTGAAATAGGACATGTTTACTTATACCTTTATAAAAACAGCTGCACCAAATGCCTTATCTATAGTGACTACAAAATGAATGTTTCTGCTGATGGTCTGACAAAAGTCTCAGCACAATGGCATTCTGAGTAATCAATTTTGCCTGTTGCCTTGACCCCTGAGTACCCTACACAGTTTAGTGCTATTTTTACCCTGAGGTTTTGTGTGTGTGTGTGTGTGTGTGTGTGTGTGTGTGTGTGTGTGTGTGTGTCTGTGTGTGTGTTTAATGTAGAAAAGCAGGAGATTTGGATCAAGACTTTGATTTATAAAATAGAATGCCTCAGATTCCATATTTATTAATAATAAGCAGGAATATAAAATGTTTCCTGTGCTGGTTCTTTTATGCAACATTTTCAAACAAGTTGCCAAGTAAGATATAAAATATAAGTGAAAACTTATTCTGAGTTTTTCCTGGATTAAGTTTCCATTCTAACTAGAAAGTACTCAGTTTAAGCTGGTAAGCTACTAACTCAAACAATCTTGTCTCCACTGGCTCTGTTTAAAATGATTACAGATGAAGCTTTCTATTAAAGTTTGCACACAGCCTGCAGATTAAGAATGCCTATGGCCTGAATCCAGATGTATATATGTATATATGCATGCATGTGTGTGTGTGTGTGTGTGTGTGTGTGTATATAATTTTTTCAAGACGTGGGGCCTGGACAAGCAAGCAGTTTCTAGACTGTTGCAGTTAGTAGAAAAGTAGACTCAAAAGGTTCAGGAATAAAGTAAGAAGGGAATCTTGAAATTTTAGCTTCTTCTCAGTTAAAACAAAAAGACCTGCCAAAAGCAATTGCATCATAGCTGAAGAAAAGAAAGATATTATGACCTCTCTTATTTAGAAAGTTAAGCTGTCTTGTGGATACAGATACATGCCAGTTTGATGCTGGTACATGCCAATTAGAAACTGGGCCAAGGCCACTAATATGTCACAGAAGCTGCCAGATGGTCATAAGAGTCCAATTACAGACTAGCCAACATTCAGCTCATGCTCCTAAGGCAAAGGCCTGGATATGATTAGCAGATCCCTCAAGGCTTACTGTAGTATCTTGTCACCAGTATCAAGGCTTTTGGGAAGCAGATGTAGAAACCTGTTTCATTTTGTTATCTAGCAAATGATAGCACTAAGAGCATGTTCAATGTGATGGGTTGTATTTATGCTAGGTTTACAAAGCTAATTAACTCTAGCATGACATAAATTAAGTCTGGAAATAAGCTCGGTTATAAGGATATAGACTGTCCAATTCTGGAAGAAAAAATAAAAACTTAATTCCGAACCATGCACAGGAAAAAAGAAACATGACTGATGAACTGCTTTAGTTAACATACTGTGTCAGGTTTAAATGTTAGGTTCAAATTCTTAGATCATCCTAAAGGAAATGCACTATACTATTTGTTTTCTGGGAGCGGTCATCTTATGTAGTTGATGTTGGGCACTAATGAAGAAGCCAAATTGATGGTCAATTTCCACAGAGATGAGGTGGCTTTATGAAGAAGTACAAGCCCATTGTATTAAAAAATCCTAAATTTAACCAGCTGCCTTAGAAATACTGATGTTTACCCTCAGAGGGACTAGGTAAAAAGATACACAAGACTCAGGCCAGACTAACTAACCATTTCTGGAAACCAGTTTCAACAGTATATGTCTTTGACAGTTGATAAGTAATGCCATTTCTTCATATGAAATCTAGTGATTTTTTAAAAATGTAGCTTAAATATATAGTTTAAATATTTAGAAATACATATGAAAAAATTAATCTTTAAGTGAAGCATGTGAGGCATATTTTCAGTTCCTTAAAGTGTCAAAAATTATATCCTTTAAGAATGACACTTCTGGTTAAACATGACAAATCAACCTCAAAAATGCCACTAAACCAGAAGTAAGGAAACTGAAAAGTGTATAAATTTATGAAGACCATGAAATTGGGAGAGCACAACAGTAGTACAGAGATTTCAACAACATTTTGGAAAATGGAAAATCGTTGAAAGTGGATAGAAGTGATTAGCAGAAAGACAGAGCTAGCCCTTAGGTTTCTGCAGAGGTGAAAGCTAACAACAGGGGAGGTTGTTTGGCTTATTGGACTCTGAGAAAGTTCAGTAGTTGGAAGCACAAGGTAGTATAGAGAGTGAGGGTTTAAAAGAAGGACATTGGTTTAAAGTTTATATTTAGGATGATTAGCCTCATTCCTGCCTCCCACTGGGCTATATCTCCTGCCCAGACAGCCAAGCAACTATCCAATTACTGCTTCCTCTCATCTTGCTCTTTCTGGCAGCAGACTGAAGGTTTATTCTCTGGAGAGAAGAAGAGGACAAAGAAATCTGGCACAGGGAAGATAGGACAGAAGTTGAGACTCACTTCCTTTTCCTGTCCTGTTTTTGGAATGTCTTGAGCCAGACTTACATATTGTATGCAAGAGACTACTGAACTTTTCTCTGGAAAAATAAAATGGCCTATGAGAAATGCCAAAAGAGAGTGACATTTGGGGGAGAGCATAGTAAAAAAAGCTTGCTATCCTGTTAACTTACTCTGAAGTCCACTAATCAACAGGCCTCACTTATGCACAAAAATATTCTGTCAATTTTTTAGTGTATCTCTTTTCAATATGAATACACAGTTAAGTGTCCACATTAAGAGAAAATAAACAACAAAAAGATAAAAAGTTCAAAATAATTATAATTAATATTCTCAGACACCTAAGGGAAGAAGTTGCTGCCATGAAACAAAAAAGAAAACAAATAAGAAATATGGAATAAAAGTGCAGGAGGAAGGCTTGAAGATAAAGGAAATCTTCCAGAAAGATGAAAAATGGTAAGAAAATTAGATGGAGAATCAGTCCGAGAGATTCAACATCCCAGTAAAAGGTATTACAGAAAAAGGGACCACATAAAACAGTGAAGAAGGAGTGCTCAAAGAAATAATGCAGGAAGAACTTTCCAGAACTGAAGGAAACTTTCTAGAACATGAAACTAAATTGAAAACCCATTACATATATATATTATGTATATGGAACATACCCACACTAAGGAGCATCAATGTGAAATTTCAGATCATTATGGACAAACAAAAGACTAAAATTTTCTAAAAAGAGAAACAATAACATACAAAATACAAAGAATCCAGAAAAAGAATTGTGTCAGATTCTGCAACAGCAATAATGGATGCTAGGGCTTAATGGAAGAATGCCTTCAAAATTAGGAGGAAAATTTATTTGCAAATTAGACTTTTATACCCAGCCAAACTATCAGACAAGTTACGAGTAAAATAAAGGTATTTTCAGGTATTTAAGGTCTCAAAAAATGGACTTCCTACCCATAGATACTAAAAGCTGTATTCTAGCTAGATAAAGGGCTAAATCAAAAAAGAGAAAGATACAGGATTCAGCAAATAAAGAAATTAATCCAGGACAGTGTTGAAGGGGCAGTAAAGACAAATCTCAATTGCTCACCAGACCAAGAGAATAACCTATTCAGAGTGGAATAGGAGTATAGAGGTCTGCAGGAAAGAACAATGAGTGATCTATTTGAGCATATGGAAAATATTCATGGACATGTGGAAAACATACTGGAATATATGGAAACAATTAACTGTAGGAACACAATAAGCTGGGCAAATGAAGAAATGAGGTAAATATTAATGCCATGAAAACAAAGAGTTGTATATATAAGAAAGGAGGAATGATTATAGTCTTTTCCCCCTCAGCACTGAAACGGTAGTTCCATGGTCATAACTGTGAGATAATGACAATGGTTTTAACCACAATTTGATATTGTGTTAGCAGGGGAATTAACAATTAGAGAGGGAGTATGGGGTAGATGGCAGAGATGTGTCCTCATATGCTACCTCAGGAAATTAAAAGATCATGTCAGGAGCTGATAAATGAAAAAAACAGCAGTATAAACTATATGTTAGCAAATAAGGAAAACAGCTAAAAGCTGAGGGTAGTTGCCTCCGAAGAAAGACCTAGGATAAGAGTAGGCAAGGTGATCCTGCTTTTTTATGAAAGACTTTTAATAGTGTTTGCTTATCACTTTGGTAAAAATAAAAAAAAAATTACCATTTTACAACAAAAACAAGCACGTTCACTGTAAAAATTAAAACCAAATTTAGAACTGCTGTTTTAGTTTCTTTTGGGTTTGGTCAAAGTAATTTGGTACACACCCATCAAAATGTCCAAAATTAAAAGAGTGATAATTCCAAATATATAGGATGGTGGGAATACAAAAATGATACATTGGTTTTGGAAAAAAAGTCGGTCGGTTTTTAGAAAACTAAACATGATTCAGCAATTCTACTCCTATGTATTTACTTAAGAGAAATAAAAATATACATTCAGAAAAAGACTTGTATATGAATGTTTGTGGCAGATTTATTCATAATAGTCCCAAATAGGAAGTAGCCCCAGGTATCCATCAAAGAAAAATAGAGGTGCCTGGGTGGCTCAGTCGGTTAAGCATCTGACTTCAGCTCAGGTCATGATCTCACAGTTTGTGGGTTTGAGCCCTGTGTCTGGCTTTAGATTCTGTGTCTCTCTCTGTCTTTCTGCCCCTCCCCTCCTTGTGCTCTCTCTCTCTCAAAAATCAATAAACATTAAAAAAAAAAAAGGAAAAATAAACTGTGGGATATTCATATAATTTAATATTATAAAATGTTATGAAATAAATTTTACCCACCTCCCTCCCATTCAAATTTTGAAGCCATAATACCCAATGTGACTGTATTTGGAGACATTCACTTTAAAGAGGTAATAAAGTTAAAGGAGGTCCTAAGAGTAGGATCCTAATCCAGTAGGACTGGTGTCTTTATATGAGGAGGAAGAGACACTCACAGAGGAAAGAGCATGTGAGGACACAGTGAGAAGGTGATCATCTGCAAGCCAAGGAGAGGGGCCTCAGGAGAATCCAAACCTGTTGACACTTTGATCTTGGGTTTACAGGATTCAGAGCTGTGAGAAATAAATTTCTGTTGTTTAAGTCACCCAGTCTGTGGTATTTTGCTATGGCAGCCCTAGCAGACTAATGTACTCAGCAATAAGAAAAATGAAACACCATGCATCAGCATGGATGAATCTAAAAAACACTGTACCAAATAAAAGAAGCTTTGACCAAAAGAGCATATGCTATATGATTTCACTTACATGACATCAGAACAGTGATTGATCCTGGGGCATGGACTGTGGAATAGTGATATGGAGATGGTGTGGGAGGATTTTGAGGTGATGATAATCTGTAGGGGGTTTTGTTACAAAATTGTATGAATTTGTCAAAACTCTGTGAATGATACCTTTGACATTTGCATTTTACTGTATGTTAACTTTACCTGTTATTGAAAAAGAAGATCTTTCAATACTGAACTTCAGTTAATGATATGCATGCTGAAGTGTCTGGGAGGAGTGTACTGATTTTGTTAATTACTTTGAAATGTGTCAAAACTCAGGTGACTGAATGGATGAATAGTGTTTCCGAACACATTGCCTGTCAAATTTGGACTTTGAGGACACTGAGGGTGTAGGCCTGCAGAAAGTAAGGAAAATCTGGGCCACTTAGGTGGCTCAGTCAGTTAAGGGTGCATCTCTTGATCTCAGCTCGGGTCTTGAACTCAGAGTTGTGAGTTTGAGCCCTGTGTTGGGCTCCATGGTCAGTGTGGAGCCTACTTATAAATAGATAGATAGATAGATAGATAGATAGATAGGGAGGAAAATCTTATTGGAAACTGGAGGGAAGGGTATTTTTGTTATGTAGTCGTACAAAGTTTAGTGGTACAAAGTAGTGTTGTCTGCAGCTATGTGGAAAATAGAAAATGTGTCCAATACTATGGGTAATCCAGCAAAGGAGATCCAAATAGCATTGAATGTGTCACCTAATTTCTTCTTGTGGCTTACAGTAAAATTTGAAGGAAGAAATTAAATTGAAAGGACTATCAAAGAAGTCAAGGTATAGGAGTGCAAATCCATTTGTTAAGACCTCAGAAAGAACAAAGGTGGTACCAAACCAATTTGACAATAAATTTCATATATTTAAAAAAAAAAAAAAAGAACAAAGGTGGTACCTCAGAGTACTATTCAGTCTCGTAAGATCTCTTTAAAGAAATCAAAGATGTATCTCACAGATCATCTCAAACATGCCTCTAGGAAGCTTAAGAGTTACTGTCCCTCAATTCTCTCAACAGGGGCCCAAGATTGAGAAAAGTTTATCTTGAAAAGATTTGTGGGTGTGACTTCTGCCCAATCAAGTAAACCCAAGAAGAACCACAGAAGACCCACAAAATTCTTAAAGGAGTTATATATTCAGAAATAAGTGTAGTTTGAGTTGAGAAGCTGAGAGACAGAATAAAATGAGGCGAGGTCTTTGAACCCTCAGAATTCCACTGTCAAGAAGGCCGAAAGAGCTTTTCCATTGCAAATCTATGCTAGCTTTCATTTTAAAAGAAAAGGTGGAAGGATGACTCAGAGGGCAACACAAAGATACCCAAAAGCAGAGCTGAGAACCATGGAAGAACCTAAGGAACCTGGGCCTTAAAACTTAATAAAGAAACTCCCAACATTTTCAAGTGCTCTGGACCAATGACCCCTTGTATCAACTACTTGAATAGAAATGCCTATAAAGGTTATTCTATGCCTGTATTTCCTTAGTTTAATAGGTTGAGAAGAAATGTTCTTAAGAAGCCTTATTTAGGGAACTAAACCCAAGGACCCTTAAATGCCCCTGCACCTGATTTAGACAATGAAATTCTAGGCACTGAGCTTAAGCTGTAAAGGGAGAGGACTTTTGCTTTCTTTGTGAGGAGTGAATACATTCTGCATATGGGAGGGATATAAATCACTGAGGCCAGAGGGTAGATTCCAGGAGAGCTACTGGTGATCACTATCTCCAGGTCTTCATTCCCACTTTTTCAATTACTGACTTGATTCTAACAGAATAAGGTAGAAAGGATTAGAGGTCAGCTCTGAGATCAAATATAACATAAAAAAGACTGGTTTCTGTGTTGAGTGCTCTTGCTTGCTTCTGCTTGGGTCACTTAGCCTGAGGGAAGCCAGTGGCAATGTTCTGCGGTAGCCCTGTGCAGGGGCTCACATGGTCAGGAATTGAGGCTTACCAATAAGGAGGTCAAGCCCTTCAACTCCAGCCCGCAATTTGACTGGCACCTCATAAGAGATGGATAGCCAGAGAGACTGAGCTAAGCCATGCCTGTGGGATATCAGAAACTCTGATATAATTTATTTTTCTGTTTTAAGCTATTAACTTCTGTGGTAATTTGTTAGGCAATAGTAGATTAATACAAAGAGGAAAAGAATTGAGACAGTTGCAAGGAAGAAGGTAAATCATTGGGTGGATAGGACATAGTCCTCTTTTAAAATAGTCAAGAATAATCTTGAAGATGAAGAGTGGGAGAGATATGAAATTATCAATGCTCAAATAAGTAAATATTAAGAAAATACAACAGTGAGAAAGATGAATAGAGAGGGAAAGGGATAAGTACTCTTACTGAGGAGTCCTTTATGATCTGAGGAGATAAACAGATTAGGCTACTGTTAAAAAAAATGTGGTCTTTGAGGGAGAGAGGATGGGTTATGGAACCATGGCGGCTGACATCATGGAGGCATCTATGAAAAGTCACAAAACCCCTCATAAGGAATTATATTCTGGGAACCTTAATTACAAAGTCACTAGGGTTGGCTCTGAAGTGACTGATGTTGAGGAGGGAAGAGGATGATGCAATCTCTAGAAGTAAGGAAATTCATCATTTTTTTGGAAGCAATATCTGGAAAAAAAGAAGTGTTGGCAAATCTTTATACTAACATTATTAAGGAGGCCAAGGATGATTATTTAGATGTGAAATGGTTGCTAGAGATGATGTAGTTGCATGGGTAAAAAACTTTTATAAAGTTATAAATCTACTGCTGGAAATACTGGACAGATGGGAGGCATGGACTCAGTAAGAGGAATGTGAGGCCCAGGGATGGCAAAGGAGGGAACATGATCTAACTCAACAGACACTCTTACCTGGTGATATTTAAGCCTAAATGTATATTACAGCTGGCAGCATAATGCCAGGAAGTTTCTATACAAGTATAAAAAAAGCCTAAAGAACAGTAAAGCAACTAAGCAAATTTGAAAAAAAAATTCAAAACTTAAACATAGCACAAAAGAATTTATTTTTTCTTTTGTTTTGACCCAGGGGAGGAATGTAATAATTACTATTAAAAAACAAATACTCTGTTACAACTGCCAAATGAGTCCAGTGCCTAGCACTGTGATAGGTACTACAGTGAACACAAAAGAAACCTTGGCCCCCAAGGTGCTTATGAACTGATTGGAGACTTAAGCCCTATGTACAGAAGCAACTATAGAAGGATTCAAGAAAGGACAGCCTATCCATAAGAAGGTCATCCTTGTGATAGTGTGATGATTTCCAGAGGGAGAAGAGTAGCTGGAGAGAGAGGATGGGGAACCCAGAGAGGAGCCAGAGGGACTGTTTGGGCAGTCAGGGGTGGCAGAGGAGGGATCCCAGCTCTGAATGTCGAAGTGGGAGAGTCTTTCAAGGAAGGGGCTGTAAGAGGGACATTGGGTCACCTACATCTGCAGACAGCAGATGGCTCACAAGTAGAGACACAATGAGCTGAGATTGGAAGAGTGGTGAGAAAACTAGGATCTTGGTATAGGCATCTTTTCTTTCATTTCACAAATAATGAGTGTCAATTTTGGGTGAGGTTCTGTGCTAGGTGCTGTGGAGATGCACAGTTAAACTCTGTCTTGGAGGTATACAGCTTGGTGGGGGAACCAGGAGCTAGATGAAGAGCACTCATATGAGGCAGAGGGCACAAGAAGATTTCCCTGTGAGTTCTCTGGCCAGAGAAATGAGGATAGACATAGAGAAAGGGGATAGGGCATTCTGTCAGTCTAAGACTTGGATTCTTTAAAGTAATTTGGTAGTGAAAGAAATTAGAGCAAGAGAAAGGTGGTTAAAATGGGCAGTACAATCTTAAACTTTCATAATTCTTTTTTCTTGGCAGAAAATAGCAATGGCATGTGGCCAAGAAAGCATATGAGGACATGGTAAATCTGATTTTCCTAAATTGAAAGAGAAAGGACAGGTGAAAAGGGAGATGGTAGCAGCAGCATCCTCAGCACCTGGCTCACAGCCAGACAAGTGGGGCATGACTCCCAGAACCCATCTCTGTGAGTCCCAGGTAATTTGTAAAATGGGGTACCCCCTATCTCATAGGGCACAGGGTACCCCTTACTTTACAGTATCATCTGAGTCATGGTATCTTGCACAGTGCCTATAGTGAGTGCTCAATAAGTGATCTTTATTATTGTTAAAACCTAGGTTGACAAAAGATAGATGAATGCTCACAGAAATGGAGAATGTATTTCACTTTCTCCTCTCCCATTTTTCCTTGTTCTTCCTATGATTCTCTGCCATTTACCTAACTTAATAGTTGTGGGAAAAGAAGAGTCAAGGAAGAAGGAGCTAAAATAAAAGGTGGAAATTTAGTAAAGTGGATAAAAAGACAATAAAAAGAAGTAAAGGTAGAGGCTTGGGAAAATTTAGTCTTTCTGCACTGAGTCCTGAAAAAGTGAGAAACAAGCAAGAAGAAAATCAAGAAAGAAAGGAAAAAGAAAGTCAATGGAGTCTAAAGAAAGATATTTGGAAACAAGTTCTGTAGGTAGGCACTACAGAGGCAAAGGTCAAAGAAGCATGAATATGGTGTGGTCAATGGGATAAGCCAAGGTAAAATTAAACTTCACCTTGGTGAAATAAATGAAAAGGCTAAGGATGTAGCCCGTAGGCCTCTGAAGGAATAGTTAAAACTAAACCTGAGGGGAGAGTCTGGGAAGATGGCAGAGTAGGAGGATCCTAAGCTCACTTTGTCCCATGGCTACACCCAGATAGCAGCCACATCAGCGCAATGAATGCAGAAAATGCCAAAGAAAGATTAAAATCATATTATGCATCTTTTCTGATTAAAATGGTATGAAACTAGAAATTAATCGCAAGAAAAAATGTGGAAAAAAACCACAAATACATGAAGGTTATATAACATGCTACTAAACAATGAATGAGTCAACCAAGAAATCAAAGAGGAAGTAAAAAAAAAAAAATACAGGGAGACAAATGAAAGTGAAAACACAACCATCCAAAATCTTTGGGATGGAGCAAAGCACTGAGGAGGGAAGTTTATAGCAATACAAGCCTACATCAAGAAGCAAGAAAAATCTCAAATAAACAACCTAACCTTAGACCAAAAGAAGTTAGAAAAAGAACAAACAAAGCCCAAAGCCAATAGAAGAAAATACATTATAAAGACTAGGTCAGAAATAAATGAAATAAAGACTAAAAAAACAGCAGAATGGATCAATGAACCCGAGGCTAGTTATTTGAAAAGATCAACAAAACTGATAAACCATTACTCAGACTCATCAAAAATGAGAAGACACAAATCAAGTCAGAAATAAGAGGTGAAATAACAACAGACACCAGAGAAATACAAAGGATCATAAGAGAATATTACCAAAAATTCTATGCCAACAACTGGGACAATGCAGAAGAAATGGATAAATTCCTAGAAACATATAATTTCCCAAAAGTAAATCAGGAAGAAATGGAAAATTTGAACAGACTGAACAGCAATGAAATTAAATCAGTAATAGAAAAATTCCCAACAAACAAAAGTCTTGGACCAGACAACTTCACAGGTGAATTCTATCAAACATTTAAAGAAGAGTTAATACCTTTTCTTCTCAAACTATTCCAAAAACTAGAAGAGGAAGGAATGCTTCCAAATTCATTCTATGAGTCCAGCATTACGCACATACCAAAACCAGATAAAGATACTACACGTAGGCCAGTATCTCTGATGAACATCAATACAAGAATCCTCAACAAAATATTAGCAAACCAAATCCAACAGTACATCAAAAAAAATCACCACAGTCAAGTGGGATTTATTCCTGGAATGCAAGGGTGGTTGAATATTATCAAGTCAATCAATGTGATATATTACATCAACAAGAGAAAGATAAAAAGCATATGATCATTTCAGTGGATGCATAAAAAGTGTTTGACAAAGTACAACAACCATTCATGATAAAAACTCTCAACAAAGTGGGTTTAGAGGGAACATACCTCTCTACATAATAAAGCCCAAATATGAAAAGCCCACATCTAACATTATACTCAATCATGAAAAACTGGGAACTTTTCCTCTAAGACCAGGAACAAGACAAGGATGTTCACTCTCACCAATTCTATTCAACATAGTACTGGAAGTCCTAGCCACAGCAATTGGACAAGGAAAAATAAATAAAAGGCATTCAAATTGGTAAGGAAACTCACTATTTGCAGATATCATGATACTATATACAGAAAATCTTGAAGACTCCATCAAAAGTCACAGGATACAAAATTAATATAAATAATATTTTTTTTGCATTTCTATACACTAATAATAAAGAAGCAGAAAGAGAAATTAAGAAAACAATCCCATTTATAATTGCACCAAAAATAGTAAAACACCCAGGAATAAACTTAACCAGGAAGGTGAAAGACTTGTCCTCTGAAAACTATGAAACACTGATCAAAGGAATTGAAGATGACACAAACAAGTGGTAAGATATTCCATATTCATGGAATGGGAGAACCAATATTGTTAAAATTTCCATTAATTTCCCCAAGCAATCTACAGATTTAATGCAATCCCTATGAAAATATCAACAACATTTTCCACAAAACTAGAACAAATAATCCTAAAATTTGTGTGGTACCACAAAAGACCCTGAATACCCACAGCAATCTTGAAAAAGAAGAAAAAAATGGGGAGTATTGCAATCTCAGATCTCAAGATACACTACGCAGTTATGGTAATCAAAAGAGTATGGTACTGGCACAAAAACAGACACATAGATCAATGGAACAGAATAGAGAGCCCAGAAAAAACCTATGCTTTTATCCAATTAATCTACAACAAAGGAGGCAAGAATATACAATGTGAAAATGATAGTCTCCTTAACAAATGGTGTTGGGAAAACTGGACAGCTATGTAATTAGCGATACACATGAAAAAGAATAATATTGGACCACTTCTTTACTCCAATGGACCACTTATTTATACTCCACAAAAATAAACTCAAAATGGATTAAAGACTTAAATGTAAGACTTGAAAGCACAAAATTCCTAGAGGGAAAGAAAAAAAAGGCAGAATCTCTTTGACATCAGCTATAGAAACATGTTTCTACATATGTCTTCTTTGGCTAGGGAAACAAAAGCAAAATCAAACTATTGGGACTACATCAAAATAAAAAAGCTTTTGCACAGAGAAGGAAATCATCAACAAAACAAAAAGACAACCTACTGAATGATAGATGTTTGCAAATGATACACCAAAAAAAGAGTTCATATTGAAAATATGTAAAGAACCTACACAATCCTACACCAAAACCCCCAAATAATCCAAGTAAAAATGAGCAGAGGACATTTTTCCAAAGTAGACATACAGATGGTCAACAGACACTTGAAAAGATGCTCAACATCACTAATCATCAAGAAAATGTAAATCAAAACCATAATGAGATATCACCTCACACCTGTCAGAATGACTAAAATGAAACACACAAGAAGTAACAAGTGTTGATGAAGATGTAAAGAAAAAGGAACCCTCTTCCTGCACTGTTGGTAAGAATGTAAGCTGGTGCACCCACTGTGAAAAATAGTATGGATGTTCCTCCAAAAATTAAAAGCAGAATTACCATAAGATTTAGTAATTCCACTACTGGGTATTTATCCAAAGAAAACAAAAACACTAATTCAAAAAGATACATGAACTACTATGTTCACTGCTGCATTATGTACAATAGCCAACATATGGAAGCAACCCAAGTGTCCACCCATAGATGAATGGAAAAAGAAGGTGTGATACACACACACACACACACACACACACACGAATATTACTCAGCCACAAAAAAGAATTAAATCTTACCATTTGTAACAACATGAATGAACCTATAGGGTATAATGCTAAGTGAAGTAAGTCAGTCAGAGAAAGAAAAATACCATATGATTTCACTCATATGTAGAATGTAAGAAACAAAACAAAGGAACAAAGGGGAAAAAAAAGACAAACCAGAAAACAGACTCTTAACTACAGAGAACAAACTGGTGATTGCCAAAGGAGAGGTGGGTGGAGGAATGGGTAAAATAGGTGAAGGGGATTACGAGTACACTTATCATGGTGAGCAGTGAATAATGCATTGAATTTTTGAATCATTATATTGTACACATGAAACTAATATAACACTCTATGTTAATTATAGTTGAATTAAAAAAGTAAGATAAAATGGGGCTCCTGGGTGGCTCAGTTGGTTAAGCCTCTGACTTCGGCTCAGGTCATGATCTTGTGGTTTATAGGTTCGAGCCCCATGTCGGGCTCTGCACTGACAGCTCAGAGCCTAGAGCCTGCTTTGAATTCTGTGTCTCCCTCTCTCTCACCCCTCCCCCCTCACGCTCTGTCTCTCTCTCTCCTTCAAAAATAAATAAACATAAGAAAAAAATTTTAAAAAAAGTAAGATAAAATAACAGCAAAAAGAAAAAAAAAACCTGATATAGGACCTTGGAGCAAAATATTTAATGGCTGGAGAGAAAACCAAGATGATTACATATTAAATATGCATATCTTTCCATATTCTCCCATCCCTCAAAGAAAAAATAACAAAATAAAAAAGATGAAGTGTTATTCACTATAATAATGATCACTTTGGTGTTTACTCTTTGCCAACCACTGTTTGAAGTACTTAACAAGTATTAGTTATTTAATCTCCACTGCAACTCTGTGAGGAAAATATATTTATTATCATCATTTTACAAATAAGGAGACTGAGGCACAGAGAGTTTAACTTGATCAGTATCTCACAGCTTGGAGGTAGGTCACCAGTATGCTAAACTGCTTCCCACAATTATCTGAGCCTGGTTACAAACTGGGTAGAGTCACCCTCTCATGGAATGAGTTTAGGGCCACTTACAATAAGACCACAAATCATTACTGTGAAGAAGATGATAATTTTAGTTTGATAGTAGATAATCCTTTAAAAATCCCACATAGTTGGGGCACCTGGGTGGCTCAGTAGGTTATGTGTTGACTTCAGCTCAGGTCATGATCTCATGGTTTGTGGGATTGAGCCCCATGTTGGGCTCTGTGCTGACAGCTCAGAGCCTGGAGCCTGCTTCAGATTCTGTCTTGCTCTCTCTCTCAGCCCCTCTCCTGCTTGCACTCTGTCTCTCTCTCTCAAAAATAAATAAACATTAAAAAATTTAAGAAAAAATCACACATGGTTACCAATCCGGTTTGAGAGACACATAATGTGAAAAAGCTGCAAATGGATGTGAGTGGCCAATAGGAAGATTAAAAAGGAAATAAAAGGTCATAAATCCAGGGAGCAAAATATATCAAAGGCCACTTTTGGTAATATTGAAGGCAGAAATCCCTTGATAAATATTCATACAATGGACCATAATGCTAGGTAGACATGAGACCCTGGGACCTGCTGGCAGCATGGCATGGTACTGTAATCATGCACTGGTGTGCAGGGTAATCTTGCATGTCTTTATGCTATTTGTCTTTTCCTAGGAACTGTACCAAAAAAAGTAATACTGGATTTTTGGTAAACATGTGGTACAAGAATCTAAGATACCATTATTGTAAAATATATTTATATTATAAAAAAAACTTAGGGGGAAAAATAGACCTTGCTGGTTTATAATTAATGAAAACATGGGTGTTTACAAAGGCAAAGAAGATCTAGGCTTCCACAAACCCCACTAACTGATGTTAAAGAACAGGGAATGCTGTAGAGGGGTAGAAGATGATTCTAGAATCCAACAGTTGTGACTCTCCCACAGTACGGTCACCTGTTTGGTTTTCTTTGACAGGGCAGGAACTGGAGCTGTCTCCTGCTGCATCATTTCTGTGTCTCCTTCACCATCTGATGCCTCTAGGAAATATAAAGTTTAACAATTAGAAAAGCATGTCTCTCTCTCTCTCTCTCTCTCTCTCTCTCTCTCTCTCTCTCTCTCCCATTGCTAGTGCAATCTTGGTACTCCCTTTCTAGAAGTTTCTATCCTTGACTCAATAATTCTAAGAAGCTGAATTCAAGGAAATGATCCAAAATGTAGAGATTTAAACACCAAGATATCAGTCTTTTCTATAAAACTGCAAAAGTGCAGATTATCCAGATGCCTAAGATTTGAAAATGTTTACTTATGGAGCACTTATACTGATCTTACAGATATTAAACTTGTCATATTCAGATAAGAAAGTTGCTGTTTGGAGGGGTAAAGCAATTTGCCCCAGGTCACGCACCCAGATCTATTTGAGTCCAAAGTCTTCTCTGCAAGCGATATTGCCTGTCCTGAAAACCAGCAGCTCTAGATACCTCGGCACTGGCCCTGGGGGAATGTTAAGAGACTGTGACAAAAGGATTATAGACCAATGGAAATACTTATTTTGAATATTTTAAATCTTTTGACAATGGAAAAAATTAATTCTTACTCTAAGAGTCATGAAAAATGTAAGTTTTAACAGTTTTCCTGTTTATAAAGCTCTACTGAAGAAACACAGCAACTATAAATTTCTCATTTCCCACAATGCCATACTGCATTCCAGATTTTAGCAGTTGCTCCCTTTAAACACATTTTTTGAATCTTTGAAAGGTTTTACTCACTTTCTTTGAATTTCTCTATGTATCTCAAAGTCAAGCCAAAATGTGAATTTGTGAGCAACCTTGGTTAGAATTCATATTTAAGTTCAAATTAACCAATCTGGTAGTCCTAAGCTTTTAAATGTTTGCATATTATGGTGGTTAGTTTCCTATGATAACTTGATTGGGCCATGGGGTATCCAGATATTTGGTCAAACATTATTCTGGGTGTTTCTATGAGGGTTTTTGGGATGAGATTAATCTTTGAATGGTAGACTGAATAAAGCAGACTGCCTTCCCTAATGTGGGTGGGCCTCACTAGATGAAGGCCTGAGTAGAACAAAAAGGCTGACCTTCTGCTGAGTAAGAATTTTTTCTGCCTTTGGACTTGAACTGAAGTATCAGTTCCTTCTGCATCTAGAGCCTGTCAGCTTTCAGACTAGAACTACACCATCAGCTCTCTTAGTTCTCAGGCCTTCTGACCAGGATTGGAACCTGGGTTCCAGCTGGCCACTTCAGAGTACAGATGTTGGGACTTGCTGGCCTCAACGACTGCACAGGTCAATTTCTTATTTTACATATGGACAGATATAGATAGAAAAAGATACAGATATAGATCTCCTATTGGTTCTGTTTTTACAGAGAAGTGAAGACACATATTTCTAATTAGCTGTATAGCATGAAAAAAAGGATTCTACCCATAGACTATTAGCAGGTAGAAGATTAATAGGGCTTCTAAATGAGTGATTACGTTGGCATTAATAGCATTTATAGAACTTCTACTTCATTTATAGAACTTCTGCTTCTGGAAAGATAGTAATAGTAGGAGTAGTAGCATTTTTCCCTCTTCCTCCTGCTAAGTACAGCTAAAACTCCTGGACATTATATATAAAACAAACATAGAAAGGCTAAACGTAGAGAGAAGTAGGCACTTTGGGACTTTGGGGTATAAATGACATCACAGTAGTTAGTTTTCTGGGTTTTCTTTTTGCCTCATTATCTCAGGCTTGGAGCTAAATAAGCCAGCAACTTGGAAATGCCAATGGGAGCAGACAAAAAAAGCCTTACCAAACATCTGTTCTATTTAACAAAATGACCAGGAAAAAGACAACACAGTAAGATGGAAAATGTTTAGACAATAACTATTTGACTCCAAACACCACCAAAAAAAACCAACCAACCAAACAAAAAAACCAAACTGGCTCCGCCCACATCAGCAAAGGCTGAGTGGGGAGCCTAGACTTTCACTCTTGCCAAGCTGTAATGAGGTACCCCAACACCTCCTCCACTTTCCACCAGGGTGTTATCAGAGATGGTCAAGCAGGGAATGAAACCCCAAAGGGATTTTCATCCCTTAAGGGTAGTAACAAAGCCCTGTTCCCTCCTCCCATCACTACCACCACCATTGCAGTATCAATAGAGACCGTATGGTGAGCCTTGAATTCCACTTCCTCTGGGCAGTAATGAAGTGCACCTCTCCCTCCCCACTAGGATGGTATTAGAGGAGGCCTGGTAAAGTGTCAGCACTTTCCATATGGCAAAGTGTTAACAAGGTCACACTCACCCTAGTGGTTTTAACAACCACTAAAAAAGCTATACAAAGGGATACACTCAAAAACACATAAATAAAAATAGAATTTTGAAAATGTTCAAGGAACAAAAAGGAAAGAGAAAATAGAGAAACTAAAAACAGCAAACAGATAAACAGAATAAAATGGAAGATTTAATCCTTACATATCAATAATTACATAAATGTAAATGGCCTAAAAATGCAAATTTAAAGATAGAGATCGACAAAATAGATTAAAAAATATGCCATTTACAAGAAACTTTCCTCAAATGTAATAAGATATACAAGTTGAAAGCAAAATGATGGGGAAAATGTAACATAGAAATACTGATCAAAAGAAAGCAGAGTGGCTATATTAATATCAGATGAGTGGCTTCAGCGTAAAGAAAATTATCACAGAAAGAGAAAAATTACCATTCTGTAATGATAAAAGTGTGGCTGTATCAAGGAGATAAAGCAATCCTTAATGTGTATGCACCACATGCAGGAAGGAAACGCAGGAAGGAAAAACTGATAGAAATGAAAGAAGAAATAGACAAAAGTACAGTTCAGTGGCAAACTTCAAGAGTTCTCTTTCAAAAACTGAGTGAATTACTAAACATAAAATCAGCAAGAATATAGAAGAATGAAGTGACAACAATTAACCAATAGGATCTGATCAACATTTGTACTCAATACTCCACTCAACAGAACACAGTCTTTTCAAGTGTTGTGGAACATAGCCTAAGATACAGCATATTCTAGGCCATAAGACATCAACAAATTTAAAAGGAATTGATAAACACCATGTATAAAAGACTTACAGTAAACATTATACTTAATAATGAAAGGCAGAATGCTTTCTCCCTGATTGGGAACAAGGCATAGATGTCTGTTCTGACCGGAATTATTCAACATAGTGCTAGAACTTTTCATCAGTGCAATAAGGCAAGAAAGGAAAGGAAAGGCATATACGTCAGAAAGGAAGACATCAAACTGCCCCCATTTGCAAATGACATGATTGTTTACATAGAAAATCCCAAGAAATCTAAAAAAAGTCTACCCCCCAACTCCCAAACCATGCTAGAAGTAATAAGTGAGTTTAGCTAAGCTGTAGAATAAAAGATAAACATGTAAAAATTTTATTTCTATATATTAAGCAACAAACATGAACACAAAAATTAAAAATACAATGCCATTTACAATTGCTAAAAAAAACTTAAAATACTTAGGTGTAAATTTAACAGAACATGTACGGGACATGCATGCTTAAGACTACAAAACACCAATGGAAGAAATCAAAGAAGACCTAAATAGAGGTGCCTGGGTGGCTCAGTCAGTTAAGCATCTGACTCTTGATTTTGCCTCAGGCCGTGATCTCATGGTTCACCATCAGGCTCTGCACTGTCAGCAGAACCTGCTTGGAATTCTCTCTCCCTCTCTCTCTGAAATCAAGAGTTGGATGTTCAACAGACTGAGCCACGCAGGCACCCCTACCCAATTGATTTTTAACAGCAGCAATTCAAGAGAGGAAAAGTAACCTTTTCAACAAATTGGGGAAAAAAACCATAAGCAAAAAAATGAAGACTTACCTAAGTTTTACACCTTATACAAAATTTACCTCAAAAATGGATCACAAATTTAAAGGTAAAATGTAAAACTATAAAACCTTTAGAAAAAAAGGAGAAATCTTTAGGATCTAGGGTTAGGCAAAGTTCTTAGTTTTGACACTGAAAGTACAATCAATAAAAGGGACAATAAATAAGTTAGACTTTACCAAAATCGAAAACGTCTGCTTGGCAAAGACCATGTTAAGGGGGCAGAAAAACAGGGTACCGAGTGGGATAAATATTTGCAAACCACATGTCTAACAAAGGACAGACCAGTATCTAGACAAAATAAAGAATTCTCAAAATTGGACACTAAAAAACTAGGCAACAGAATTAGGAAATGGCAAAAAACATGAACAGACATTTCACTGAAAAGTAAATAAGTACAGGAAGATATGTTCCATATCATTAACCACTACAGAAATGCTAATTAAAGCCACAAAATATCAGTACAAATCTACCAATGGCTAACATTAAAAACAGCGTCAACACCAAATGCTGATGAGGATGCGGAGAAACTGGATTTTCATTCACTGCAAGTGGGAATGGAAAATAGTACAGCCACTTCATTCCGCAAATGGAAAAAAGTTTGGCAGTTCCTTAAACATACAGGGGCCTGGGTTTCTCTGTTGGTTAAGTATCCGACTCTTGATTTTGGTTCAGGTTACAATCTCCCAGTTGTGAAATGGAGCCCCATCTCCCATGTGAAATGGAGCCCATGAATCCCCCTGCTTGGGATTCTTCTCCCCCTGTCTCTCTCTCTGTGCTTCCCCCACTTGAGCTCTAACAACCAAAAACATGAGACATGCAACTACTATACAACACAGCAATTGCACTCCTGGGCACTTATCCCAGAGAAACAAAAACTTAAGTTTAAACAACAAATTGTCCAGAAATGTTACAGCAACTTTATTTATTATTTATAATAGCCCCAAACTAGAAAAAAACCCAGATGTCCTTCAATAGGTGACTGGTTAGACAAACTTGATATATGCATACTATAGAATACTAATCAACAACAAAAAGAAATAAACTATTAATACATAAAACCTAAGATAAATTTCCAGAGAATTATGCTTACTGAAAAAAGCCAAGCCCCAAAGGTTACACACTGTGTGATTCCATGTATACATCATTCTCGAAATGACAAAATTCTAGAAATGGAGAACAGAATAGTGGTCTCAAGGAGTTAAGGAAGGAGTAGGGTTGGGGGGATTAGGTATGGTTACAAGAGAGCAACAAAAGAAGGATTCTTGTGGGGATGGAAATGTTCTGTATCTCAACTGAATCACTCTCAAAATCTTTGTTATTACCATTTACATATACATATAGCTTTGCAATTTGTTACTATTGGGGGAATCTGGGTAAAGGGTGTATGTGATCTCTCTGTATACTGTTTCCTACAATTACATGTGGATCTATGATGATTTCACAATTAAAAAGTTTAATTTAAAAAGTGTTTAAAGGAAATATACCTTCTTCTTCAGGAAGCCCAAAATTATTATGCTGCAAAGGCAACAGGTGTGTGGTACCAGAGTCCCATCCTGCTGCTGGGCTACCCCTGTCACTGCTGTCCTGATTAGAAGAGCCAGAAAGGCAGCAGAATTCAGAAATAAATTCAACCCAGGGAGGCCATGATGAGTCTTCAGAAATAAAAGCCTCCAGGGTAAGGTTGCCACAATAAATACAAAAATATAAAAATTATTGAATAATTTTTTTAGTATAAGTATGTCCCAAATATTATATGGGAATATCTATATGGTATTAAAAATTATTCATCATTTATCTGAAAGTTGAATTTAAAGAGGAGCCATGTATTTTTATTTGCTAAATCTGGTAACCCTACCTGGGGAATTTCTTTCCCCATCAAAGCCACCTTTAGTGCTGTGAAATTTCTCATACTGGCTTCCCTTCACAGATCCTCCTTTCTCTTAACATCCTCCAACCCATCTTCATCTGGGATCTTTCAGGGAAGCCTTGGCTGACCACACAGCCCTCCTTCTTTCTGTTGTCTCTGTACTTCTAAACTTAACTTATAAATCAGCATATAATTTTATCCTTGTATATAGTGTGCTTTTATTGCATAAATGTTAGGCTTTCTCTCTGCTGACCCATAAATACTGTGAGGGTATCCATTAGTGCCCCAAGTATTTAGCCCAGTATTGATTAAAAGTAATGTGGCACCTGGGTGGCACAGTCAGTTGAACATCCCACTTTTGATTTCAGTTCACGTCATGATCTCATGGTTTGTGCTGACAGCTTGGAGCCTGCTTGGGGTTCTCTCTCTTCCTCTCTCTTTCTCCTCCTCCCCCAACCTGTGCATATGCAAGCTCTCTCTCCCAAAATAAATAAACTTAAAAAAAGGAAAAAGCACTCCCCCATACCTATTGCTTCATTTGTATTTCTATTATAAAAGTAATATACATTCTACATGTAAAACATCAGACCACTTACACAAATCTTCTTTTATTAACTTTAAAAGCCATTTCAAGATAAAGTGGATAAAATGCAAATAAGTAAATAAATGTCAGAATCAAACACCAAAACTTTTAAAACTCATATAATGCTTTAAAAATTTTTTCTGGGGGCGCCTGGGTGGCATAGTCAGTTAAGCATCCGACTCTTGATTTCGGCTAAGGTCATCATCTCACTGTTCATGAGTTCGAGCCCCACTTTGGGCTCTGCACTGATGGCAAGAAGCCTGCTTGGAATTCTCTCTCTCCTTCTCTCTGCTCCTTGCCTGCTTGTTCTCTCTCTCTCAATATAAATAAACTTTAAAAAATTAAAAATCTGAATTCTGTATTCCTCCATTGCCCAGAATCGGATAACTGAAGAGTACAGTCTGTATTTTAAGAAGTCTAGTTGAAAATAACACATTTTTTAAAGGTATGTGACTCTTATGCAACAAAAACCCATGAGAAATATTTAAAATACCTTGCTAACCAAATGCTCTAAATCTGAGTTACTTTCTGAGCCAAAAAATTATTTCATCTGAAACCTTTTAACATATAAAATGAGATCATCTCATTTCACTGTAGGTTGAATAAATTAGTTGTTTCTTTAGTCTGCAATGTTTTTTGGTTCCAAAAGAGAAAACTGCTTTTCTGAAATAAAGATGCTAGCTCTGTGATTTCCATTAAGAGAGTATTAAAAGAAAAGTATGGGACCCAACCTAGCAAGCCTGGTTCCAGCTCCCAGCTTCCTCTAGAACTGCTGGCCTTTGAGGAGGTTAGGCCAGGTCTCTGCTAATTAGTCCCAGTGTCTGACTGGGCCTCTCGAGTGGAGTCAACAAGATGGGGCAGCTGCATTTCCTACTCCCTGAGAGTATACTGGAAAGAAAAGAAAAGAAAAGAAAAGAAAAGAAAAGAAAAGAAAAGAAAAGAAAAGGAGAAAGAAAGGAAGAAAGAGAAAGAAAGAAAGGAAGAAAGAGAAAGAAAGAAAGAAAGGAAGAAAGAAAGAAAGGAAGAGAGAGAAAGGAAGAAAGAAAGAAAAGAAAGAAAGAAAGAAAGAGAAAGGAAGGAAGGAAGGAAGGAAGGAAGGAAGGAAGGAAGGAAGAAAAAAAGATACCACTAGATGGAACTGGTTGAATTCTTCCAATACAGGAGTCAAGTATACTGTCCCTTTCCAACCCAAGGCAAAAAGGGTATGCAAAATTAAAAAGTTGTACATATTTTCTCTTTCCCTCAGAGATTGTAGACCATGGCACAAACACACCTGTAGCACCCTTCCCTAGAACTATAGGGAAAGTAGAGGAGAAACCAGGTATGGGATGTATGAAACCAAAAACTAGTCAGTGGAAAATCCTTCCAATTATCAAAAATATAAAACTCTAAGAGAATTAGGTTCCCATTTTTGTCTATTCAAAATGAAAGGCCTTTCCTGTAGGAACACAGTAGATGGTACATTTTATATAGTTTTCAAGAAACCATATATATTTTGTTCTTATTTGATGGGGATGAGTAAAATAAAAACTTTCAGAATTCTTGTGTTTACAGCAGTACTGTTATTTCTTATTTAAAACAACTACTTTCATACCTAATTTTATATCAGTAATTTTATATTCTTTTTCTAAGAGAGGGGCCCTTACATTGAAAAGCTCAGGTCTCACAGGGTGCCTTGGTGGCTCAGTCAGTTAAGTGTCTGACTTTGGCTCAGGTCATGATCTCACAGTTCATGAGTTCGAACCTGGCATCAGGCTCTCTGCTATCAGTATAGAGCCTGCTTTGGATCCTCTCTTCCCCTCTCTCTCTGCCCCACCCCAGCTCGTGCTCTCTCTCCCTCTCTCTCTCAAAAATAAATATTAAAAAAAAAAAAAAAAAAGCAGCCCAGGTCTCATAAAAACCTTGATGTGCACTGGCTAATAACCTGCTGAACTCCACTAGTTCTCAGTTTCTCAACAAAACAAACTACTAAAACACACAACAGTAATGGATAAATTTCAAAGGCATGATGCTAAGTTAAAGACACACAAGATTCAAGAGGATACATAATGTGTAATTCCATTTATTTAACATTCTGGAAAAGGCAAATTATAGGGACAAAAACCAAATGAGTAGTTACTGGGGACAGATACGGAAGACTTCTCAGGGATGACAGAAATGTATCTTAACTGTGTTGGTGGTTACACAACTGTATTCATCTGTCAAAATTCATTGAACTGCACACAAAAAGGGTAATTATACTAAATGTAAATTAATCCTCAAGCAACCCAACTTTAAAAAATAATAGACCCTAACTTTCATTAAACAATATGTAACACTTATGCGATGTCACACAACTAATATTGTGACAGAGCTGGGATTTAAATCCAAGAGTCCATGATTTTAACAGCCACAGTAATTTTGCCTGAAAAGATGCTGCTTACAGTTTAATGATGTTTCCTTCTACTCCTTGATTACTGAGAGTTTGTTGTGTTTTTTTTTAAATGTTTATTTGTTTTTGAGAGAGAGAAGGGGAAGGAGCAGAGAGACAGGGACAGAAGATCTCAAGGGGGCTCTGCACTGACAGCAGCAAGCCTGAGGTGGGGCTTGAACTCACCAACCATCAGATCATGATCTGAGCCGAAGTTGGACGCTCAACTGACTGAGCCACACGGGCGCCTCAAGTTAGTTAGTTACTTATTTTTGAGACACAGAGAGAGTGTAAGCGGGGCAGAGGGGGAGAGGGAGAGAGAAAGAATCTCAAGCAGGCTCCTCGCTCAGCGCAGAGCCTAATGTGGGGCTCAATCCCACAACTCTGGGATCATGACCTGAACTGAAATCAGAAGTCAGATGCTCAACCAGCTGAACCACCCAGGCGCCCTTTTTCTATTTAATTCAGCTTTGGTAAGTGACATTTTTCTAGGTAATTGGAGATTTTATCCAACTGATCAAATTTATTGGACTTGATCACTGTATGTAGCTATGTTTCCTTTTTTGTTTCTCCCTTTTTTTTTTATTTGTACCTTATTTTTTCTTGTTCAACTTTGGAGAGGTCTTTAAAAAACAATAACAACCAGGTTCTGTATTTATAGATGTTTTCTATTATATTTCTGATTTTTACCACACTAATGTTCTTTACTTTCTTTGGGTTTACTTTACTAATTTTCTCACTTTTGTACCTGGATAGCTAGCCCACTAAGTTTTTCTTTTTCTGATGTAAGCATTAGGCTATATATATTCTCTAAATATAACTGAAGTTGAATACCATAGGTTTTAATGTTATAGCATTTTCATAATCACTTAATTCTAAATAGTTTTAAAGTTCCACAACGATTTTTCGTTGATGAGTTATCTGGAAGTGTATTTTTAAATTTCCAAAACAGATTTTTTTCATTAACTTTTTTCAGTATTGTGGTTAGAAAAGTGGTTTGCATATTAATTATTTGATATTTGTTAAGACTTACTTTATTTTCTAGCACAGGGACCACCGAACTTTTTAGGTAAAGGGCCATATAGCAAATAGGTGGAGTGTATGGAGAGCCATAAGCTCTCTGTGAGTAACTACTCAAATCGCTGTTGGGCAAAAGCAGCCCTAGACACTGTATAAATGAATGGGCATGGCTGTGTTCTGATAAACTGTATTTACAGAAACACATCCTGGCTGAATTGGGTTCATAGGCCACAGTTTGCCAGGCCCTGGCCTAGTCCGTAAACAATTAAAAAATGTGTCAGTGTTTTTGAATAAAATGTATAATTTCTAATTGTTAGGTGCAGAGTTCTACATATGACCATAGATAAACTTGTTAATTATGTTTTTTTTTCAAGTTAATTATGTTTTTTAAATCCGTTATATGTGTATAAATTTTTTAAATATATTTTTCTTAAGTTTACTTATTTACTTTGAGAGAGAGAGACAGACAGACAGACTGTGAGTGGGGGAGGGGCAGAGAGAGGCGGGGACAGAGGATCTGAAGACGCGGGCTCAGCAGAGATCCTAATGTCGGGCTTGAACTCACAAACCATGAGATCGTGACCTGAGCCGAAGTCGGATTCTTAACCGACTGAGCCACCCAGGTGCCTCTATGTCTAGAAATTTTTATGTCTTATTTATCAATGACTGACATATGCATTAACATCTCGCACTCTTATTTTGAATTAGTCCATGTTTTCTAGCTATTCTACTAATTTTTATTTACACATCTCATAAGTATATTAGGTGCGTGCAAATTTAGAATCGTTACAGCTTCTTATTGGTTGAATTGTTCCTTTTATCACTATGTTGTGACTCAGTTTTTAAAAATCCATCTTGTTTAATTTAGTTTAATTTCACTTGTTTGAGGGGGTGCTCTATATTTCTAGAGGGGTCAGCTGTTCTCTGGGAAATCTAACTATACATGCTGACAACTAATACTGGGGACACAGCTGTACTTCAACAGTCTAAAATGTTTTGCTAAAATTACTCATCCCTAAGAGCCAGAATGTTTTATTTGGCCAGGAGAAGGAGGACTGGGAACTATTCTTCAAGAACCTTGTTCCCAGCTCATTAAGGGACTCCCACCAGCATCACTGAGAAAGAACACAATTCCCACATCCAAAGAACATGACCCTGTGAAGAGAGAACTCAGTGAAGGCCCTAAAGGCCATACTGGCAAAACAGAAGCCAGGGGAGGTGAGGGGGAGAGAAGAGGAGGGGAGGGGAAGGGAAGGACAAACAGTGAAAAGCACATCCAATGAAAGAAAGGGCTCTCAATTCTGACTCCACTTATACCAACAGTCGTCATGCTCCATCCTTTATTGCTTTGTATACTTTTCAAAAAAATTACTCATGCCTGAAAAATAAGTACTTATCATCAAGGAGGCCACACCAGAAAATAATTATACTGTCTGTAAGTGTATCTCTCATTTACTCCAACTGTCCAGAATGCTAGCCCTCCCTTTGTCCTTGTTATCTCTGCTTTTCTATCAAAATCTTACCCCTGTCCTCCAAAATTCATCCTCTGAAAGTAAAAACAAGACTATTTTAGGGCTCTAATCTAGCAAGTAGTTGCAATTTTAACTGAGAAAGAAAAATGTGGGACAAAGGAGAACAGAAATGAAGAATTCAGTGGTAGGCTGCAGAAGGAGCAGGAAACCCAAGTCTGTGGCGCCCAATCCAGGGCCCTTGGTGACTTTGGGAGGGGCTGCTCAGAGAAGCTCCGGCAGGTTCAGCCTTTAGTGTCCTGGTCTTTTCTGGCCCTCCAGTCCCAGGTCCAGGTGCAGGGACACTGGCCCGCTGAAAGTCTCCCAGAGGTCTGTACTGGCTTTATGTTTTACCTGGCATATGCCTCTCCAGTTTCGTTCTGTTTTTCCTAGCTACCGTCTTTCCCTTTTTGCCTTCTCACTTTCATATACTGCAAGAAGCTGGCCACGATTTACCCTTTTCTTCTCTCAGGTTCTTTTCCTTCTCTCCAAAAGATTCCACAAATGTTTAGAAACAAATGTTTCTAAATGTAAGTCCCTGTGAGTTGGCTCTATCAGAAGTTTTCTTGTCATTCTGCACTGGAAGGAGGAATGTGGGGGGGGGGTCCCTTTTCCCCTTTCATTTTGCCATCTCTGGTGGCAACTGCTACAAGCCTCCTCTACATTCCAGTAATGTATTGTTTTCATAGCTGAAGATGTCCCTAGCAACAGATCCAAGCTCTGCTTACAAAATATGTTGCCAGTTCACACAGAAAATTTTAGAGTTAGAAAATTTGGAATGACATGGTTTGCAAAACTCAGAACCGGAGTCGCTTAATGGGTTCTGAAACTCTGAAAGAAAAAGTAGAGAAAAAGTACTTTACCCTGAAAGAAAATTACTAAGACCAATAAGGTCCTCTCAAAAATGTATAAGAAAAAAATGTTTCACTTTCTCTTTGTGGAAATCTTAAATGTTACCAAGTTTCTGTTACCATTTCCATGTCAGCAGAACTAAATTTTAAAGGTTATTTTTAAATATTTTTACTGGTCCAGGTTAGTAAGCCTTCCCTCGCCTCCCCCCGCCCCTCCCCTCCCTGCCCTTCCCTTCCCCTCCCCACCCTTCCCGTCCCGCCCCTCCCCTCCCCTCCCCTCCCCTCCCCTCCCTTCTGCACACAGGGTTCCTCAGTAACCACCAGCCCATGTCAGGCGCAAAGCATTCAGAGCCACCAGAACTTGACCTTTTGTGTGAACTCTCAGACTGAAGCCTGGCCACAGTGACAGAGAAAGGGACCTTTAAGGTAAAAAATCAGGATGCCACAGGACCTTTCCTACCTTTAAATTACAAAAATGCAGTGAAGATTATGCAGATATCAGAGGACAACTCTGCAGGCAGAATAGCTACCTGCCTGTTGTCTGTCCATCAATAAGGCATTAAAAAAATCTCATTTTCTTTTAACTTAAGGAAAAAACTAGTTAAGTCAGCTTGGGCAAGATGACCTAACGTTAGTCTTGAATGTTAGAGCTCCATCTTTCTTCTAATTTAAATGTTAGTACATTTATATGTTTGGGGGGTGGTTTTCAAACTATGAGTAATTTCAATTTAATCTTTTTCTGGTCAACTTTTGTAGCCAGAGTTAGGTAAGTAGAACCATGGGTACTGGCAGTGGCATTCTGGGTCTTAATAGAATTATTACGTTTATTGGATGAGCATGTTTGATACATTGGGAAGCACTGTTATATAAATCCTCAGTTCCTGGAATAGAAGCTAAAAATAAAGTAACTCTTACATAGTCCTTATTTTGTGCAAGACACTGCTGTAAATGCTCTACAAACATTAACTCATTGAATCTGCATATCAACATTATGGGATGGGTGCAGTTATTATCATCTCTTTTACAGAGGTGGAAACTGAGGCACTTGCCCAAGGTTAAAGACAGAGCCAGGATTTGGATCTAGGCAGTCCTAAATTCAGAGTCTGCTCCTTATGCAATACTGCTCCTCTAACTTGAAAGCAAACTTAGAAGCTCTCTGGTGGTACTAGTCTGTAAGTAGGGTATTGGATTCCATGGGGCTTTGTGGGTAAAGTCCAGTTTAACATAATGTTTTATGTTCTTAAAATTTGCACACACTCATCTAACCGGGGCAGAAGCTGAGGCATGTAGTGAGCAGCTCCGCTTCTCCAAAATAAAACCAATACCAGAAATACCCAATTAGTACAGATTATCTGTCAGTAACTTTCCCTCACCATCTCTGCTTCTAGCCTACATTTGAGCTGGGGAGAAAATATATCCTGGTTTGCCTAGGCTACTTCTGGTTTATGCTTTTCTTTCCCACTTCCCTTCTGGTTCAGTATACGTCTTATTGCAGGGATTCTTTAATATATTAGTATGCATTACTATTCTCCAAGTGTGGGAATGGAAATGAGGTCATCCTTAGGCTTATTTCACCCCTGAACTCTGCTCTTTGCAGCACAACTGTTAATAGCTCCCAGAACAGTGCACTGCACATTTTGGGAAGCATCACTGTAAAGGAGTGATGGAAGAGGTCCTAGAAAGCTTACACTCTAGTTCCAACTTTTGTGATCTTGGGAAAATCACTTACTTTATGCCAGTTTTCTCATTTGTAGACTGATGAAGTCATACTGCTGTGATTTATGATTCTCCTCTGGTTCAGGCCAATTTCTATTACGAATGCTATATACCCTGGACATGTCAAAATTTCCAGAGTGAGGTAGAATGTTGAAGTATAGAGGGATAGGGTAACATTTAAAAAAATATAGGTGAACATGGCTTGTTATATGGGTATGTGAGTTACATCATGTCCCCTGAACAGAAATTTCATAAGGAAAACGCCTATGAGGCTGCTGCTAGACCTGCTACCCACTCACCCTCATTATAAAGTGTGATCCCAAGAAAGAGAAATGTTACAATGTAAAAAGCACACTGTTTCTGTAAAGACTACCCTATAGCCTTTAGAGACTTCAAGTACTTATTAGATTACTTAACGTATGCTCTTAATATACATCTTGTGAATCATTAAAGGTGGGTGTAATGTTCACGTGACCTGCTTCAGAACGCTTAACTTTCTTACCCAGCTTTTCAATGGAAAAAGCCAGAAATTATCTGCCTTTTTGGGTAGTTTAGAATAAGGAAATTTATTTGCATCATCCTTGTAGTTTCCTACTGGTAAAGTAGGCTTAAGGATATTAACTTATATGAGAACTACAACTACATGGGAAATATACAGAAGGATTTGTATCTGGCATGATTCTTAAGAACCATAATTCTGAGGTTTTACATGACAGTCTGGGACAAAACTGAGATGCAACCGTCTTATGGGGTGAATAAATAAAATAGGCTAAAGCACGACTTGATTTTGTCAATTCTATACTACCAATTTGATGAAGTCAATATTAAAAAAATTTTTTTACCCCTTTCCTTGTTATAAAAATAATAGAGACTAACTGTGGAGATTTCAGAAACTTTGGTACCACTATAAAAAGATGGCATCACTAGAACAAAAGATCCACTACTATGATTTTGAAACATTCACTTCTACCTTTTGTTCTGTCTCGGTGTGTATATGAGTATACTTATGTATATACACACACATGCACACAAGTTTACATATCTGGAATTACATATCTTATATACGTACTGTGTCTTTTTAAAAAATTATTTTAGAGAGAGAAAGAAAGAGAGGGGGAGGGAAGGAGAAGGAGAGGGTTAGAGAATCTTAGGCAGCCTCCATGCTTAGCATGGGGCTCAATACCACAAGCCTGGAATCACGATCTGAGCCGAAATCAAGAATCAATCAACTGAGCCACCCAGTCACGCCTGTATCTTTTAATATTTTTTTTTTAAATTTTTTTTTTCAACGTTTATTTATTTTTGGGACAGAGAGAGACAGAGCATGAACAGGGGAGGGGCAGAGAGAGAGGGAGACACAGAATCGGAAACAGGCTCCAGGCTCTGAGCCACCAGCCCAGAGCCCGACGCGGGGCTCGAACTCCCGGACCGCGAGATCGTGACCTGGGTGAAGTCGGACGCTTAACCGACTGCGCCACCCAGGCGCCCCTGTATCTTTTAATATTATATCATGAGCAGTTTCCCATGTCAGTACTCTTGAAAACCATTTTTTATTGCCTATATAACAAACATTTGTTTGCCCACATTTTATTTGTTATTCTATCATTACTTAGATTATTTCCAATATTTTGCCTTTGCAATATATTTTTTAGATTTTACGTATTTCTGATTAGATTTTTTGTATTCCTAGTTAGAATAGATTTCTAGAAAGGAAATTACATTGTAAAAGGTATGCATGTTTTTTAAGGTTCTTAACTGTTTTCCAGAAGGTTTTGGGTCAATTTTTAAGTCATCAACATCTATTTAAAAAAATCTTGTTTCATCGCACTCCAGAAAGTACTGAATTTTTAAATATTGCCAGTAGGTAAAAATGATATTGCAATTTAATTTGCATTCATTTGGTTATGACTGAGGACATATTTTACTCTTTTTATAATCCATGTATATTTCTTATATGAGCTGAATAGTTTTAACCTTTATTTATTTGTCAAGAAGGGTTTTGATGTTTTCCTTATCAATTTGTATAAGTCTTTTAATGTTGGGTTTAGTTTTTAAAGGTGTTATATCTTTTTTTTATAATTGAAGTATAGTTGACATACAATATTAAACTAATTTTAGGTGTGCAACATAGTGACTTGGCCTTTATATACCTTATGAAATGATCAACATGATTAGGCTAGTTACCATCGATACCATACAAAGTTACCGAAATATTATTGATTATATTCCCTATGCTGTACTTTACATGTCTGTGACTTTTTATTTTATAACTGAAAGTTTTTACCTCTTAATCCCTTTTACCTATCTCACCCATCCCCCAACCCCCTCCCTCTGGCAACCACCAGTTTGTTCTCTGCATCTATGAGCTTGTTTTATTAATTTGTTTTGTTTTATAAATTCCACATACAAGTGAAATCATATGGTATTTGTCTGTCTCTGACTTATTTCACTTAGCACAAAACCTTTTACCTCCAACTATGTTGGCAAGATATTTTTTATGGCTTAATAACATTCCACTTTGTATATGTATACCACACCTTCTTTACCCATTCACTTAATAATAGACACTTAGGTTGCTTCCATACCTTTTGTAAACAATGCTGTGATATACATAAGGGTGCATATGTCTTTTCAAATTGGTATTTTTGTTCTCTTTGACTAAACAGGCAGAAGAGGAATTACTAGATCATATGGCATTTTTTTTTTTTTTAATTTTTGAGGAATATCCATACTGTTTTCCATAGTGGCTGCACCAATTTATATTCTCACCAACAGGGCATGGGGTGTTCTCTTTTCTCCATATCTTTGCCAACACTTGTTATATCTTGTCTTTTTGATACAGGCCATTTTGATGGGTGTGAGATGGTATCTCATTGTAGTTTTGATGTGCATTTTCATGATGATTAGTGATGGCAAGCATCCTTTCAGCTGTCTGTTGGCCATCTGCATATCTTCTTTGAAAAAATGTCAATTCAGGCCCTCAACTTATTTTCAAATTGAATTATTCATTTTTTGGGGTGTTTTTTGGTATGAGTTCTTTATATATTTACTGCTTATGTTTTCTTTAAGAGTTTTATGGTTTCAGGTCTTACATTGAGATCTTTAAACAATTCTGAGTTTATTTTTGTATATTGTGTAAGAGAGTGATCCAGTTTCATTCTTTTGCATGTAGCTGTCCAGTTTTCCCAATATCATTTATTAAAGAGACTGCCTTTTCTCTACTATATATTCTTTGTTTAATGGTTTCATTTCTGGGGTCTTTATTCTAGTCCATTGATTTATGTGTCTTTTGTGCCATACTGTTTTGATTGTGATAGCTTTAAAGTATGCTTTGAAATCTGGAAGCATGATACCTCCTGCTTCATTCTTCTTTCTCAGGATTGCTTTGGCTTATTCGAGGTCTCTTGTTCTAGTTCTGTGAAAAATGCTATTGTATTTTGATAAGGGCTGCACTGAATCTATAGAGTGCTCTGTGTAGTAAGGATATTTTAACAACATTAATTTTTCTAATCCATGAGCACAGTATTTCTTTCCACTCATTTGTGTCATCTTCAATTTCTTTCATCAATGTCCTATGGCTTTCAGAGTACACTTGAAAATTTTCACCTCCTTGGTTAAACTTATTCCTAGGTATTTTTTCCTTTTATGAATTGTAAATGTGATTGTTTTATTTATTTCTCTTTTTTGGTAGTTCATTGTTAGTGTCTAGTTTTTGTGTGTGTGTGTGTGTGTGAGGTGTTTCTATATGTGAGGTGTCATCTACAAATAGTGACAATTTTATTTTTTTCTTACTAATTTAGATGCCTTTCATTTCTTTTTCTTGTTTGATTGGTGTGACTAGGACTCCCAGTACTATGTTGAGCAAAAGTGGTGAGAGTAAGCGTCTATATCTTGATCCTGATCTTGGAAGAAAAGCTTTCTACTTCTCACTACTGAGTATGATGTTAGCTGTGGGTTCTTTTCTATATGGCCTTTATTATGTTGAGGTATGCTCTCTCTATACTTTATTGAGTTTGTAAATATATGTTGAACTTTGTCAAATGTTTTTTTCTGGATCTTTTGAGGTGATGATATGATTTTTATCTTTTACTTTGTGAATCTGGTGTATCATGTTGATTGATTTATAGATATTGAACCATCCCTGCATCCCTAGAATAAATCTTACTTGATCATGGTATATGATCCTTTCGATGCATTGTTGAATTAGATTTGCTAATATTTTGTTGAGGATTTTGCTTCTTTGTTCACCAAGGATATTGGCCTGTAATTTCTTTTTTTTCATAGTGTCTGTCTAGTTTTGTTATCAGGGTAGTGCTGGCCTTGTAGAACGAATTTGGAAGCATTCCTTCTCTTTGATTTTTTGGAATAGGTTGAGAAGAATAGGTATTAACTCTTGTTTCATTTCTGATTTTATTAACTTGGGCCCTCTTTTTTTTCTTGATGAGTCTGATTTTCTTGAGGAGTCAAAAGGTTTATCAATCTTCATATCCTTTCAAATGACCAGTTTCATGGATTTTTTTGGTTGTTTGTTTGTATTTCATTCATTTCTGTCCTGATTTTTTTCCCTTCCTTCTACTAACTTTCAGTTTTGTTTGTTCTTCTTTTTCTAGTTCATTTAGGTGTAAGGTTAGATTGTTTTTAGATTTTTCTTGTTTCTTGAGGTAGGCTTGTGTTGGTATAAACTTCCATCTTAAAAGTTTATCTTCTAAGTTTATCTTCTGTGTCCTACAGATTTTAGAATATTATATTTCCATTTTAATTTGTCTCAAGTTATTTTTTTTTATTTCCTCTGAGTTTTTATTGACCCACTGGTTATTTAGTAGCATACTGTTCAGCCTCTATATGTTGTGTTTTATGCGTTTTTTCCCTTGAAATTGATTTCTAGTTTCATATTATTGTGGTCAGAAAAGATACTTGATAGGATTTCAATCTTCTTAATTTATTAAGACTTGTTTTGTGCCCTAACTTGTGACCTATCCTGGAGAATGTTCCATGTGTCCTTGAAAAGAATGTGTGTTCTGCTGTTTTTGGATGAAATGATTTGTAGATATCTATTTTGTCCATCTGGTCTAATGTGTCATTTAAAGCCTCTATATCCTTATTAACTTTCTGTCTGAATGATCTATCCATTGATATAAGGGGGGTGTTAAAGTTCCCTACTATTATTGTAGCACTGTAAATTTCCTTTTTCATGTCTGTTATATTTACCTATATTAGGGGCATAGAAATTTACAATTGTTATATCCTTTTATCCCGTTATCATTATGTAATGCTCTTCTTTGTCTCTTGTTACAGTCTTTGTTTTAAAGTTTGTTTTGTCCGAAACATGTACTGCTACCCCAGCTTTATTTTTATTTCCATTTGCATGGCATATGTTTTTCCATCCCTTCACTTTCATTCTGTATGTATCTTTAGGTCTGAAGTGAGTCTCCCATGGGCAGCATATTGATGGTTTTTAAAAATCTATTCAGACATACTATGTCTTTTGATTGGAGCACTTAGTCCATTCATGCTTCAAGTAATTATTGACAGGTATGTATTTACTGCCATTTTGTTAATTGTTTCCCAGTTGTTTTTATAGTTCTTCTGTTCCTTTCTTCTTCTCTTGCTTTCTTCCCTTGTGATTTCATGACTCTCTTTAGTGTTAAGTTTGGATTCCTTTCTGTGTGTTTTTGTGTGTTTGTGTGTGTGTGTATCTATTCCAGATTTTTGGCTTGTGGTCACCATAAGATACATATATAACACTGTATGTATATAGCAGTCTATTTTATTTATTTTAAGTTGACAGTTGGCTAAGATCAAACACCTTCTTAAAGCACTACATCCCTCTACCCCCCGTTTTTTGTTTTTGATGTCATATTTTACATCTTTTTAAGAGATTTTATGTACCATTAAGTAATTATTTTAGATACAGTGGATTTTTTGATTTCTGTCTTTTAAAAAAATATTCATTTATTTATTCTGAGAGAATGAGAGCAGGGGAGGAGCAGAGAGACAATCCTAACCACAGAACCAATGCAGGGCTTGATTTTATGAACTGTGAGTTATGATCTGAGCCAAAATCAAGAGTCAGATGCTTAACCAACTGAGCTGCCCATGTGCCCCTGATTTTGGTCTTTTAACCTTCACACTAGTTTTATAAGTGCTTGATTCACTACCTTTACCATATATTTGCTTTTACCAGTGAGATTTTTTTCTTTCATAATTTTCCTCCTTCTAGTTATGGTCTTTTCTTTTCCACTTAAGGAAGTCCCTTTAGCATTTCTTATAAAGCTGGTTTAGTGGTGATGAACTCCTTTAACTTTTGTTTGTCTGGAAACTCTACCTCTCCTTCAATTCTGAATGATAACCTTGCCAGGCACAGTATTCCTGGTTGTAGGCTTTTTCTTTTCAGCCCTTTGAGTATATCATGCCACTCCTTTCTGTACTGCAAAGCTTCTGCTGAAAAATCAGCTGATAGTCTTATGGTATTCCCTTGTAAGTAACTAGTTGTTTCTCTCTTGCTGTTTTTAGGATTCTCTCCTTATCTTTAATTTTTGACATCTTAGTTAGGATTTGCCTTGATGAAACTCTTTCAGTTCATCTTGTCTGAGGCTCTGTACTTCTTGGACCTGAATGTCTGTTTCCGTCCCCACGTTAGTTACTTTTTCAGCTATTATTTCTTCACATAAGTTTTCTGTTCCTTTCTCTCTCTCTTCTCTTTCTGGGACTCCTATCATATGAATGTTAGCATGTTTGATGTTGTCCCAAGGGTCTCTTAAAATATCATTTTAAAAAATCCTTTTCTTTCTGTTGTTCAGCTTGGATTCTTTCCACTACCCTCTTCCAGGTCACTACTGATCCATTCTTGTGCATCCTTTAATCTGCTGTCATTTCTCTCTGGTGTATTTTTCATTTCAGTTATTGTAGTCTTTGCCTCTGATTGTTAAAATATTTTCTATCTCTGTTGAAGTTCTCACTATGCTCATCTGTTCTTTTCCCGAGTTGAGAGAGAATGTATATGACTATTACTTTGGACTCTTTATCATGTAGATTGCTTACCTCTATTTCACTTAGTTCTTTATCTGAGGTTTTGTCTTACTCTTTTTTGGAACAAGTTACTTTGTTTCCTTATTTTGCCTGACTCTCTCTTTCTACATATTAGGTTGATCAGCGATGTCTCTTGGTCTTGATGGAGTGGCCTTATGCAGAATGTGTCTTGTGGGGCCTGGAAGCACAATCCCTGGCCCCTGGTCACCAAACTAGGCACTCTAGGGGTGGCTCATGTGGGCTGCATGTGCCCTCCTGTTGTGGCTAGGCCACCAGCCTGGGTACCCACCCCTTTGTGGGGGAAACCAGTGTTGGGTGAGCCCACCCAGAGAGTGTGGTGGGGTAGAAGCTGCTTTGGCAGGGTGCCAGTCGGGCCATGACCACTGCTGGGTGTGGTAGGGCAGGAGCTGTTTTGGAGGGGTATCTGCTAGAGTGGGTGGGTTGAGTGGGGCAGGTCTGCAGGGAAATGCCAGGGCAGGACAAGTGATGCTAGCAATGTAGATGGAGAGTGTCAGAATGAGCATCTACCAGTGTCAGGCCAGCTAGGCAGAAGAAGGGCAAGAAAAATCGTGCCAGCCAGTGCTTCTCTTCACAGAGAAAGTTCCTACAGATCCCTCCTCCTCTGGCACACACTCTAAAATTAGTCAAAAAATCTCCTTCATTTATGTGCCAGGTGCTTATCAAATTGCTGCCTCTGATATGGGTCTTAGGTCAAGTGAGTTTGTGCACAGACCCTATAAGAAAAAGAGTTTTGGTTTTCTATGGCCCTCTAGTTCTTCCAGAGGTAAGTCCTATTTTTTTTTCAAAACTAGGTGTTATGGGGGCTCATCTTCCCAGTGCAGGGGGTGGGTAGCCAGCGTGGGGCTTGAACCCCTTGCTCCCCAGGGAGAACCTCCATCATGCCTGTGATATCCCTCCAGCTTGTGAGTCACTATATCAACGTTATGGGTCTCGACCAGACCATGTTACTGCCACTCCTGTTTGTCAATGTGGCTTTTTCTTTATAACTTAAGCTGTGGAAGAGCTATTCTGCTTGTCTTCAGGGTGTTCTCAGAGAGTCACTCTATATGTAGTAGGAGCCTTGGTGTGTACATGGAAAGAAGTGAGCTCAGGATTCTCCTCCTCTGCCATCTTAATTGTGATTCCAGATTGTCTCATCTTTTAATTTTTAAAATTATAATTTTTTTATAGAGAGAACATTCATGCATGCAAGTGGGGGAGGGGCAGGGAGAGAGAGGGAGAGAATCTTAAGCAGGCTCCACACGCAGCATGGAGCCCGACATGGGACCTGATCTCACGACCTGAGCTGAAATTGAAAGTCAGACGCTGAACCAACTGAACCACCCAGGTGCCTCTAAAATTATTTTTGATCTACAGATGTCTTAAATGAGATCAAATATGTCATATTTTTTCGTTGAGCTTATGCTTTGAAAAGTTCTCCTCACCCCAAAGTACATACTTTGATCTAATCTTTTTGTATGGCTTAATCTTTTTTTTTAATGCATTCAATTTATATACTATGGAGTAGATTTTTATTGTATAATATAAAGTGGAACTCCAAGTGTCTTTTCAAATCTTTAATCAATTGTCCTAACATCATCCTGAATGATTCTTCCCTTCCTCACTGTCTTGTTATAGTATTTTTCTTTAATCATAATATAAATCATACATATGCAAGGGTCTAGTTCTATTGATCTGTTTGTCAATCTTCTGTGGGTATGACACCATAATGTTATTTAACAAAACAAACTGAGCTTTCTTCTTTTGTTCTGTTTTCCTAAATTGCCATCCTATTCGGGTACAGGGAGTACCAAGAGAGGGAGCTCCAGATTCAGGCCAAAGCCTGAGAGCACTGAGAAAGGGCCAAGGATGAATGGGAGGTCAGTAAGGATACAGGGTCAGCTGTTTCTCTCCAGAATGTCACATCACACCTTTGTAACCCAACAGCCTCTTGTCTTTGGGCATGTTAATTCACATTTTTGTACTGTTGTTTCCTTACATATAAAATAAAGTTGTTGAGAGGATTAAATGAATTAGTGTAAAACACTTAAAATGATGCACAGCCCATGGTAAACACTGTCCCTTATTTGAAGCTATCTTCCACCTATATCATGCCACTGAAATTATTATTGCTAGGGACACCAATGATTTTCTAACTGTCAAACTGATATGGCACAGGGATTAAGATTACAGGCTCTCTAGAATCTGGCACCCTGGAGTAGAATCCTACCTCTGCCATTTAAAGCTGTGTGGCCTTAGAAAAGTTACTTGTTCATTCTGTGCCTTAGTTTCCTCATCTATAAAGTGGGGATATTAAGGGTGCCTACCTTTTAGGATTGTTACATGGAGTCCTGACATAATGAACGTAAAGTGCTTAGCACACAGTCTGGCATACAAATAAGCTCTCATAAAATGGTCATCATAACCATCATTTTACTTGATTCTGCTGAGGCATTTGACACTGATGTTAGCTTTCAACTTTTTGACACTGTTTTGTTTTCTGGCATACTATGGTTTGGTTCTCAGCCCATCTCTTCATGCACTCTCTTCTTGTACCTAGCCCTTAAAATGCTAGCATCCTCCAAGGTGTTCTCCATGACCTGATTCTTTGCACCCATACACTTTCTTGATGTTCCTTCTTCTAAGCCAGGAGTTGGCAAATTTTTTATTACAGGAAAAGGAAGTTCATTCTTTAGGCTTGTGGGTCATATGATCTCTGTCACGACTACACTCTGAATCACAAAAGCATCCATTGAAAATATGTATATGAGTAGGCATGCTTATGTTACAACAAAACTTTATATATAAAAACAGGAAGCCATTCCAGGCCATAGTTTGTCAACTCCTCCTTTAAGTAGTTACAGCTCAGGTATACCTTGATTGGAATAATCATCACATTGCATCTGTCCTCCCTACTAGACTGTGGGCTACCTGACTGTGGGCTACCTGACTGACAGCAGGATGTCCTTTCATCCTTGCTTGCTCTACATGTAGAATAGAATCTGCAGATATATTCAGTCAACATCTGCTGAAACACTGAATGAGATGACCACATAATATCAATCTTAACAGTTCAAAACTTTGTTGTAGTATTAGGAAGAAGGCATTTATTCTATACGAGATCTTCAGTAGCTACCAAAATAAATGACAGAGAAGACCTCATGGCCTGTATAACACAATGAAACAACTAGTAGAATTAATCTTTCTTTCCCAAATGTGAGAGGGAAAATTCAGGTCCAGGAAATTCACAATTTCAAGGACCAAGTAATATTGCAGACATCAAAATAGAGCTGCTCAGCATGATCTATAAAACAGGACATACTTTATAGGAATTGAGAAACAGCTGTTTCCCCATTTCTGTTTTAAAAGAGGTAATAGGCTACGGGGCTCAGGAGTATTTTCTAAGCATATGGAGAACATTTATTTGCTTAAAGAAATGTGACATGAAACTGGCAAAGGGCTCAATTTGTAAGAGATAATGTCCTGATGGGTGAAACTAAGAGGATAAGAAGGATATATAGAGAGTCATTTCAGTATTGTGATTAATGAAAAAGGAAACACTAAGAAGCACTGAAGGGAAAAAAAGGAAAAGTTGAAGCTGAAAAGAACTAAATATGCTCTAGGGAAGGCACTAGCTACAAGGACCAAGTATCACTTGCAATATTAATGGCTTTAGTAAAACAAATTTTAGATAAAGATGACACTGGTTTAGGGAAAAATATGGAAACTGAAACCCCAGTCAAAAGTAACAGTGTGAATATTGAGTTTCACTAAATATAGTGTAGGATCCTTATAGAGCTAAGAATACCTGGAAAATATATTAGAAACTCTGGGGGAGAATTTTAGACTTCTGGTATATAGAAATAGGTAATAGACAAAGAAACATGCTTAACTTTTTCCTTTTAATTTCCATGTTCAAACTTACCGGCAGTAATATTTTTAGTACAATTAAACATTTGCTGAACTCATTTTATGGGAGATTACTCATTTTGTGTGACTCAATGTATTCTCTCAAGGGGCAATCACCAGACAGCACTTTTTAGAATTTCTTAAAATCATAAAATCACTATTTCTGTGAAAAAAAACCCTAAGGTTTGCTTTAAAAGAACGAAGTTAATATTGGTTTTCTTCAGATTCCTATTTTCCTTTCCTCCTAAGAGTTACAAAAGGATTCATTATGCAGCTACATGGGCATTAAGCCATTCCTCCTTCAAAAATTTAATGAGCACCTGCTATGTACCAGCTACTGTGCTAAGCTTAGAGAAGACAAGATGAATAAGATATCGTCTTTATTCTGAGAAGTTGACCATATAGGGAGAGCAACAGACATGGATAAGCAATTAAAATGCAATGTGATGCTCTAGTGATGGAGACCATATATGAAGTCATTAGGGACCTGGGGTTGGGGGATATGGGACTATAAAGGAATAGCGCTAGGGAGTTTTCTAAGGTGACAGAATATCTGCATATTGATTTTGGTGGTGGTCACACAAGTCTATATGTGTGTTAAAATTCATAGACTTGTATGTCAAAAGAAAAAAAGGCTAATTTTACTGTATGGTAATTTAAAAATTAAAAGAAAAAACACAACGTGATAGATGCCACCAACAGGAAACATTTAAATAAATTTTTGGTACATTTATATGATGGAATACTACTGAACAATGAAAGCAATGGACTACTGATAAATGCCGACAACATGGATGAGTCTCAAAAGCATTACTGAATGAAAGAAGCAGGATACAACAAAGTACGTCCTGTATGATTCCATTTATGTGAACTTCCAGAGTAGGCAACATTAACATAGAATGACAGAAATCAGATCAGTGGTTGATTCTATGTGATAGGATAGGGTGGAGTACTGACTAGAAAGGGCCCTCAGGGAATTTTCACGTGTGACTTAAGTGTACTAGGTCTTGGTCAAAATTGATTGAACAGGACACTTAAGATCTGAGTACTTCAGGGGCGCCTGGGTGGCTCAGTCGGTTGGGCGGCCGACTTCGGCTCAGGTCATGATCTCGTGGTCCATGAGTTCGAGCCCCGCGTCGGGCTCTGTGCTGACAGCTCGGAGCCTGAAGCCTGTTTCAGATTCTGTGTCTCCCTCTCTCTGACCCTCCCCCATTCATGCTCTGTCGCTCTCTGTCTCAAAAATAAATAAACGTTAAAAAAAATTTTTTTTAAAAAAAGATCTGAGTACTTCAGTGAGTGTACATTACACCTCAATAAAAAATACGCATTTAGCGGTCTTGGCTGGTCTTTCACAACATACAATTTCTAATGGTGTTTACAGTTGTAAAAAACATTAACAGCCTCTCTACCATAGGCTATTGTCTTTTTAAGATAAATCAGAATTTCTTTTGTTCTTTAATTGAAATAAACGTAAAACCCAATAGTAAATCTTATATAAACAATGAAAATGCAATGCAGAGTATGCAGCAGTAGGAGGACAAGGAGGATGGAGCTCTACATCCTGTTCATGTGAGGATTTGCTGGTGCATATTGGGGAAGGTATTCAGAAAGAAGTGAATCTCATCTGAATGTGGAAGAGTAGGAGTTCAATGCACAGACCAGAAAAGGAAGAGCATTCCAGAACAACATGTGCAAAGTCACAGAGAGGAGGGGGCTGGAGGAGGTCCTTCTGGGTGAGGTACACACAGGGGTACTGGGGGAAATGAAGCTCTAAAAGGAGGCTGGGCCCAGATTTACATGTACAGTTTAACCTGACCATCAGAATCTCCATTTTTCAGAGCCAGGGTTTGGCAAGGTGTGGGTTCTTGCCCAGACCCCTCAGCCACCGTGCAAGAGAGCGAGCACTGCTACCCAGATAGCTCAGGCTCTCTCGTCCTCTAGAGTGCACTGCCTGTTCTCTGCCACGCTGGAGAGTCTGGCCTTGATTATGATGGTGACGAGGATCTATGGGAAGCTTTACCTACCCAGAATCTACTTTAATAATCTACTTTATCCTCTGACAAGAATGGATCATTTGGGCTGTGTTTCTGTCTTTTTCCTGCCTCAGTTTGCTTGAAAGCAGATCTATGTCTAACAAGCTCATTAATAACAATGGCGAGGCAGTGATCACCGAAAGCGGTCCCTATGCCCTCCATTCCATAAATCTCTCCATGCCATAAGGTTCTCATTTTGGGATTAAGTCAGCAATGAGATGATGGTTCTATAAGTTTCTAAGTGGGAGATGGGGCACTCTTGGGGTCCCCTAATCTAAAAGAGAACACATATGCAGTGGTGGGACCTGTACTGTGGAGTTTTGTGCAGGTGCCCACACAAACCATCCCAGAGGATGCTGAGACACTGCGGTAAACAGGATTTGCTGGCCAGAATTTTCCAGGCCTTGATCTAAGTTTTCTGGTCCCTTGAATGAAGGGCTCAGGTACGGAACTCTGTCAGGCCTAGAGGTTTCAGAGCCATCCTTGAAGAGAAGCTATTTCCTCTCACTGGAGGAGACCCCAAGAAGACTCAGAAGAGCCTGGGCTCTTTTCTCAGAATTGACACTTCCTAGTGAAGGTCCTTTTACTGATTGGAAACGAGGATTAGGTCAACAGCTTGGGACTACATAATTGCCTTAATTAATAACGGCTTTAAAATAATCACAACAAAGCTGTACAGAGCTCTGTCATCTATGAGGCATGTTCACAATCGGTATCTAAAAATAATTTTGAGCCCCACAGAAATTCTGGAGGTCAGTATTTTACAGATAAGGAGGCTGAGATTTAGGGAGGTTAAGTTGCTGACATCAGTATAGTTTGCCTGCTTTTTTTCCCTTGGTTCTCTCCTTCCCTCTCTGCCCAATCTCTTTAGTTTTAAAAAATACCTGGTCCACTGTGGTCCATCTTATTCTAGAAAAGATTTAAGCCAGTTTACAAGGTTACAAAAAGTAAGGCAGTATAAATTGGAAGTGGGAGTGAACATGAGAAAAATAAGTATTAGACCTGAAATCAATCAAGAGGTATAATAAAAATGCTACAATGACCTGTATATTTGCTATTGACTGAGCACAAATTTGATTCTAAGTTTGTAGGAGCTAATGTGAAAAAGGAGACCTTTTCACTCACAGTATTCACAATAGCCACAGGCTAAAACAGTAACAATAACAAAACAATTAATTACTCAGGAGAAGTACAACCTTTCTGGTTCTTAATAATAGCAACACAGGTGTGCCTGTGTCATGGCCTGTTGGTCAGTCAGTTGAGTGTCCGACTCTTGATTTCTGCTTAGGTCATGATCCCAGGGTCATGGGATTGAGTCCCCCATTGGGCTCCATGCTGAATGTGGGGCCTACTTAAGATTCTCCCTCTTGCTCTCTCTCTCCCCCCACCCCCCCAGCTCTGTCCCTCTCCCCTGCTCACACTCTCTCTAAAAAAAATAAATAAATAAAATTGAGTTAAAAAAAAAACCACAACAACACAAGTTATAATGCGCAGCAATTTTCTTTGATAATTTACCAGCTTTGAACTAGGCCTCAAAATGCAATTTTGGTTTTTGCACTATCTTTTTAGTAGACACGAAAACCTACCATGTCATGTTTTAAAGAACATGAAAAGTACACAATCTCTGTGAACTTAGGTAGCAAACTCCTTTTACAGACATCAAAGCAGGAGACCTCAGTGAACAACTCATTGGTTGCTGAAACAGTTTCAGGACCCGTGGAGATGAGCAGGGTGACTATTTCTACACTTGCTCCAGGGGAAGAGATAAAACCTCACCTTCCACGATACAGAAATAAATGAGTCTTCATAGAGATGTTTTATCTTATTTAATAAATTGTTTCAACTTCATGATGAGGACTTGATGGCAAATATTAACGTGACCTTTTACATCTTACATCCCTTACGATGGCTGGTTTTCATACAGAAAAGCATTATTTCTGAATGCCATTCTCTATGCTGTACATCTTGTTGCACTCAGCCCCAGGGCCAGCGTTTATTTATATTGGCTATTTCATACTTTCCTTACTCAACTCTCCAGCTTCCCTTGCTTTTATGCCAAGGAATGGACACAGAGCTTTTCCTTTTCATAATTTATATATTCAGAAAATAAATACAAGTCAGGACTGCCCCTTTCATCCACAGGAAGAGTCTGGGGCCACCTGACTCATCGACACAACAAGCCCAGAAATAGAAAAAGCAATCTGGCTGAAAGGGAGAGAGGAGTGGAAATTCCTAAGCTAGCACACAGCTAAGGTGCTATGTCATATGAAATTAATTCTCTGAGGTCAGCAATTAGAGTCAGGTTACAGCCCAAACATAATTCTGCCTGCTAATTACTTGACCCATTACAATATTTATTTCATTGAGAGAGATGCCTAGCCATACGTTCCAAGGGTGGGCTTGGGGGCATATGGAAGGAAGCAGACTGCCAGAGAAATAGCAACTCCTTTTGCAAATAGATGTGCTTCCCAGCTCCCTAATTGAAACGATTATTTCCTGCCCGAGTGAGGGATCAGATGTGCCATGCCCCGCCCTTTCCAGCAAAATGAGGCACCAGAGACCACAGAGCTCTTTAGCAAAGTGCAAAAGATGACTGAAGAAATTAACTGAGTTATGTTCTGTTCTGAGAAGGCCTGTGGTGAGACGGTAACAAAACTACTCCTCGTATGGGGAAGAGGAAGAAGGCAGGGCATGAACTATGTGGCTAGAATGACACTTGTAGGTATGTGCCTTTGGACTTCTGAAGATTTATCTACCAGATAAAGACATTTGAAGTGGCAACAGGAAGGTATGCCAATTACCAGATGGAGATGTTGGAAAAACAAGAGTGCCATGAACAGGAATGACTCTACAATACAGGAATACATTAGGACAACAGCTCTTATGAAAGGGGGTATCAAGCAGTGTCTGAAGGGTTGGTGATGGTGAGGAACAGAGTGGAGAGATGAGGCTGAAAGTTGGTATCCGGCAATGTGAGACACCTATACATCTAATCAATTTATAAATCACTGCCACCAATAATAAAAATAGCGGTAGCAGCTGCTGTCACCATATGTTGAGTGATTCTGCTCTGTGCAGGTACTACACCAAGAGTTTGATATCCATGACCTCATTGAGGACTGCTGTCCCCTTCCTTCCCACATGGATTCCAGGTGGCCCTTTGCCATTTGGAGATGTGTTTCCCCCTTCTGGGATGTCCTTGACACTCCAGCAAGCAAATGGCACCTGAATAACAACACTGGGTGGTGAAGACTGTGAGGACCAGGAGAGATCCATCTTATGACTAGTTTGCTGCAGGCCGTTGATCACAAGAGGTTGCTGAGGTCAAGGTCACCAGCTGTGACTGTGGGCAATGGGAAGGCCTGAGCTCCCCAACCTCTCGCTTCTCCCATCGTTCTCATTTCTGCTCCCAGATCAACACATAGTTGAAAGAAAAGAAGGGAAAGACTGGTGCCTGTAGCTGAAGTGTGCAGTTTAATGGCCAGAAACCAGACTTGTCACATGTAATCAGATCATCATAGTGTTGGTGACAGAGTTAAGACAGTTGAAAAAACAGTTGCTATTCCAACTTCCAATTTTCAAGTTATTGTTGGGGCTGGAATTTCTCTCACCTCAAGAGTTTTATTTTGGAAAATCTCCAAAGCACATTTTTAGCCAAATCTGAGTAACTGAAACATGAAAGAAATAGTGGTTTTTTTCAGCCACATTAAACTCTAACCAGATGCACTTAAAAAAAAGCTTTTTGCATGTACACAGCACCTTTTATTCTAGCAGAGAATCATTTTAGTCCTTCCTGAACTGTATCCACCATAGACTGAAAATACTGTTTAAGAGCCATGGTAACCTGCTGATACATACCATCTTCAGAGGGGAAGTAGAGGACCCCGTTGGCCTTCCTAATTCTCCCTCTCTATTCATACCACTGGGAGTCCAAGTCAAATCAATTTACCAAACATTTATTGAATCCTTTCTGTGTACCAGGAACAAAGCTCAAAAACAGTGATCAGACGGCATAAATTTCACGAACTTGCAAAGTGAAAATGACATCTAGGATTCCAACGAAACAGCATTAGGACCAGGACCCTACCTGAATGGCTCACCTCACTGTTTTGCTTTTGGCAAAAGACAGTGCTCCTGGCATCTTTTCTTTTACTAATCACTAGGTAAAGAAATGATCTGGGCGTTTAGAGGGAAAGCAGTGAAGAAAAAGTAATGACAAGTTACCTAGAGTCCATGAATTCCTTGGGATGACCCCGGAGCATCATCTGGCAGACGTCTGTCCCCCTGTAACCATTCTGTCCCCCCTGTAACCCTATCTTCCTCAGGCAGTGTTTGTTCCCCTGTAACCACTCTCTCTCCACTTTCCATATGAGAGAGAGAAAGATCTTTTAAAAATGTAGGTAGGATTATGTAACCCTCCAGATTAAGAATCCATAGCAGCTTGCTTATATACTAATACCCACACTCCTTACCACAAACCACAAGCCTCCCTGCTGCCCCCCACCCCCTGCCCGACTAGGCCTCCACTTAACCCTATAGTCTCCCCCTGTTCTCCCTGGCCCACTATACCCCAGCCACACCGACATCCTGGGGCTCCTAGAACATACCCACTCCTTTCTCCCCTCAGAGCCTTTATGCCTATTGTTCTCATACCTGGATTACTTCTTCTGGTCTAGCTCCTTCCCATTGCTCAGGTCTCAGCTTAAATATCCCCTCATCAAAAGTCTCCTCTGACATATCAAGTAGGCCCTCACTCTCTCTTCATTCTCTGTCCCAATTTTCTCTTACTTTCTATCATAGCACTATCACAAGTTGTCATTATCTGATTTGTTAACTTCTCTTTATTTGATAAATAGACTTGATCAAATAAATTCAGTATATGATAAAAATTTTAAAAATCAATTTAAAATAAATGAATAAAAATAATACTTTATTTTTATTTTATAAATAGACCCATGGCCTTTAAATTCCAAGATGGCAGAAACCAATAAAATCTGCTTTTTATTATTTATTTATTTATTTATTTATTTATTTAACTTTATTGATTTGAGAGAGAGAGAGAGAGAGAATGCAAGCACGAGCTGGTATGTGTGTGGGAGAGAGAGAGAGAGAGGGAATATCATAAGCAGGCTCCACATTGTCAGCATGGAGCCCGACGTGGCACTTAATCTTACAAACCATGAACTGAAATCCAGCACCGGTCACTTAACTGACTGAGCCACCCAGGCACCACAATATCTGCTTTTTAAATATCACTTTTAAAATAGCACTCAGGATACTGTTTGGACATAGACATACAATAAGTAACTGTTCAGCAAATGAATGAATACAATAGCAATTAGTAAATTTTAAAAAAATGACATAACAGGGACATCTTTTCATTTTATTTTATGATTTTACTACCATAAATACTATATTACTGTAAATCTTGGGTTTCTGTTGGAAGTTTTTCATTCATTTTAATGAGGACCACCCTGGCCGAACTTGAGAGGCCGAGAGAATGGAGAACTAACTTATGGCTACAATTAGAAAGCTTCAAAATGATTATTTTAAAACACCAGGTTTGGCACACAATGCGTTTTGAGTAGGGGGAAGATTAGCCTTTCTCATTTTAAGATATTTGTGGTTGAAAGCAGAGTTGCTATTATATATGTAGCATGGTGTTTCTTAAGCAAAATTACAAAAGAACCTTAAAATCAAGCACCAGAACACTGAGAATGAATAGCACAATGTATTCCTGCGAAACTATTGTTATAGCTGGTCCCAGTGGAACACCTCTGTCTCCCTGTCATTTGGCTGTGGCCTGAAATACCAAACCATGGAATTGTCTGGAAATTCAGAAGTACCTGAGTGCTAGTCCCTACTTCCCAACTCTGCCCAGGGGTTAAAAGGGAAGATCTTGAGTCTTTAAGCTATGTCCTGCCTGTCCTCTGAGAACCAAGTCTGATAAGCTAGCAGGAGCCTGGGCACGCTAGAAAAAAGATGCCTAGAGATGCTCTCTGGAGGGCCCAGAGCGGCACTGGGTACTTGCCTACTGGATGAACAGCAGCCTTCCTTCCTTCAGTCACCTCCTGATCTGCTCAACCCTTAGGAACAGTTCCCTCCCCCCCCCCCCCCCCCGCCCACCTGTTTTCCTCATATATTTTGACTTCTCTGCTAGGACTATAGCTCTGCTCAGCACCTAGTTTATTTGGACGGGGTTCAGTTTCCTTGCATAATTCTCATCTTTCCATGTCTTCTGCTCCCCATTCCACAACCCTGCTTGGGATCTGCCCCTCCCCCACCCCCGCCCCCGCCCCCAGCAACTCACTTGGAATGATGTTGCAGCTACCTGTCCAGATTCTCCCTGCTGGGCTGAAACACCCTGTTGTAATATATGCCACTGGTCCCCAGGCTGCAGCAGCCTCCCCTATTCCTCATTCCCTCCTCTAGGCTGGCCTCTGAGGTCCCAGCAGCTTCTTCAGTAAAAATGCATACAGGTGACACTCATGACCCCTTCAGGGCACAGGGATAACCTTTTTTAAACCCAGGGATTACTCTGGGGAAGCTGCTAGTGTAGAAGTTTCTCTTAAGCTTTCTGTCAAGTAGAGGGCACCAAGTGGTGTGAAATTTCAAGCTGGGTCACACAATTTTCATGAGTAAAACAAGCAGCTAAAATTAGATGAGCTCTAAGTTCCTTTTCAGGTGAAACAGTCCAGAGTCCCAGAAAAAGACTTCTGGTTCCAAATCCTGTGGATTTCCCACTGTACTTCCCTGTCTATAATTTTCTGCTAAAATGCCACCGGTGGCTCCTCACTGTCTACAGAGTAGTTTTAACATCTAGCATCAAAGGCCCTTAGGATTCTGGACCAAATAAAGATTCCACTTCACACAGTATGAAACTGGACACCACAACCCTGTCCTCCAGGCATGGGAGCGACTCATCACTGCTGAGCCCCTCGTGTGCTTTCCTGCTACTGCGCCTGTGCTCACATCATGTCCTCTCCCTAGAATGCCCTCCTTCTTACCCTTCCCCTGGGAGAAACCAGCTACTCCCCTGCCAATGTGTCCAGTTCAAATAGCCCCAGTACCTGCCTTCACCCTGTGCACCCTCCCTGACCTCCAGTTTAGGAAGACTCAGACAGCATTATCTTTAGCCCTCTGTTATAATGCTTAGACCACTAAAATTAGGATTTTGACATATGCCTCTCCTACTAGACTATGAGTATCCGAAGGGCAGGGACAGGGCAACGATGTTATCTTTATGGTACCAAGGCCTGGCACAGTGCACAGCATGTTACGGCACTCAGGAAATACCTCTTGAAGTGAACTGGAAATTGTGCTTATGGACATGTACGCCTGTCCTTTAGGCTATCAGAGACACAGTAATGAAGGCAAAATTTGAGCTGAAAAATTAAACAAGTTGTCTGCTGATACAATATGTCTATAAGATGTGCAGTTAGTAAGGAAAACAAGACTAGGATGAAATGACATTTTTAAAGAAAAGAAGGGCTGAGAAGGGAGAAAAACTTCTAACTCATGTGTTTTTCTATTCACAAAGGATCTTTCTAGCCAAGGGGAAAACACTATTCCAATTTGAGATGTCGCTGGAATTGTTTCTTCTCTCCTTTTCCTCTAGTTTTCAGAGAACCAGTACCCATTTGGAAAAGTAATATGGATGCAAAAGTGAAGAGAGCTATGCAGTGCTATACCTCAACAAGGCCATTGAGTGATGAGAGCCGTGCGAAGAGAAAAGCATCATATAATGACATGAAAACAGGACACTTGAGGAATGACTTAGAGCTAAAACAGCTGCCACCTGGTATTTGGCATTTGTAACGTATACGAAGAAAGAGCCCCTGGAAACTGAAGAGTACAAACAACTCATTGCAACAACAAAATTCAGAACCCAAGAACATGTTTCCTTGTCTTTCTTTTTTGAAAGTTAACCTATTAGTATCATTTCCACTTTACAAAAATGTGAAACCCTGAAACACCGTATAATTCCCAAACACTGTCCACAGGTTGATTTCAAAGGAAGCGAGGAGTACCTTTCATTATACTAGGTTTTCCTAATCAGACTTGCTTACTTGAAGATACTTTACTACTGTTTGATTATCCAGACCTGTGATTTTTACATGTAAATCGTTAATTCAATCCTTAGGGAACATGAAGGCGAGGATAATGTGTTGAAATTTACATCCATCAGTTTTGCTGCTGGTAAAACGTCTATTAGGAAAAAGGTTTCAAATCCTGGAATTGAAAATAACTGATGGTTTTAATATGTGTGCTTTTATGATTTCTTTACCATTCAGCTCACTGAGATGCTGTTCTAAAGTTGCTTTATTCTAGAGCTGCTTCTCTCCCTTGTCCACTTGGTCAAGGTGGGTGGTGATGTTTCCTCCATCCAATACATATTTATTGTGTATTGACTGCATCCTAGGGGTGGGGGCTACAATGCTGAAGGGGGCAGTCTGTATTCTAGGAACACCCAGCCTAGAATGGGAGAGACAAATACGTTGGCAATTATAATAACGTGGGTTGAGAGTAAGGTGCAGGTATGCCCTTGGGAGCACCATGGAAGAATATAATCCATTGGGACTTAGAACAGTGGGAAGGATGGGATCTGTTATCTGAGTCAAGAAAAACTGAAGCATGCCCAGGGAATACTGCCTCTGATATCCTGTGAGCCATCTCTGCTACGGAGAACCCCACATTTCTTTTACAATTCATAGAAACAAACAGAAAAAATGAATGAGCAAATTAGTTTAAACCTCACCATATTTTTGAGAACCAGTACTTTACATCTCTCTCAACACCTTGAAGACATCAGTAGTACTAACTGTTAGGAAGAGTCTAGCAAAAAGTATAGGGTTGGGGTTTGCTGGATCATTTTCAAGTCATCAGTTCACAGACTCACAGAATGTTAGTGCCACAACAGTACGAAGATCTCATCTTTGTCAGTGCCAAACCTTCACAGAGGAGTAAACCGAAGCTCAGAGTCCATGGGAAAAAAAAATGACCACTGAAAGATTAGAAGTAATTTTTTTCCTGCTGTTTCTCTTCTATATTTAGCTGGTAGGTCACCTGAGAAGAGTGGGAATATGACACCTTTAGAGGATACGTTCTGCTTATGGACACATGTACTCATAATTTCTTCACTTATCTGTTTGGACTGAGTCAGCCGAAAACTCTCCTCTGTTTCCTCTCTATGTAGATACCCATTTTCAGTGGACACTGTGACAGGAAAGCCACAGGAAGGGGACAGAGTGTCCGTCTTTGGGGATCAATTTTTGAAATTTAATTGACAGACTAGTATCAATTCCATGTCAACAGAGATGGAAACTACAGTAATTATATTTCAGGATATGAACAAGCAGAGACAATTGTGTTTGTGTTGGAATAGATGCCCAATGGACAGTGTGCAAATGGAAATATTAAGAATTATTAAAACAACAAATAGCTATTATTTCATAAAGTTACTTATATTTCAAAGATCTATGCTGCCAATATAGATTTTAAGTGAGAAGTGTCCTTCTTTAACTCTTTCAAAGCTGATGGAACAGAAGGTGAAAAGTCTAATTTAGGCCCATCCTGGTATGTCAGAATCTCCTAAATATGACATATGAAAAAGGAAAGTGTGATAAATAATTATTTTTTCTGTATTCATAATATGATACTATAGCAATGATGTCTAATAGAGATATAATACAAACCATGTATGTAATGTTACATTTTCTAGTAGTCACATTTAAAAAGTAAAAAGAAATGGTAAAAATCATTTTTTAAATGTTTACTTATTTTTGAGAGAGAGAGAGAGAGAGACAGAGTGCAAGCTGAGAAGGGGCAGAGAGAGAGGGAGACACAGAATCTGAAGCAGGCTCCAGGCTCCCAGCTGTCAGCACAAAGCCTGATGCGGGGCTTGAACTCGTGAATCGAGAGATCATGATTTGAGCCAAAGTCGGACACTTAACTGACCAAGCCACCCAGACGTCCCAGTAAAAATACATTCACAAGTACAAGGACTGTATCTGTCTTTAACAATGTGCCTGACACATAGTGAACACAAAAACAGCTAAATGAATTAATAACTGAACTCTTCCCTTAGCCATTATATACTTGTTTCCATGACATCTGCACACAAGAGAACATGATGATCTGCCATGAAAATAGATGCTACAAGGCATAGAAAGAGTATGGGATTCTTACATTCTTCCTTTTCCCTTTATTTTTTATTAAAAAAATACTATTTCCCTTCCATTTCCTTAGAGATTAGGGTTGACGAAGTTAAAAACACACAGGGGCAAGGAGCAACTAAGTAAATGGTTTGAGAATAATAGGAACCAGGCTATCCCCACTGTTGGGTAAGGGAGTTATAAACATGGGAACAGCAAAAGCTAGAATAACCCCTATGTTGGAATGGGACTGGAGCTATCATTGTGATCTAGTATTTAATAGAGAGTGAGAGACAGAGAGAGAGGGGGGAAGAGGGAGAACCGAGAAACCATGAGCATACCTAGTCCAGTGAGTGCACCCAATGCCCAGATCTCGGTTTCTATATACCATTTTCCATTATGGACCCAGATCTCCTTGAAGATATGGTGAGTTCCAGGGCTGGGTAGAATAAATATAAGATGCATATGCTACATTTTTTTGTGCCCCAAAGCGAGGAAGTACTTAAAAAATGATGCGGACTTGTGAAAAGAACACAAGAGCCAGCTTGAAGGGTCTTCCACTGGCCAAATTGAGATCATCTTGGTATCGAGATAATGATATTAATGGATTATAACCCACTGAATAAAATAGAAATCTGTAAGTGCATATTGATATAAATGAACACAAAAATAGGGGGATACTTTGAGAATATATAAGTATATTGCTCCTAACTAAACTTTCTACTTTAAGGAAGTTTAGTTAGGAGCAATATACTTACATATTCTCAAAGTATCTTCCCACAAAATACTTATTTTTTACAAACTGAAAAGGTGTAACTTCACGGTGGAGATATCTGGCAGATGCCACCTTCACCAAGTGGTGTGGGTCCTGGTATGGACAAACTCTGCTTATGTATCTCCTGATTTGATTATGAGAAGAATAGAGCATTGCTCCTGTGATATTCCTGCCCAAAAATGCACACATTCAGTCTTGTAATGAGAAAACATCACACACTCCTAGATTGAGGAACATTTTACAAAACGTACTCTTCAAAATGTCACATGGCAAAACATAAAAGGAAAGATCAAATAACTGCTCAAGACTGAAGGAGAAACATGACAACTAAATGCGATATATAATCCTATCCAAAAGAAAAAAAGAATTTTTTTCCCTTATAAAGGATATTAATGAGACATTTGGTGAAAAGATGAAGGGAACTATAGATTAGAAAGTAATATTGTACATTGAAGGGAACTATGGATTAGAAAGTAATATCATTTTAGTGTTAGTTTACTGAATTTGACTGTTATAATGTGCTTATGTATAGCAGTGTCCTCAAATCATGCTGCACACCCAAAACTAATATAATGTTACATGTCAATTACATCTCAATAAAAGAAAAAAAGAAAAGAGCACTTGTCTTTTAGGATAATCACACTAAAGTGTATGAATTGATTCAGAAACAATATACACACATAAGCACATGGAAGGGAGAGGAGGAGGGGGAGGGCCAAGGAAGGGGAAGAGGAAGACAGCAAATGTGGTAAAATGTTAAAAGCTGGGAAAACCTGGGTGAAAGTATACGTGAACTCCTTATTATTCTATTATCTTTTCTGTAAGTTTGAAGTTACTTGTATCTTAAAGATAAAGAGCATGGGTTATGGAGTGACTCAAATCCAATTCTGAGAGCCTGGGGAAGTTACTTAATTATTTTCAGCTTTGGTCTTTTCATTTGATCACCAATATAGGACTTGGAGGGATGTTGTGACGATTTAATGATGTGCAGATTGAGTATCTGGCCGGTGGTGGGCTTATCTGGTAGAGGACCTGATACCTAATGCGTGACGCAATACATACTTGCTAAACAAATGAACAAGCTCCTTCTTCCTGCCCCTCCTCCTTCAACAGGAACAAGCGATACCACTTACAGAAAATTAGATTCTGCAAATTTTAGCAATCTAAGGTATGAGATTTCTCTTAACAACCGAATATAAAACAAAGAACTTGATTAATAATAATAAATACCATCCTACACTAAGATGTTGCTCTGGAGCTTCCTCAGCACTTTGTACTCACATCTCATCTCATATGACACTGAATGGAACAGGCAGGCATTCAAGTTAAAGTTCAGCATTGCGTTAATAATAGCGAATCTCTACAGAGCCTTGGGTTACAACTGTCAAAGAAGAGGTCATGCCCTTGTTACTTAAATCCCCAAACAAGGCTTGCATCAGTTCATGGTTGCAGGGTACAGAATGAGGTGCAATTTAATGTCCATTTGGACATTTATTTCTAAGATGCTGGCACCGTTGATTGTCTGTGGTTCACACTGTATTTGGGGCAGTGACAAGGCAGAGAAAGGGACTCAGGTTGTCCTGGGAGGATTCTTCTCTCAGCCAAGATGTGCATGTGAATTTGGAATTACCCAAGAGGGTGTTTCAGAGCTGCCTGCCAAGAGTGGTGTCTTCTAATCTCGAGAGCAGCTGCCGGGCACAAGCATGCAAACGCACACACATACACACAGACACACTCACAGAGCCTCTACCTGCCTCTACTTGTCTGTTCTGGGCAGATGGCTCTCGGTTTTTGGGTCGCCTCATCCTGCAGCCCACTTCAGTTAGACCCTTTCTTCTGTGGAGACTGGCAAGCCGTGGGGTGAAGGATTCGGCAAAGTTGCCTGTCTTCAGAGTATGAAGGACGCTTTCCAGAGAGGAAAGAGGGTTATATTCAGTGTTTGGGCCCAGTCAGTATTGGGCTCCCCACTGCCTATCCTTTGCAGAACTGTCAGTGGCCTCTGGTTGCAAACTCTCCGTGGCTTTGAAGCCCACAAAACAAAAACTGAAAGAGTGTCCAAGAAGAAGAGAAGAAAACGTTGTTGGTCCCTGGATTCCACTATTGGATTTTGGTGGGGATGAGAAGAGAGAACTGCTGGGCATAATCAAGCCAAGGTACATGCACATTAAGGTAAGTGTCTCTGTCGCTGCTCAGAAGAAGCTTTAGGGTGATGTTTCTGTATTAGCCAACATCTAGGAGCAGGGTCTTAACGGATATTAAACAAGGGGATGTAGTAAATCTCAGGTATGATCAAGAGCTTATAACAGATGAGCAACTTTTAGGCTAATGTGTGTAAGAGCCACTTGCGAAATAGAGAAACTGTCTTGACAGTAGATGTTTTGCTAAATTGGTAGGGATGAGAGAAAACCAAAATGAAATTTTAAATTGCTATCCTCTAAGAGTAAGACATATGGTCAAAAATTTAAAAAAAAATAGGTTTGGGAAAATGACTTTTCCCAAGCAGCTTGTTCTTGTAAGCTGCTGTGAATGATCAATATATAACTTCAAAATCATCACAATGTTATGAAAATGGAGAAGTACACTGGATTGGAGAGAAGGAATTCTCTTCATGGAAAAACAGAAGAAACCATCAACTTAACATGGCAACTAGATTGCATTCTTTTCTTTACTTTCGTTCACATTTTTTGGATGACTGTAAGAGAATAGAAGGATATTTTTGAGGTAAGGTTTTTAGAAGATTTGGGGGAAATACCTATCAATTCAAAGAATATCACTGGATATCTATGGGCACATCTCACTGTCAATGGGAAATGATGCTAGATTGCTGCCAAATGATGCCAGAGAAAATTCTGCTCACTGTACTTGCTCTATGGGAATATTATTTATTCAATATTTAGGGTGACTACATAGTTTTGAATATAGGAGCTCCATTCAGCATAGATACATATTCATCTAAAATGATTATAATATAGTCAATTATTCCTTTTCTCTTAATGACAACTGATGATCACATGTCTTTTCAGTATCTATGCAGCTCTTGGGAAGATTATAAGAAGTATAATACAAATATTGTTTGACAACACTTAACCATATTCCATCTGTGTATTAGGATTGTATAAAGTAGGACAAAGAGTGGCATGCTACTGGAGAGAATTCTTTCAATTTATGGCAGTGTTCCTCCAGCTATAATTAAAAATGCTTTCCCTATGATGACACCAATATATCAATCTTCTGTCCCTTAAAAACAAATATTCCAAGTAAATATATCTCTACCATTATCAGTTAACATTATTATGAAATTCCCATTAGGCTTAGTTAAAAATAAGGATAAACACTTTAAGAGCTCTTTGCTATTGAATATTTCTAAAGACAGCAATAATTTTCATGGGCTATTCCCACTTCTTTAAAACAAATATGTAGGGCAATTAAGACATGTCACTCTGATGAGAATTTTCCAAATGATTTCCCAAAAGAATGTAGGGTTTGGGTTCTTATGATAACCAACACAAAATTATGCTATAAAAGTTCTGGGGCAAAGACAACTACTCTTATTAGCAAAGTTATACAATGTTTTAATTGTCTAGCTTCTGTTCATGTGTCATTATCTTTTTTGCTTAAACTGTTATTGAATCAAAGAATTTGTTACCTAAGAATTGGTCTTAGGTGGCATTGTCACTGGAGATGGAAATACTTCACTGTGTTTTCAAACTGATGGTGCATTTGATAGAGCACTATTGTAGGAAACTGATACTGCAACTTGTCAAGAGTTGGGAAAGATGAGGAAAAAAAAACAACAGTAAAGGGCCTTGTGTGCTTTTCTTCAGAACAGAGTCCATATTATTGTCTTAACCTAAAGCAAAATTTTCATTATCACTGAAATATATGCCTCACCTCTCCAATATGTTGTATTAAAAAACATTTAAAGAAATGTTAGTTCCTTTTATTTTCCTTAGAACAGAACTAGTGACCATCAGCATTAAATAACCATTCATGATGAGCACAGAACACTATTTGTTTCATTATAATTAGGGGAAACATTTTCATAGTAAAGGGCTTAATTTGCTCATTTGTTCATTCAGCAAATATTTTAGAGTGCCTTATAGGCACTTATAGCAAATATTTTAGAGTCCCTCATAGGTCTTACTACATGCCTACTATGGGCTGGGTTACTGGGGATACAGCAGTGAATAAGGCAAATATGGCTTTTATAAGTGCTGAGTATAGGGATCTTCACAGAGGGGCTGATTACTAGTGATCTGAACCTGCATACAATGCATGCTTTTTTACCATGGTAAGTATTTTATCCTTCATTTCTGATTAAAAGTTAAGGACCAGAAAACTTCTTCCCTACTTTAAAAAGGGTTATTTAATGTCTGCAAGGTATGGAGGCAATTCCAGAGACCAACTTAACATCAATCAAATAACCAAGTTCATATATACATTTTAGTAGAAATACTTGAGCCTTCTTTGAAGGATGTTGACATTTCTGTTGAAGCTACAGATGTTAAACATAAAAGGCTCACATATTGATAGTGTTTGCTCCTTCAGAATTGGGTCAGACAGGAAGTCTCTAAGGAAGACATCAGAACAAAATCTGCATTATAGCCTCATAGCTATCTGGGGTTCAAATCTGACAGAAGATCAAGATATTTCTGTCTACTCTGACAAAGACAGTACATCATTGGAAGCTACATATGAAAGAACAGCAGTACCATTTTTCTCACCCTGAGGAGACTTTTTATGATAGCCTTAATCATAACAACGTCATTTTAGCCCTCCAGGTGTTTTACATTGTTAACATAATTCAAGTATCAGTCACTCACTTGATCCTATAGTGGCCCTGTGCGATAGAAAAGGCAGGTATTATCCCCTATTCAGCAGATGGAAAAACCAGGTTTTAGACATCTAAGGGACTAGCTCAGCTAATTTTCTCTCTAATGCACAGTCTCATTAAGTAATTTCTCAAATGAAAGAATAGAAAAAGTCTGAGTTTTCTGGGGAGCCTGAGTGGCTCAGTTGGTTGAGCATATGGCTCTTGATCTCAGCTCAGGTCACGATCTCACCATTCGTTGAGTTTGAGCCCTGTGTCGGGATTCTCTCTTTCTCTGCTCCTCCTCCACTTGCACACTTTCTTTTTCTCTCAATAAGTAAACATTTAAAAAACTAAATAAAATAATAAAAGAAAAAGTCTGAGTTTTCAACATGAGAAGTCATAGCTGCAACCAATACTGTTTAAAGGTGATAGCGGCCAACTGGCCTATGCTGACAGAGGAGAGCTTCAGGCCTTCCCCAACCCTATCCTCTTCCTGCCTTCATCTCCCTTCTAGGTACTCTCCCCACAGTTCTCTCCTCTGGCTCTTGAAAAATCAGTTTAGTTGCTAAAAGAACTATAAGCCACTGCTTTCTTCTTTTTAGTACAGGAACAGTATAGTATATCAGTATATTCACCTACATGTGAATGCAAATGGAATTTTAAACTGCTGGTTAATGCCACCACCAGCCTGGCAACATAAAACACTGTGTCATCAGATCATACCAATTATCTGCCAATCCAGATCCTGCTTTTGGTAGAAGCATAAGTGGGCCCTTGAGAGAAGCAGTTCATCATGAGGAAGAGAGAACAGCACAGGAAAAAAAATTCTCTATGTGGAAAAACAGTAAACATGGTTAACTGAGAGTTATAGCAAGATAAGTGGAGCTGAAAAGAATAGTCTTAAGTCAATGAAGAATATCTTTCTGATGAATTTTGAGAAAGCTCACAGATCTGCTGATAACTAAGCTACTGAAGGTAGCAGTGTGTAATATACCACACGTAACTATTACTGTTACCAGCTATGACTGATTAAATACACAAGACTTCTTTTCTTTCTTAAAATTTTCCTCAAATTTATTATATACCTATTTAAGGTTTTTGGAAACTTTTAACTATTTTCCTGTCATGTTAGTGGCTTGGAATGAATGTCACTGGTCTTCGTGATGGATCTAGGGACAACCCCTTGACTAGGAAAGTAGAATTCAGGGGTTGACAGCAGTGTGGATAAAGCAGAGGCTGATTCTGTGCTTCTCCTTAGAGCTGTTGCTCCTGGACCTGAAACAGAAAGACACAGGGCAGCTGCCTCTGAGCCATGGTATTAAGCTGCCAGGTTGTAAGTAGGGACACCAACATCTTGGTTTTCAGCTGCTCTGAACATCTTCACATGAAGCTATTTTAAGAACTGTTTGCATTTGATCAGGGAGCATGTGGGGTTAAGCCTTGAGTTTTCCATTTCAGTTTTAGATCCTAAGCAGGTGCAGTTTGTAGTTCAGAATTTAAAATCTTATTATTGTATTTTCCCCCAGCTAATTCAAAAATGGCTTTTTTTGGAGGACAAAAGCCTGTGATTGAGAAGGAGACTGGTTTCTCAAATAAATTAAAAGTGCTTAGTACTTGAATTAAAAAAAAAATCACTGAGATTTTTCATCATAATTCTTGTTTGGCACATTTTGGTTAAAATATGAAAGAATAAATAAAATCATTTGGCTAGAGTTAGAACAATATATAACTATTTCTGCTAAGGCCCATTAATGGAGCTCTATATTCTACTCAGTTTGCTTGGAATATTGCTGACAAGGATACTATTGTGTATTAGGGACATGTAGGATTGTCAGACAATATCACACTGTGATTTACCACTTGAACTCTGACAATTAGAGAAAGGTATCCTCTAAGACTCATTCTATTTCCTGGAGGTTCATAGAATTAAAACAAAAGTAAAAGCAACACAAAACAAAAATCCTTTCTTTTAAAAATGTTTTAAGCTAAGTATCTGCAAATGCCTCTACAATTTATATAGATCTTCCCTGGTCTGTTGAAACTTTATTTCTAATGGTCCACCATACATTCATGCATCTGAACCAGAACCTCATTCTTAGTTTAAAAAATACGCTTGGGGGTGCATGGGTGGTTCAGTTAGTTAAGCATCTGGCTCTTGATTTTGGCTCAGGTCCTGATCTCACAGTTCCTGAGACTGAGCCCTGAGTTGGGCTCTGCCCTGACAGTGTGGAGCCTGCTTGAGGTTCTCTGTCTCCCACTCCCTCTGCCCCTCCCTGCTCACACATGGACACTCTTGCTCAAAATAAATAAATAAACATTAAAAAATACATTGGTATGGTTTAGGAGATTCAACAAGCAGAGGTGTTAGACTCTGCTGTTGGATCCAACTCTGGGAATATAAGGGAGGTAGGATAACCAATTTTCCAGGTACACTTGGGAATGGGTGGGGGGCTTCCAAGAATGCAGGACTGTCAGTGCTAAAACCAGGACTGTGCTGGGAAAACCTGGTGGTGGGTCACTGTAAATGGAGAACACACACCTGGAATGACCAAACTATAGATGTTTACTGGTGTAGAGGAATGGGGTATAAGAAACCAACTGCCATAATCCTCAGTCTGGCACAGTGTACACATGGAAGGCTTCTTGTTTAGGGAGAGGGTGGGGCAGTGAGATAGGGGTTTGGTCACAAGAATGATCTATTTATAAACTTTCATCCTTCCTAACACAAGAGAATATTTGAAGCACAATAACAAAGCATCATCTTGAAGCTTGAGGAGTTCAAGTTTCCCAGTGGGTTTGCCTGGCTTCCCACTGAAAACAACCAAAACCAAGACTCCAAGATTATAGAGATATTCCATTGTTAGGGAATGTGGGCTATGAGATGTTTTAGCTCCAGTCTTCAAGTTCCCCAAACTATCAGAGGTCTATTCGTGACTTTATTTATCTTGGCACTAACTCCACTTTGGATGACATATCCTCCTATTTCCTCTCCAAACAAGAAGAGTAAAAATGGCTACTGCTGTAGTCTGAATGTGTCCCCACCAAATCCATATGTTGAAATCCTAACCCCCAAAGGTGGTGGAATTAGTAGATAGAAACTTTGGGAGGTGTTTAAGTCATGAGCCCTCATGAATGTCCTTATAAAAGAGACCCTAGAGAACTCGTTAGCCCCTTCCACCTTGTGAGAAAATAAGACATCTGTGACCTGGAAGAGGGCCCTTACCTGACCACCCTGATCTCACATGTCTAACGTTCATAACTTTGAGCAATACATTTCTGCTATTTATAAGCTACTCAATCTATGGCTAAGGCAGCTTAGCTACAGCTAAGACAGTTACCAACATTTTGAAGGGTGGGTATGGGTAAAGAAGTTACTAAGGACGCTATCTTGGATTTGGGGGGATGGGATCATAATGACACATATTTGCACATGGAGATTATGGTGTCTATGTCTTCCCTCAATGATTCTTGAACTGATGCTTTCTAAAATGACTTAACAGCTAATTGACACATTGCTAACCTTAAAATGTGTTAAGCAGGTGCCTAGGTGGCTCAGTTGGTTAAGTGTACAGCTCTTGGTTTTGGTTCAGGTCATGATCTCACATTTTGTGAGTTCAAGCCCGAGTCGGATTCTGTCACTTACAAAGTGGTGCCTGTTTGGGATCCTCTCTTCCCCTCTCTCTCTGCCCTTCCCCCACTCACTCTGTCTCTCTCAAAATAAATAAGTAAACTTAAAAAAAAGTTAAACAACAATATTAATAGTGGCTTCATTTATAATTGTCCCAAACTGGGATAAATCCAAATATCCTTCAACTAGTGTATGAATAATTATACATTATCCATTATATAATAAATTCATATAATGAATTACTACTCAGCAACATTAATGATACATACAACAATATGGATGAACTTCAGATGTGTTATGCTATGTAAAAGAACTCAGACTCAGAAAGGTAAATAGTGAATGAGTCCATTTACATGACAGTGTTGAAAATGAAAAACTAAAGAGACATAAAACAGATCAGTGGTTGCCAGCAGCTGGTCCTCAGGGGAGAGGCTGAGTCTTAGAAAGGGGTGAGAGAAAATGTTTAGGGTGATGGAACTGCTCAATATCTTGACTGTAACTGTGGTTACATGATTGGATGAGTTGTTGAAATGTGCAGGATTGTATACTATAAAGTGAATTTTACTGCGTGTAAATCATACTTTAATAAAGTAAATGGGTAAAAAAAAAAGATGTTAGGGATCACCATCTGTGAGGCTCTACATTCAAGCCTTCTACTCTAAACTTCAACCAGCATGCTCTACTTTGAGATTGATGTATTGGAGTTCTTGTAGGTTTCCAGTGGGGAGGAAGAAAGAAAGGAAGGAAGAAAGGAAGAAAGAAAGAAAGAAAGAAAGAAAGAAAGAAAGAAAGAAAGAAAG